>NC_056527.1:22498749-22553195 GCF_019175285.1 Sceloporus undulatus
TGATTCTACCCCCCCAGTATACTCTCTCTCCCCTCCTTCGTCAGCTGGTTGAGCTGGCATGAGTTTGCTTGTTTTTATTGTAATGTTTTTAATGTATTTTAATATGTTTGATTGTATGGATTGCTTGTTGTACACTGCCCTGATTTCTAGAAGGGCGGTATAGAAATAAAAATTTATTATTATTATTATTATTCTCAGAAAAGTCTTGGCTTTATAACAGAAAATTATGATTCCTTTAGGTTGAATCAGGCATCTTTTTGGAAGAGTTATCCTTAGATAGCTCAAATCCCTGCTCAGCTATAGATACCCACTGGGTGATCTTGGGCATGTCATACTCTCTTAGCTTCAGAGGAAGGCAATGGCAAACCACTTCTGAATAAATCTTGCCAAGAAAACCCCTTGATAGGTTCACCTTAGAGTTACCATAAGTCTGAAATGTCTTGAACCACAATCCTTACATAAAGGATGTTACATTTGAAGTTCCTGAGACATGTTGCCTTTGGGAATGTAAAGGAAATGTCAGTAATGAGTTATGCTTGATTCCTATATAGCCCTCACAAACAGAAGGAAAGTGAGTATTCAAAGAGGTCAGAGCTAGATCTTCAGTGACAAACAGCAAGAATCCAGGTGTGCTTGTTCAGATGAGAGACTGGGAGCATGTGGGTGTGTTTGCATTTGCAGACTAGGTATTTTGGGCAAGCAGTCGATTAACTCTTTCACTGCACTCAGAGACATAGCGGTGTTAGTCTGTATCAGTATACAAAGGGATCTTGTAATACATTTGAGACCTATGGCCTATTGACATTGCAGAATTATATGGTTCAGTCCTGTGAAATCCTGGGATTTGCAGTTCAGTTGAGGGAGGGGAATTCAAGATTCTTATCCAGAGGGCTCCAGTATCTTGCCTAACTATAGACCCAGGATTCCATAGAATTCCATTAACACTATAACGAAGCAGACTGATTCATTGAAAGCTTATGCTGCAAACATCTACAGTGTAATGGATCCTGAGAGAAAGACATTTGTAGCAGAAGGTTTCATGGACTCAGTCCGTTTCATCAGTTGCAGTAGATAAAGTAGACTGAGGGGCGAAACAGACAGTCAAAATAAACAGGTTTCCGGCTGGCTTCAAGGCAGGGCGTTCAGATGACGCACACCTCAAGGCCAGCCAGAAGCTGCTTCCAAGTCATGTTACAGTGAGAAAAGCCAGACTAAAAAGGAGCTGGATTTTTCTGCTTCTTCCCATAAAGTGCGCACCATTGCTCATATGTCTAAATGCTGCAATGCCAGAACGGTTTTAAAGAGGTGTTCAATCCAACCTCTAACCCTAATTGTGCAGAAAAACACCCCGTCGCAGGAGCACATTTAAAAGGGATGGACCTGCCATACCCTTTTAAATGGGGGTAGGGGATGGGGAAGCAATGCCCAAAAGAGAAACCATGACCTCTGTCATGGCGATAAGTAAAGCATACACAAACTAGACAGTCCAAGAGTGGGCATAGGGTAAAGGGGGGATGATTGTACCTTGCAGGCATCTGCATGGGCACACCTGTCATCCAATGCCCTGTACTGTTGGAGCGTTGCACATGAGACTGTTTGAAAATTCACAGGGACAGCCATCCAGTGAGATGACAGTTGCCAGCAGTTTGCTTCTACAACAGTGTGCAGGGATGGTGGGGGAAACAGTAAAAAAAATGCTGTGTCGTGCGGTCATGACATAATAATAATAGGATTTATTTATATGCCGTCCAATCACTGGGAATCTGGGTGGCTTACAACAGAGGGGAGAATACAAGGCAATAACAATAAACACGAATTAAGAAACAAATTTAACATGGCAATGAGTTAAACAATAACAATAAAATAAAAGCTGAAGCATGGATGGAGCCCAGGTGGGAGGAGGTTGAGCAAACAGTCTCTCAGCCCAGCATTCACTGGCAGATGGTGGAGAGGAGGAAAGGAGGGCCACTCCTCCTCAAGTACTGGAGCTGAGGCATGGATGGAGCCCAGGTGGGAGGAGGGCACACAAACATACGCAATCTAGCCACCTTGGGAGCCAGCAATGCAATTGGTGGGGACTCAGATCACTTTAGGAAAAGGCAGCTTCAAGCTGTTTTTTCCTGCCGGTCTATTTTGCCTCTGAGTCTGCAAAAGCTTGGGCTACAAACGTCTTTCTCTCAGTCTTGCTACAAGATCTCCTTCCATGCACTGTTTAAGTCCTGTCCCTGGATGCTTGGGCCATTAATGATAAACAGGGGTTAGGGGAATGCATCTGGAGCTTGAGGAATTGCAGATGGAACATGTTAATAAAGGAAAAGTTTTAACAGCTTATTTCCTGCATACTACTACTACTCTACAAGAAAACCATCCCCCTACCTCATGCCCCCTAGCATTCACCTTGCTTGTGTGGATGGTTAAAAGGATTGGGAATAGTTTCAATTTGTTGATGAATGTTTCACCTCAAGAGTACAGAGTTTTGGCCAGATGTGCCTTTCTTCTTTTTTCCTCATATGCCTATAGGGTGGATGCTGAAAAGTGGAGGAGAAGAACTGTGTGGCTGATAAAAGTATGCTTGTCTTCTGGCTCCTAGCCTTATAAAGACTGTGTATATACAGCTCATAATGCTGGAAACTTTGTGGGTGGCTTCATTATGGTGTCCGTGTATCATGAAGCAACGTGTGTATTATTACTATTATGTAACAGCATACAACTATTTCCATATAGGAATTTTGGGCTTTGCAGGATGTGGCTGAGCACGAGTTCTTTTCCCACTGGGTGAATCTGTATCTCTTGAGATTAAAAAGGTAAATAAATACAATTGTGTTAATTTATATTAAATATATGAACATACATGCATACACACAGACATGTCGAGAGAGATTAAGTATATATTGGGGAATAAGGCATTATATATTTTGAAAGGATTGGGCAGACATTTATATAATGGTTATAATATTTCTGGTTAAAATAAAATGAGCCATAAAGAGTGTGTATGTATGTGGGTATCAGGAGAACATAGGGCCCTCTTGATATAACATCAGTCCTATCAATCAGTGATAGATAATGAGATGATCTTTCAGTTGTGAGGATGATGGGAGTTACAGTACAGCAACATCTGAAGGGCCACAGTTTCCCCATACTTTCCTATGTAGTAGTAGTGTGGTTACATGAACACGAGAAACTTTTCACTGATTCCTTCTCAATAATAAAGTTTGTCCTTCTGTTTGTTCCCTCTGTTGCAATAATATAGAAATTCTACCAACACTAATACAAGAAATAGATAAAGCAAAAACAAGTAGACAAATATGTACAAATATGCTTATTTTGGTGGCTGCTGAATGAGCAAAAGCCCATTAGTGCAGAGTTCATAAAATATCTAAGGAGGCCATATTTCCTGTTCCATTGTGTTCCTAAAGTTCCCAGTATGGCTGGAAGAGACTACTCTGAAACGGGTTGTTTCACTAGTATTGACAAGACAGATCTATCGTTTGATTCCCGAGTTCTGCTGAGAAAACTATATATTCTGTATCCTATGCACAGCAAATCTATACAAAAATGTGTGTTATGATAGAAGTTTTTGTGGCAGTTAATAGAAATTTGTCAAGATGTACACTTTGAGCATTTGAAAACTAAGAGAGAGAGATACTTTTTCTTTGAGATGCCTTTCCAGAGGCAATGTGTGTTTATGTATGTAACAGTATCAAAAATGTTATTACTGTCTTTAAAATGTTTGGATGAAACAGCTTAGATCTCTGGACTAAAACCAGAGTGATTGTTGCATAACTCTAGTATGCATTCAAATTTAAGTTTGATTACTTTTCTTGGAAAATAAATATTAAGAGCAGGACCAACACCAAGTAGGTCTGTTAGAGGAACGTAACTCTGTTTCTCATCCAGTTTGCAGTGAAAGTTTTATCAAAATATTTAGAGGGGTTCTATTTCAGATGTGACAATGTTGGTTTAATAATTCTTAACTCATTAAGATCTTTCTAGTTTTATACTCTGGTTACTGAACCAAGATTAAAACATATTTTCTCTATTTAAATATAACATGACATGAGGTTTAAAACAAACTGAACTAGAAGCACCAAAGCCAGGGAGGCAGGGAAGGAGGGATGAACATAGGCTGTATATTCATTCTCTGTTTAATAAACCATGGTTTATCAGACCAAGATTGTTATGTCTAAACAAGTCCAGAGTAACAAATTGTATTTTTGGTTCTGTTCTGTTCTGTTTTTTATATAATGTAGGAATAAAGGTGACTCAGATTTTGAGCGAAGGAAAAGAATGACTGGTGAGTCAAGTTAAAAAAAACCTCTTAAATATTCAAAAGCATGCCCTTCATACATATCACTCTTTCTTTCCTATCATTTAAATTAAGATTGTGATATTAAGTTGGGCTTCCAAACACATGTACGTATGTACAAGAAAATAATTTCAACATATGGACAGTATAGCCTCTTTTCTTACCATCTACATTGTTGTAATTATTAATTGCAATCAAGTCAATGTCGACTTCCGGCAACCCTATGAATGAGAGATCTCAAAGTCACCCTGTTACCAGCAGCCATGCTATTAAAGGGCAACGTTGTTGTCCACTGCAATCAAGGTTTGGGCATCAACTAGGTTTGTCTTATGGACACTCTATGGATGAGAGACCTCCAGGACAACCTGCCATTAGTAGTCCTGCTCAAGTCCTGCAAACTCGAGACATGGCTTTCTTTAATGAGTCTATCCATCCATAAAGTGATCTCCCACACTTTCTACTGCCTTCTACCTTAACAAGCATTAATGTCTTTTCTAAAGAGCCATGTCTTCTCATAGCATATCTAAATTTGGATTATCAATTTGGTCACCTTGGCTTCGAGGGAGAGTTTCGAGTTTCATGTGGCAAACATATGCAGAGTTACCACCAGGCTGGAACCCAGGCATATCACGTTTATTATCACAGCTCTTTTCCCCTTAGAGCTACCTCTGCTGGGAAGCATGTGCCTTGCAAACCAGTCACTTTTTGAGTCTAGCGATTTCTTTCTTAATATTGCATGGAATCATTCTGAGATTGCTATTTTCACAAACAGCAACCTGCCACCAGTTGCGTCTACTGGACTTGGTGATTCACAGGTAGACACACAAAAACACACACATCTTTTAAAGACTATTGTACTGCTTGTCTACACCTCCTCTTACAGAAATGCTGGAAATTTGTCCAGCTAGGCAAATCAATTTGCAACGAATTTGTTATGCTGCTCCTGTTATTTTATTGATCCCTTTGGTCAAATGATTAGTGCAACTGATCCCATGGCCCAAGTCTTCAAAAAGGCAAATGTTATTCTATTTTACAGCTGCATGCTGGACCTTAAAAAAAGCTCATGGACCTTTAAGAACAGAGTACATCCAGACCAGGGGTGTTAAGTATATTTGAAAACTCAAAGCAAATAAAGGAAAGGGGATAGCTCAAGTATCAGGAAACTCCAATAATTACGGTAGAATCCTGTCTGAAGCCCAGCCCCAACAAGAATACAGATTGCAGCAGCTACATGAGCAACAGGGCTGTTTGATAGCTGACTTTTCCACCCACTCTCATGTGCAGTTTCTGGTGTGACAGCCAGTAGGAGGATCCCTGTTGTAATTCCCCATCATTTGAGATGGATTGTGGAAACATCAGTCAGCTGCATTCTGTTCAACAGAAGAACTGATCCCTGTTGCTCACTGCAGCTGTTGCTGTCTGGTAAGTGAGGATTGGGGGACTCAACACTCCTTACATATTCCCTAAATTAGTGAATATATAGAGATTGTGAATATGAACCAGTCACAAATGCATAATTCTAGGTTATGCATTTGTAACTGCTTTAGTGAATTCTGGCTTATATCTTCCACAGTAATTCTTTTAATACTCCTTTATATTTTCTAAAATTAGGTTGCTTAGAACAAAATAAACTTGTAGCCACAGGCATATGTATTTTAATGTCCATTATGAAGATAAATAGCAATGCAGAGAAATAGTGTGGATTTATTTTTGTACAGACCACCACTGCCCTCTGTGAAATATGGATAAGATTTAAGTATTGCTGTGGATTTAGCCTATAAACATTTTTGTTTGGTCTTTATAATTAGGTATTGAAATTGAAAGTCATACTTTTAATTAAAGAAGCAACCCTACAACTTGTTCCATTTTTGTAAACCAGGCACTTCAAAATTAAATTCTCAGTCTGTTTCCAAGAATGTCTGCTTATCTCACAGTTCAGTGTAAAAGTCTCTGTAGGTGAGCATTCCTTATTCTGGTGGATAGATAGCAGATTAGTGATCTGGCAATTTTGCTTTCAAATTCTGTTTATTATACCTAATCAGCTTAAGGCAGACATGAGAAATAAAAAAATTAGGTTCTTAAAAAATGTATTTCTACTCATATATTCCCATGCCCACACACACACACACACTGAGCACAGATACTAAGATGGTGCCAGCCTGTAAGAGTGGGGGCACATTCCACCAGTGGGCATTGCTACTGCCCAAAGTGAGGGGTGCCAATTTTGGTGTGTGCCCTCTGATTTATTCCCACTTTTTCACACACGCACCCTGTTCATATGCACAAGAAAAAAATTCACACCCCATTCTTCTATATGCAGACATACACACCTGCCCTATCTCATCCTTAACTGATTATAGTTCAGCTGGGAGTAGGGTTGCTTTTGTCTTGCGCAGTACCAATAGAAAGTGGAAAGGTGCTGCAACCAGTCTCCCTCTCTAAGGTAAAGTGGGTCAGATGGAGAACCAATGAGACAGAGGTTTTCTGTGCCTAACTTAAAGCTGTAATCCTGCCTCGATTTGCAGGGAGAGGCGGAAAATATAAATTATTATTATTATTATTATTATTATTATTATTATTAGTTTGAAATGTGTTTTAATAAATATACTGTACTATCTAGAGTCAGAGTTGTCAGAACCATAGCTCCAAGACCATGAAACAAGGATACCTGAGATATGGCATGCATATTTAAGAGC
Source organism: Sceloporus undulatus (assembly GCF_019175285.1). Taxonomy (NCBI): domain Eukaryota; kingdom Metazoa; phylum Chordata; class Lepidosauria; order Squamata; family Phrynosomatidae; genus Sceloporus; species Sceloporus undulatus. The sequence goes on from NC_056527.1 coordinate 22,505,752, forward strand.
TCTGGGATTGTTTTTTTTTTTTTAATTAATTGAATGTTGTTAGTGCATAGAACCTGAAATACCTTCTTCAGTCACTTATGCTGCCTGTATGCCATAATAAATTCATTCATTCATTCATTCTTCAGTCACTAGGTAATAGGCTTTGCTAACTGGCACATAGGTTTGCAGTTTATACTGTTTGAAGCTGGGATTGGGGAGTAACCAGACAGAGAATTATAATCTTTCCACTACTGTGGAATATGCCCCTCACTGACATGGGAGTGGACAAATCCTTCAGTTGGAGTGGGTAGGCGTATAGTAGAATACCATACAAGTCGTGATGGGGATCTCAGAAACAGATCGCACAGGCACCATGTGTCCAATTCTGACAGCTATGTAACTTTTTTGGAGCCTTCAGCATATCAAACAGGGCTATTCCAACGTATATAAAGTGATTTAAGAATACTATACAGTAGCCAGAAATAGAGTTAGGGGATGAAAGGGGCCAGTAATAAATTGCTCACCTTTTTAAAAAAATCAGGTTCAGAAAAATTGGGACAATACTATTCTCCTCCATTGTAGTAAGTATGAGACATATTTTTTGTTCCAGTATAAGGAACTTAGTACTTAATTCCTAGGCACTCTTACAATGGAAAACTGGTATTAAGCTTGCATCTTCCAGCCCTTTGAAATTTTTAATTACTTTCTTTTATCAGTACCAGAGGATGTGAAATTCAGTACAATAAATCTCTTGTGAAAAGCCTTGGCTAATTTTTATATGGCAACTGCGATTTTCTGTTTGGTTTCAGGTATTAATCCTAGGTATGTGCTCCGAAATTGGATGGCAGAGTCAGCTGCTCAAAAAGCTGAGAAGAATGATTTTTCTGAGGTAAAGTAATCATGTCTTTTATGCTTGAGAGATCTAAAGGCACATTAATGGGAGATTCGTCAAGCATAGACTAAAGAAACAGAATAGTTTAACTGTTTAAAATGTAGCCTACATAAGAAAGTAAAACCAGCTTTGTTTTGTAGCTTTGCCATAATAATAGCATTATTTTATTTTCAGGTCCGCCTCTTGCAACAGATTTTGCAGTTCCCCTTTCAGGCACAAACAGTGGCTGAGAGAGCTGGTTATGCACAACGTCCCCCTGCTTGGGCCCAAGAGGTTAAAATCAGCTGTTCATCTTGATGAAAATGATTTGTAATCAAGATTAAATAAAAAAGTACAGGCTTTGAATAATGCAAAAGGACACACAACTAACATATCTATCAATTCTGTACTGTCATTCAGTGGCTCCACTCTTTTCCTTTCAAAAAGATTGTGTGTGTACAGTACAAATCCTGTATCCGTGGGGGATAAGTTCCTGGACTTACCATGAAAACACAAAATCATGGATAATAGCAAAACCTATTGAAATGAATGACTTCAGGTGGAAGTTGACCATAGAATTGTGTTAGAGGATTTAAAGATTCCTAGCAAGAATTTTTTTTCCAGACGCAGGTAAGTGAAAACCCATAGGTACTGATCCCACAGAAATGGGGGCCATACTGTTCTGGCTGCCTTAGCAGCCTTCTGTAACCCAGTGCTTTCTAGACATTTTGGAATATAGTTCTTGTAAGGCTGGCAGCATGGTGAGTAGTCAAGAATAATGGGAATTGATATCCAATGAGGGCACGTTAGAGAAGTCTGGTGTATAACATGATCTGGCTACTGCACGTGCCCTGCAAAATTGACAATTTCTATTCCTTTTGAATTACTATTGTTTACAATAAGTCTTGGAGGAGGGAGGTACAACAAGCCCTTGGTAGCCATGGGGGATTGGTTCCAGAATCCCTTGCAGATACTGAAAACCGTGGATGCTCAACTCGGTATTTAACATTTAAAATGACCTGGGTGACAAGGTCCAAGAAGGCATTCTTCCTGTACTGTTTCCCACTGTCAGAATTTAAACCCTTTCCTGACTCTTGTTTTCCATCTTCTCAAACTTCCTATCACAAAGCCTCTGCCAATCCATCTCAGGAGGGACAGCAGAACAAATGGGCAAAAGAGGTGTAATAGCAGGAAAGATGTTTAAATTCTGTCAGAGGCTTCCTTGTGAGAAAGTGGGAAATGAAGTGAAGAAGTTTAGGTTCTGACTGTCACTTTGTGGTGAGATTGATTTCTATGGATTAGATTGTAAGCCTGAGGGCAGGGAACCGTCTGACTAAAAAATTGATGTACAGCGCTGTGTAAACTTACAGCGCTTTATAAATAAAGGTTAATAATAATAATAATAATATGGGGGAGGAAGGCATCGGCTTGCTCAGGTCTTGCCTTGGCTTGGCTATCTCAGGTTAAAAAATATTAATGCTTCTTCATTTCAATCTGTAGTTGCTCAAATCCGAGATATCAAACCCAGGGATACCGAGGGCTCACTGTATATGGATCAACAGCACAGGACTACATGTGGATATTTACACTATGCTGGGGGGATATTAGATTGAGGCTAACATCTGTGAAAGTAAATAAAAAGTCCCCAAGGAGTACAGCCACTCTTCCTAAAGATTGCCTCAAAATGTGTTATGTGCTATATTTAAAAAACAAAACAAGTGATTACTTATTAATTTTGACACTGGTGGGAAAACACAGAAGAGGATTTTATTCATGGAGGTGAATACTTCAAAAAGAAGAGTGAAGAACTTAGCTGTATTATAAATGACAATTACTTAAAACACTCAGATATAATACTTCAAACATTTTTATGAGTTAGTTGAAACAATTTCTAAGTTGTTACATGGCAGAGGAAGAACGGGGATTGATTTCCAGAAACTTTAGCCTTACCATTAAACCAGATATTACTGGAAATATTCACACTGGTTGAGAGTTCCTCATTTCAAAATAAGAAATCAGGTGTGATACATTATGATCAAGCCATAGTGTTGGGCAGTATTTTCCACTATTTATTCAAATATGGGAAACAAAAGGGTACATCCGGACTTATATCCCTGTGGAATCTGCCAGCAGACTTCCCATGCTTATACTTTGCTCTGTGGCATTGAGCCTGGAACACTGGAAGACCATGTTTCAAACAGTCCTTGGCAAAGGGCCCTATCTTACCTCAGGCTGCACTGAAATGACATTCTCTACCACGTACCCTTTACACCACCAGGAAGTGCTCAAGACAAGTTCTCCAGAGCATCCTCTCTATGACCTCACACCCAAGTATTTAAACTATTTGCTTCATGATGTTTCATTCCTTTTCTTTTCTAATGCCTTCATTAGATCAGACATGAAATCTCCTCCTTGTCCAACTTCATCTCCCCTTGGCAGTGTTCCACTTTGTTTTGGCCTTCCTGTCTGCCCATCATTTTCTTCTTGCCTTCGAGGGGGAGGGGGAGGCTTTTTTCTGACTGGTGGAGGCATACCAGGGGCAGAGAATGAGGGAGGAGGTGGTGGCAGTACCTCTGGAGTGCCAGCAGCAAAGGACGGTGGAGGAGGAGGAATAAAATCAGGAGGAGCTTCGTAGCATTCAGGTGGAGGTGGTGGAGGCAGATCAGGGGGTGGTGGCATCAATTCAGGCGGTGGTGGAAATTCTGGATCAGAAATCAGAAGGGTTGTATTTTTCCTCTCAATATCAGTAGGTACATGCAATGAAGACGTCACTGCAGAAGATCGTCTTTGAGGAGGCGGTGGTGGATGTAACCCACCAGGTTTACGTTGTCTGAACGGTGGCATTGTAGGTGATGACTGCTTGGCATCTGTGACACTGTCAGGTTTCTTAACCTTTTAACAAAAGGAAACAATAAGTCCAAAAATGTTAAGGTAAATTTTAAGGATACTACAAATACTGCAGGTATTATTGCTTTATGATACCACATTGACAGTGGGAATACATAGCTAGGAGGTTCTCATTTGTACATCATCTAACTCTCTTATGGACAAATTGAATACATTTTCAAAATCTTCTATTATTGGTTCTGACTTTAAAAAACAAACAGCCTCATTCCTCCCACTAACACTTACTTTAGGATTTGTCCTATGTTCACTTAGAAACACGAAGCTAAATCAGATTGTCACAATTTTCTGATTCCCATTTAACTTAGAGCAGTGGTTTCCAACCTTCCTGATGCTGCAACCCTTTAATACAGTTCCTCATGTTGTGGTGACCCAAACCATGAAATTATTTTCATTGCTACTTCATGACTGTAACTAAAATAGGTGTTTTCCAATGGTCTTAGGCGACCCCCATGAAAGGGTAATTCGACCCCCAAAGGGGTCCCGACCCACAGGTTGGGAATCACTGACTTAGAGAAACTTGGAATGTATGACTTGTAATTTGAATTTTTTGTCCATGTTTTTCATGCCAGGCCTTTGAAACAACATAGCTGTCAAGAGAACCTATGACAGTAACTGATGTATAAAAAGAAAGTTAGTGCTGTCTCCAGTCCAGCATTTAATTGCCAATTTTGGTTTGTTGCTCAGCTACATTTGTGAGTTTTGGCTTGCTCTTTCACTCTTATAGTACTTAATGTTAGTTTCTTTCTGATAAACATTATTTATTTTAAAACATACCACGTTCTTCTGAAAGAAAGTGCATTTGCTTAATTTTGGGGGATCCCCTGCATCAGAGGTCACCACACTCACCTAGTCTGTGCATAGTGTTTTAAAGCAGTGGGGAGGATGGTTGGGAAAGTCCATACACCTTGAATTTTATGCATCTAAATTTGGACTCGGAGCATTTAATAACTGTAAATTCTCTCAGTCTGCAGTTCTATGGTCTGCCTGCATTTTGCTAAGTTCAAGAGCAAATATATATATATATTCCTGCTTTTTGTCCCAATCACAGCCACTTTCTCCTCCACATTCTTATATGGAGAACTATAAGATTCCTGGAACTTACTAAGTTTTACTCAAAAACAATATACAAACAGAAGAGGGATATGATGTTTGATCTCTTCTAATGCATCCACCACAAAATAAATGAAAATGGTGGGTAGGCTAGCAGTTCATTAAGTACATGATGCCACTGGCATAATATTATGAAAGTCTGCATTCACCATGTATCACTAGACCATATTGTTAAGATGAAGAGAGTCCAAGAGGCAATATAATATACACAGTTCCCTTTCATTCTGCAGGTGGCAGCTGGTGGTTGTTAAAAGTTACTATGCAAATATATTCTCAGTTGATTCCTGACCACTTCCTGCTTTTGCTTGTATTCATCTATAGAACTGTTTCAGGATTGACTGAAAGCTTCACTCATACTGAGCAGACATACATATAAATAGGATAAAATCTAAGTACAATACATTCATTCCACAAATGTAGCAAGATGTAATATAATCACACAGTCAAATTATTCAAAGAATAAACCTTAGGATGCTACCAAATGGACTTTGCGTATAAACTTGTAGATCCTTATGTGTTTATACATACTTTGACAAAGATTGGCAGGGAGCAAGCTATTTAGGCTAGCCTTGTACCAAAACAAAAGTTTTTTGAGTTAGATGATACAAGAACATCATAAAAGGTGATAGTCACACTTTTTTTTTTGCAATTTCTGGTGGTATAGGGTTGTTTAGGGTTGAACCCTCCTAGTCCCTTATTTATGTGTATAACTATTTTTTTGCAAAATGGAGAAACTTTCCAAGGTGACACAGCTAAACACCAAGAAATATGTTTGGCAACCTAGGTTTTCAGTTAATTGTATGTTTTCCCATAAGGAACACATGATTGCCACTAGTTTCCATCCACCCCAATATTGTCAAAATCAAGATAGGGTCCTGCAAAGATCATAAAACCCAGATAGGCTTGTATGAGAGAATACCGTCTTTTGGATAACCTATTCCCAAGTCTTACAAAACTTTATAGGCCTTAATCACTTTATGGATTGTGCCTGGAAACAAACCAATAGGCAGTGAAGCTATGGTAACAAGAGGGTCACATACTCCCTGTAATCACACCTAGTCAACTGCCCAGCCACAGCATTTTGGACCAGCTTAAGTTTCCAAACATTTTTCAAAGGCAGCATTTTTCAAATTTCACAGTAGTCCAAATGGAAGGCAGCTAAGGCATATGCCACTGTGGCCTAATTACACTACAAATACACTGCAGCATTCTAGTACAGCCAGATCTACCTTCTTCCAACCTCAGCTGTAATAAGATCTGAGAAAGAATTACATTCTTAATACATTTTATTTGTACCTTTGGTATTTCAGCAGCTTTCCCATTTGCTGAAGAGGCTGCCATAGTTGGAGTTATGTTTTGGGGCACCTGTCCATTTGCCTGAATGCTACCTATAATGATGCAATAAAAAGAAGAAGAAAAAACAGGTTTTCTTATGCATTACAGAACTAATTCCAATTCAAGTTAGCAAAGATATAAAAAGTATATACAGTGGGTCCTCCACATTCACTGGGGTTATGGGCATAGGACTGTGAAAATTGGAAAAACTGCAAATAAAAAAACGTTTTTTTTAACCTGAGGTAACACCTCTCTAGGAATCTCTAGGTACTCCAATGAAACAATATAGTTAATATCTGGCAGAAACTGACCACAGAATCATGTTGGAGGACCTACAAATGCCTAGAGAAGTGTTTTGTATAGGAATCGCTAGGTCCTCCAGTATAACTCTATTGTCACCTTCTGGCAGAGTCTCACTAGAAGACCTAGAGATTCCTACAGAGAAATTATTAATCAAATCCGTGAGTAATCAAATCCAGAAAAGTCAAAGCTGCAAATGTGGAGGTTGACTGTACTATAGCTACTTATAATACTTACAATTATAATATGGTAATCTTTGGGCCCAAACAGACAGGCCAAAATAAAGCTGCTTCGGGCCGCTTTGGAGGTATGCTTTTTAAATTATACATACATCTTAAAAGACCAGAAGCTTCACCAAAGCTGCGCTCCAGTCCTTAGAACTGGAGCATAGTTTTGGCGTGGCTTCCGGCTTCATAGGATGCATGTGTCATACAAACAGCATACCTCCAAAGCGGCCCGAAGCAGCTTTATTTTAGTCTGTCTGTTCAGGCCCTTTGTATGTTATTAAGTACTCAGAACAGTTCTGTAAATTGTTTAGATTTTCCTAAGGAGCTTTAAATAAGATGTTAACGAGACATGCTCTTGTGGAACACAGCTGGAACAGGTTGGGAAGATTTCACTTCTTCCTTTATCATTTGGACTTGCAACTATAGTGACTGTATATACTCGACTATTAGTCAACCTCATGTATAGGTCAAGGGCAGGATTTGGGTCCAAAATTATGGATTTTGGCATGATCCATGGATAAGTTGAGGGTAAAACTTGGAGGCTTCTTCAGTGTGTGTGTGTGTGTGTGTGCACAGCAAGATGCTTTTTGCTTCAGCGTTTCAGCTTTGGTTTCACCCTTGACTTCCTAGACAGCAGCAGACAGCATGGGCTCAAGAGAAAAAGAAACTCTCTCTCCATGGGGAGTTGCTATCACATTACCATACTGACCCATAAATAAGTCGACCTGGGTTTTTGGGGTCAATTTTTTGACATAAATTTTTAGACTTATAGATGGTAATTTAGCAAGACAGATTCAGCAATTCTAGCTTGGAACTAACTATGGTTCATTAACCAGAGTTTGTTAGTCCAGCAGTTAAGCAAAAGTGTCAGTGAAGGTTTTCAAGCTTCTTCTCTACAGAAACAGAGCAGGAAAGGGGAATGCACATGCACAAAGACTTGCTTATATTATGCTAAATAAAGTTTCAGTTGGTGATGTGCACATGCAGCCATTTGCTATGTCTTGTGGCATATCTGGAGTTTCCCAATGTGCAAACACCTCATTTTAAAGTAATCCATGCTATGCAGCAGTTCCCTTTTGAAATGAAAGAAGGGTTTAAAAAGGAATTTATGATGTTTACAAGGAGTTGTTCTGATGTAAAATGGAGGCATGGTAGATTAAGAAATCACAGGAAATACATCCAAGGGCATGTATATGCCTAAAATATTTCTTTATATCCTGGCTGAAACACCCAACCAGTAATGGACAAAAAAAATCATATTAAAGGCAACCAGGAGTGCTGCTGATATAGACATATGGTTCAGAATCTATATAGGATATTCTTCAACATATCAAATATATACATAGTTTAACATGCACTAGTACCTTTTAAAGATGATCCCATAGACGATTCAGCATTTCCGGGCTTTGCCAGTCGAGCAGCCAAGCCAGTCTTCTGCACTGCACAAATATAGTTGTCATACAGTGTCTTGCCATACTGGGAGGAAAAACATTTTTAAAAAATCTGCATCATGAAAATGACCAGTCTTTCACCTTAAAGTAATAAAAATAATTTTCCTGCTATACATTTAGGACAATCAATATGTTTTTATGTTTTAAATGTATTTTAAAATGTGTTTTGAACTGTTTATATCTTTGTGTTTTTAACATGACTGGTATTTGTTTTTTAACTTTTTAAATACATTTTAGCTCAACTTTTATTTTAAATTCTGTTAAGCTCCATGGAGTTCCTTAGTTGGAGAAAGGCAGGTTATGAATGTAATGAATGAATAAAGATATGAAACCAAACCTGCCCTAAAGGATCTAAGAAACCTGGCTACACAGAAAGGTCATGTTTTCAACTATTCTGGAGGAGAACAAATGTGTGGGTGTTTAAAACCTAACTCATCTGTAAAGTCATAATGATTTGTGCCGTTCAAGATTTTCTTGTAACCCATTACATTAAGCATTTGATAGAGGTCTATTGAAACCAATTTCAACCAACTTTACATCAGCTTAAATGCAAGTACACTGGATGAACTCACTTGTAGATCTAGCCAAACCTTATCTGAAATGACAGAAAAGTGAAGTCAATTTCAGCCAGTAACTTTCCTGTATCCAGAACTTTTAGTTCATAATGAGGGGATAAGAGAAGGAGAGTGATTCAGAAAAACAGTGAGGCCATAGTAGTAGGTTCAAATATGTTGTAATTAACTGTGGCAAACTCAGTGTTATTCAGTCACACCATGTCTAGGCTGCCTAGGACTTCAGATTTTTCGTAAGAATAAAAACGGAATGCCGTCTTTCTCCTCTAAGTACGCTGAACAATGCAACTAAACAAGACTTGGATTTTAATCTACCAAAAGTTGATTAATATTTCTTTGGCACTGACTTGCTTTAGTTTGAATATTTTTCTATATGGGGAGGGCACTACATTTACAATGTATAGCGGATCACAACTGAGTCTGGGGAAAGGCTAAAAGTGACTGCTGAGTTTACCCATTTTCAAATGAACATTCTTAGAGGCTAAACGGACCAGCAATTTCAGATACCTTCTTGATACCGTGTGGTGTTGTGGTTTGAGCATTGGGCTACAACACTAGTGAACAAGGTTCACATTCCTGCTCAGCCATAGAAACCCACTGTTACTTTGGAAAAGTCACATACTCTCAAACTCAGAGGAAGGCAAAGGAAAAATCTGAACAAATCTTACCAAAAATAATGCTGTGGCTCACTTTAGACTTGGAAATGACTTCAACAACAACAATAACACAGCCTAGCTATGCAGAGAACAAGAGGCCCTAAGTGTTCTTTATTTATTTACTACAGTTCCTAGAGTCTCTCAATGAACATGGCCAGTTGTAACCATATTAGGGTTGCCGTAAGTTGGAAACGACTTGGAAGGCACACAACAACAAAGGGGAAGAATAGTCATGTGAAGCAATTTGTACTGAGATTAGTTTTTAAATAAGGATTTGTTCATCTATAATGTTGTTGCATGCCTTCAAGTCATTTCTGACTTGTGGACACCTGATGGGGCTTTCTTGTTCAGAAGGGGTTTGCCTTCTGAGAGAGTGAGGGCCTATATACAGACCAGCACTTTGTGCTGGCCTGTGGGCAGAGCCAGGGTGCAGCATCCTCAGGCTGGACGCCCTAAAGCCCGCCCTCAGGGTGCCATCATGACGCTACTCCGGTGCAGCACAGAAGGGGAATCATAAAGCCATGGTGCCCCTTGGAGGGTGCAAAAAGGAGGTGCTTTTGCACCTCCTTTTTGAGCTCCCCAGAGGCTGAATCAGGGCCGTGATCTGGCCGAAGACATGCCCAAAGTCACTCAGTGAGTTTCCATGGTCAAGTGGGGAACTGAATCAGTAGCTGGTGATAGCCCTTCCCTCCCTCCCAGTGGCTACTGAACATCTGCTGGACTCAATCCGTTGCCCCACTGCCATTCCCTTTTCCTTATGTATCATACCTTATTTAGATTGTAAACCTCAGGGCAAGGAACTTTCAAATGATTTGTAAGCTGCCCTGGGAGGGTATGAAGGGCAGGGTATAAAACTCTAATTAGGTAAATAAACCTCTCATCTCTCAGGGTCCTAGTCCAGCACTCAAATCACTACACCACACTAGCCTCACACCATGGTCCTCCCTAAAATCCTGTATCCCACCAGCCATTCATGCCTGGCATAAATAGCTTCAAGGTTTTCAATGGTGCAATAGTGCAAGGGGAAAGAAAGAAAGCCTCCCAGGAGTCCTGTTTCCAACTCTTGCCAGCAGGTTACCCACCTCCCTTTTTTAAACAACAACAACAAAAAAGGAAACATGAATTTGCATATTTCACACATATAATCTGACATTTACAAGTGAGGATTCATAGACCTTGAAATACTGCTCTGACCTTTCAGTATTCTTCTTCTCTATCTGCATGTTGTGCTCAAAACCAAGAAAACTGAGTTGCTATGAAGTCCTAAGGTATGTGGGATACTTTTGCAGCAGCCACCTTGAATCTTGGGGACTGCAATATCAAGGTACATTCAATTCTAGGAGGGAGTGAAAGGACAGGCCCAATGCCATCAGGCCTGAAGAGGAAAAGCCCTCCCCTCCCTCCTTCCAACTGTCATCTTCTGGCCTTAGAGGGAGCGAAAGGACAGGCCCAACGCCATCAGGCCCAGCCTCGATTAAGAAAAAGAGCCCTCCTTCCAGTCCATCTGCCTTGGTCCAGGCCTCAGAAGGAGAGAAGAATGCTGGACCTGATCCCCTGCCCACCACCATTCTCTTCTCCTTTTGTGTTGTGTCTTTTTAGATTGTAAGCCTGAGGGCAGGGAACCGTCTATTATCCCCTCTGTTGTAAGCCGTCCGGATTCCCAGTGATTGGGTGGCATATAAACAAATCCTATGATGATGATGATGATGATGATGCATGCCTGATGTCAGGCCATATGCCACTACAATTCTTAGCCATTGCTGTCTACTATAGCAGTGATACTCAAAATGACTGTTCATACATTTGGTGCTGGTACATAAGCCATCTGCTGCCAATCAGTGCAAGTTTTCAAGAAAGAAAGAATTGAAGCTAACGGGCACAAATATAGTGCCATATTGGCACATTAGTAAAAGAAATAGCCAGTCCTCCACAACAGGTATCATGAGAAGTATTGCATTGGGGTGTAACATTTCTAGAGGCCAAGATCCTGCTTCTTGAGACATATGCCTGATGATACCCACCCACAGTGTAAGCATGTAGCCCCCCATCCTAACATTTCTATGTTGTCACAGAGTGATAGGATGAGCATGGATGCATCCAGTTATTTTCCTGTAGCTGGACACAGCAACAAGCGTCTGCAGAAATCTGCACATAGTGTTCCCCTTCATCCCCCTCCATTTTTAGCAACACAAAAATGGGCCATACTGCTTACAGATAGGCTTTGGAGGGGAATTTTGATCACTGTTTGGTTAGAACAAAATTCCAAACTTCGCAACGGAAAAAAAAAAAAAAGGCGTTGCGATGATGTAAATTCATGAGCAAGTTGCCATGCTAATTTCTTACATTTCATCATTTTATTTTTTAGAAAAACATTTCCTCCTTACCTTTGCAATTCTTATGCCAGTTACCCACTGATGCAGCGTTTGCCGGTCATCACAGCACAAGTATTTGATGTACTGTGACTCCTTCTGTATCTGGGGATGCTGGCAATAACAAATTATAAGAATATTTTACCATTAAAAGTCTGCTGAAATTAACATAGAAACAAACAACTTCAAATTTGTAGGAAATTAATTAGACAAGAGTATATAAGCAATGCACATAAAGCTACACATCAGAACATTGGCTGCAAATATTTGTACTGCAAGTTTCAAATGTTTTGTTTTAAGGAGACATATGTTGGATGGAAGCTTGGTTTGAAATAGCTACAACATGACTCCTGCTAGTAAATTAGAAGCATGTCGTGGTTCTGAGTTTAGTGTGTTTACAAAGTGGGTGCCTATTGTGGATTGTCATCTGACAGTCATACAGACTGAGAAATACATGTATTATCTGTAGCAAGCAGATTTTTAAGAAACATTAAAAAACAGTCATATGCAAGTTAATGGTGTTTGTTAATTTATTTGTGCTTGTCAAGTTGATTAGAAATTATATGTGTCTGAATCTGAAGGGTTTTAACATAATGGTGATTGTACTTATTGAAGAATTTGCAAACATTTGGCTTATACAAAGAGTTCTGGCAGTAAAGACCATTATCAGGTCCCATTTACAGTGGTGCCTTGGGTTACGAAATTAATTCGTTCCGCCATTCCTTTCGTAACCCGAAAATTTCGTAACCCGAAACACTTTTCCGTTAGCACTGGAAAGCCTATAGCTGCACTTTGCAGCATTTGAATTTCGCGCCGAAATGAATTTCGTAACCCGAAAAATATTTCGTAGCCCGAAACAGTTTTTGCCAATCCAACTTTTTCGTATCCCGGAAATTTCGTAACCCGATCATTTCGTATCCCGAGGCACCACTGTATTTACCTACCAAAAGGATCCTAGGCTGGTTTACATGAAAGCCTACTGGATTTGATTACTGACATATGGTAGCAGCAAAGGTGACCCAGCACGGTGTACTGGTTTGCACACTGGACTAGGCTCTGGGAGGCCTGACTTTGAATCCCCACCCATCCATAGAAACCCACTTGATAACCTTGAGCAAGTCACACTGTCTTAGCCTCAGAGGAAGCCTCTGAACACATCTTGCCATTAAAATATCACAACAGGTTTGCCTTAGGGTTGGAAATGGCTTGAAGGTACAGTATATATACCAACAAAGTGACAAAGGTAAAGGCACACAGTTTTGTTTAAAGTCAACCTGTTATATTTCTCATTGTCATGTACAGAATGGGCTATCATATATTTATGTGATTATGCCAATGCCGTGCTGGTGGTTGTTCAATTCCCATTCTTGAAATGATTTTACCGCTGTTCTTTGAGAAACATTCAACAGCCTCTTCCTACTTTACTTCTCAGCACTGGTAGATCCTTTCTGTTCAGTGTCTGTTCTAATGTCTACTTTGTAACTCCTCTAGAACTTGCGCCTAACATACTAATTGGTATTTATACCTAAGAATATGATGGAACAAAGGGCTAGAGACATCTGCAAGACACCATTTAACCCTACCCAACAATGAAGGATGGTGGAGGGTCACATGTTCTCCATGCCTGCCAAAGAGTGCAATCCAGCCATCCAGTATTTCAGAGGAAGATTTAAGCTCATGCTTAGAAATAAATGGTTCTTAATATGTTTGATTTTGGCTGGTTTGTATCAATAATAGTTGGGCTTCTGCATACTGAATTTATGCTTAAGAGAAGTCACAATTATTTGTAGCTTTTAACAACTAGAATTGTTCATCAGATAGAAAACAGTGCTATTGTAAGGTATAAACACTGGTTATCACATGACTTAACAAAAAGGAAAGCATGGTGTAAGAATAAATCAAGCTAAATTTATAAATGTATCTTAGGTAACTACCAAGTTGCAATGTAGAAATTATTTATTGATATTTCTTACTGCTATTAAATAACAAAAACCTTAACTTGCTAAATTTCATCACTGTTTGCTATTTCCATGGGAATAGGGAGACAGGATTTTTTAAGAGCTGCAGTAATCTATTACACCCAGGAGATGGCATCAGATACTTTTCAATGTTTTAATTTCCAGACATGCAATAGACACTTACAGGTTTGTGAATTTGGAGCACCTTAAAGCATAACACATTTATTATGGCATAAACTTTCATGGACCACAAGTAACTTTGATTAAGTGATTGTATTATTTTCTTGACTTAGCAGTTGGAAGTAGAGTTTTGTAAAATGTGTATTGTAACTGAAATATTTCAGTAATTCTAATGTTTAACAGAAGGTCTAAATATCCTAAATGCACCAGATCATCTGATCTTGGAAGCTAAGCAGGGTCAGCACTGGTTAATACTTGGATGAGGGACTACCAATTAATACTAGGTCTTTAGGCTATATTACAAAGCAGAACTGGCAAAAGTACTTCTAATTCTTCCTTGCCTAAGAAAACCCAGTGAGATTCACAGGGTTACCATAGGTTAACAAACAACTTTAAGATACATACACATATAACACATACACACACAAAAAGAGGTATCTGAAGGTTGTTAAGAAAACCCAGCTGGATGGGCTCAAATGGCAGGTACCAAGGAGTTGAAATGGTTTATGGTGATACTATTGTGCCAATTTATTCCCAGAGCACCAATCCTTTCACCCTAGATTAATTCCACATTACGCACCATTACTCTCAGGTTACTCAAGCAAAACCTTCACCAATAACACATAATTAAATTCTCCCAGTCGCTGAGACACCACAGACTGACTAAAAGAGCCAATTTACATATAGATTACCTTGCTACTGTCTACTGTGAATTCTTTTTTTTAAATCTAGGGCTACAATATTGTGCCAGTGGCTTTTTGAATCTGCAGAAGAAATGCCATATTCCATCATGCTTGTAACTTGAATTTAACTAACAGTAATACATCTTTAGTCTCTGGGGTCTCAGATAGGCTTGCAAAAACATACACACACATAGGCTGCAAATATACTTGATTGTTTCACTGAAATCAACTGGGCCTATTTACAGGAGGGTATCCTAGAGCAGCTACCAGGAGTCCAGTTCCCTGATGAACTCTGACAGGAAAGAGAACAAGCTCTGTGAGTCACCTTCCCCTGTACCTACAACCAGGTTACGCACATGCCGCAATGTGGCAACTTTCTGCATTACTGTGGGAGCAATGTTTGTCTCACAGATCAGCACTACTGATTGCTGCACTGGTATATCTACTTGGAGAGAGCATGAATTTTAAGAGAAGGCCTTGTTCCTGAAGTCAGGTCTACCTTCCATAAAAGATGCATCTAGGATTAGAACAGACTGCCCCAATCATTCCTTCCAACTAGCACAGCCAATAGTCAAAGATGAGAGGTTTAATCCTAAAACATCTGGAAGGTGCCAAACAGAGGAAGGTTATAACTATTTATAGCAGTGGTTCCCAACCTGTGGGTTGGAACTCCTCTGGGGGTCGAATGACCCTTTCACGGCGGTCGCCTAAGACCACTGGAAAACACCCATTTAATTACAGTTATGAAGTAGCAACGAAAATAATTTCATGGGTTTGGGTCACCACAACATGAGGAACTGTATTAAAGGGTCGCGGCATTAGGAAGGTTGGGAACCACTGATTTATAGGATATGCAGAATCATTTTAAATTCTGAGGTTACTCAGGCACTATAAGCCGAAGCGGCACGGGGCCATGCCTACTACAGTTGCAGTACCAGTAAAAGATTAACAAAGCTATACCTATCTTTTCAGGGGTAAACCAACTTTTAATTCTATGGCACTTCTAAGAAGAGATAAAATTATACAGGAAGGCTTACTGGGAGTAAACTGCATGGAGTTCAGTCAGAATAGACCTCTCAGTAGAAAAGTACAGCCCTACACTGTTAATCTCTTATAATATAGCAAAAACAGATGACTCTGTACTTTGAGACTTTTAAATTTATTCATTAATGATCCCATGGTTGATGTAAATGTGATATGGGTTTATACCTCAATTCTGAGATTGTTTTTCTTTTACACATACCTTTAAGACAAAACAGTAGTCTGTTGGTGCCTTGTATTTCACCTTGTACTGAATACCATAATAAACATTTACATTCTCAAACTGGATGAAGCAAGCCAAATCCCGAGATGTCTAAAAAATTAAAATAAAGATTGCATTAGATACTATAATAGAAAACTGGTACATGATCACAAACAAAGACCTCAATGTACTTAAATCTTCTTCCACAACTTTCAGCTCAAGAAAAACACACTAAAATTCACATCAGAAAAGAGGTTTTATGTTTTTTCTCCTCTGTATGGCCCTTTTTATACTTCCTTATCCCAATAACATGACATTTCTTAAACACTTTCTACATTTTAACATGGCTTCATTTTTGTGACCTATACACCACAGATATTTCTGGTGGATCCCTAAAAATCCAAGGATCCACTCTTTGCCCTTTGATGCAGAAGAAACTGAGGCAGAGCAGGCAATATTACAGCATTGAATGGGTAGAAACTACATGAGATAGGATTAAATCCCTTCCTATCCTGACCAGGACAGTTATTTCCCTGCTGCTGCTAGCTACTGGCACTGAGGAAATAGCAACCTGTCCTGCAGAAGTCACTGGAGGATGGCAAAATTAACAATGTCTTTTCCCATCCAAGCAATCCTGATCAAGATTCCTGTTTCTCCCCTGCTAACCAGAGCATCTTTTCCATGCTGGATGTAGGACTGCATCTACAGGCTGCCCATACAAATGCATTGGGCTATAAAGGATATAATCAGGAGGACCCTTCAACAGTTTAAGAGACCATATATTGGGGGTGAGGTGTACATTCAGCCCTTAAATCCAGACAAGAGAACCTTCTTGGGCCTGCACTGATTGCTTTCTATTTCACCCCTTTCAGATGAATTCCTATCACAAGCAGAGGTGTCAAAATCATGACTTTGACATTATAGAAATGCTCTGAGAGA
The DNA here is from genome assembly GCF_019175285.1 of Sceloporus undulatus. Classification (NCBI taxonomy): domain Eukaryota; kingdom Metazoa; phylum Chordata; class Lepidosauria; order Squamata; family Phrynosomatidae; genus Sceloporus; species Sceloporus undulatus. Next base: position 22,522,532 of record NC_056527.1, read on the forward strand.
TCAAGGAAAGACAACTTGGGAATATAGAGTAGTAATACTCTCTCAGCCTCAGAGGATGGCAATGGCAAATTACCTCTTCAGAAACTTGCCAAGAAAACATGGCAAGTTTGCCTTAGAGGCACCATAAGTCAGAAATGACTTGAAGGCACACAACAACAAATGGAGTAGTAGTATTAGGATGAGTAATTTTATTCATTTATATCCCACCTTTCTCCCAATAATGAGACTGAAGGAGGCTAACAACGTATATAAAAACAATACATGTTAAAAGCTACAGAAAAACTTCAATAAAAGTATTGAAGTAGTGAAAAAAATTTTTTTATAAAGTTAAATGCATTCCAATTCATTAAAATACCATACACAAATCTTAAAACCACCACCACACAACATTAAAAAGTTTATCCCAACTGGTTTCTAAAACCCTGATGGAATAAAAAAGTTTCAACTTGCCAACCCTCTCTTGGGAGGGAGTTTCAAAGTCTGGGAGCAGTTATCAAGAAGGCATATTCTTTTATTCACACCAACCAAGCCTGAGAGGGTGATGGGATGGAGTGAAGGGCCTCTCCAGATGATCTTATGATCTCTAATGGAGTTATAAAGGTAGATATGGTCCTTCAAATAGCCTGGACCAAAGCCACGTTTCAGAAGGAGTTGAGATTACAGTGCAGCCCCCTAAACAAGTTTTTGTGGCCCATACTTACAGAATCCCCAGAACAACATTTTTTTCTGATAAAAAACTATTTGTGATAGAAAGCTCCTATTCCTGGAAGTCACCAAGTCTAACAGTTTGCCCTTTACACAGCTTGCAAGGCCTCCCTAAACTGTTTAATATTTTTTTAAAAAAAAATTTTTTTTTTGAGAACCAGAAGGGGACTTGCAGCTACTTTGAATGGCAGGAAGGAGTTCATTTTATTTTTACATAGTCCTAATGGTTTGAGTTTTGGACTATGATTCTGGAGACCAAATTTTGATTCCCAGTTCACCCATAAAAACCACTGGGTGACCTTGGACAAGTCACATGCTCTCAGCCTCAGTGGAAAGGCAATGGCAAACTGCCACTGAACAAATATTGCCAAGAAAACTCCAGAGTCGCCGTAAGTCAGAAACAATTTGAAGGCACACAACAGCACACAGTCCATGCAGCTCCTAAAAGGTCTCAGCACATAAGCCTGATCCCTGGGCTTATGATAGCTGCCCATCCCTGATGTAACACAAGGTGTGGGGAAGAAATCCCTAGCAGCCCATGAAAGGTTGGGGGAGGAGAAGAGATGGGCTCTCAGTTCACTCAAAATTTAACCTTGTGATCTCTCTTAAGATTATGACAACAGATGACAACAAAGCCACCAACGACATTCAGTACACAAGAGAAGCCAGAGGGTTCCTTTTGTTTTCTGCAAAATCTCTTTAAAAAATAAGGAGTTTTCTTAGGGTGGGTTGAAGGTTTATTTGCAAACAAATGCAAACGTAATCTATAAATCTATTCCATGCTGCAGTGAAAGGGCACGATTTCTTCTCACCTCAAACAGCCTTTTATCTGCTGCTGTGAAACAACCATTGCTTGTTCTTAATGGGTTGCTACAGCAACCAAGTTTCTCTTAGTTGCACACCTCGGTTCTGCACTAAGGAGATTTGGATGAAGTGTCTGACATATCCAGACATTCATGTTATGCTTCTTAATGGAAACATAAGAAATCTCCCCAAATTTAGTCATGCTTTAAGCAAATCATAGGCTAAGGCTAGATGTGATGTCAAATGCATCTTTGGACTTAATATGCATGGTTATTTTTAAAAAAACATAGGAGAGAAGGTCTAATGCCATTCCATTATAGCTTCCTCTAGAAACATCTTTTCCTGGTTGGGAGGGAAATGGGGACAAGATTGTTGCAGTTCAGCTATGTACCTTTCCAAGGAACATGTCTTTATTTTTAAAGAGTACAACACACATGGGTAGCCCAAGCACTCACCTCTCTGACAGACTAACCACTATACAGTGTTACTGTGCTTAGTTTTATCTTCAAAGAGAAAAGCATTTCTAGTCCTGGAGAAAAACACATCTAATCTGTAAAGTGCATGGTGAATATTCAGAAACGTGGAAGTGGGAAAGCATAATTTCCCATGGGTGGGACCTAAATGCTAAGCATGGTCATCTCCCACTGAAATAGACAGATGTGACACAGCAGCAGGACTGGACTGGGCTGCCACACTTTAAACAAACAGGCCCAGATCCAGGAGAGCCCTTAAACTTTCACATGTAACAGGCAACCTGATTCGACCTGATTTCCTCTCACTCACCCTCAGGCTTCCTCTCCTATGTGGTGTTAATCACCATTTTGAACATCTCTAGACCTTCTTGAATTGCTGCTATTACTATTACTCCTCCTTACCAATATCCTGCATTAGCTACTAAGAGCCTTATCACATTAGGATAGAAAGATGAAACAGCGTGGGTGAGTACTGGCTTTCTCAGTGCCTCTCCACATGCCCTTAGAGCCCTTCCGTTCTCCTTCCAGAGTGAGACAGTTATAAAAGTGTGCTTTTAGTGAAACAGATATTTCCAGCATGACAAAAGGCATGCCTTTCTGATCATTTCCCTTGGGAAGAGAATACAAATTCTATGATGTCATTTGCACAGAGAAAGCCAGTACTTTCCCACTCTGTTTCGCCTTTCTTTTCTAATGCAAAAACATCTTAGTTATATAGACATACGCTAAATCTCCTGTCCCCTTCCCCAGCCCACCTTAAGAGCCAGCAACTAGATCAGATGAAGGAGTCCACTCAGCTTCTGATCAGGGTTCAAAGAGGAGGGTGTTTCCAACACCCAAACATCACTGAGCGAAGCTGCCACAAGGATATACATCAGGGGCCCTGCTTCTGATTTTTGCAGCCACACTCATTAGTGGGAAGGGGATGGACACACCATGCTCCCTGCACCCTAATCAGAAGCTAAAAGGACTGTTTTACCCAATTTGGCTGCTCTTGAGCTAGGGTGGCATTTATGTAGCTCTATGGTAGGGCTATGCCATCTTACTGAGTACAGATCTGTTACAGATCCATAACTCTAGATTATGAATCTGTACTTGCAATACTGAATGCTAGTCATTCTCATTATTTCATCTTTATTCATACCTTATTGTTTCCTCAAGACAGAGACTACAGGCAGCTTACAAATTTAAAACAAGTTCAATTAAATAGAAGTACAGTTAAAACAGACAAAAGACAACATTAAAATGGAATTAAATCATTAACAACACTTTCAGTTCTCAAAAACCTATCAGAATCTTTTTTTAAAAGTATTTGTCTGCTGATTAAAAGACAGCAAGGAGGAGAACATTCCAGCCTCTCTAAGACTTTTGAGGACATATGGACTACAGAGGAGGAAAAACAGGTTCTTAGGAGTTAACCCGCAATAATTAGTAAAAGATATGTATAGTAGGCTCAGATCACAGTAGCGTAGTTTTAAAACATCTCCCATCATTACCTTATCTGGGCTGGGGTGATGACAGTAGTCACATATAGTTCCAGCACACTTTTCTGGCCTCAAGTCCCATCCCACCTCACCCCTTCCCCATTACATTCTTCTGTGGGTGAAATAAATCCCATCAAACATTGGCACCTGAAACTGCAATATAGCTGAAAAATCCCTACACTCCATAAAAACAAATAAAATAGGCCAAATAGAAAACTAGAAATGAAAATCAAAGGGTGATGTTGGCACCTATTTTCAGGTTAAAAATCAGGATATTTGGTCCTTCATGAAAGTCAAAAGCAGCCCCTGCCAGAGAATCTTACCTCTCTCTGATCTAGGTAAAGAAACAAAGGGGGGGGGGGGTTGGCATATATGACAAAGGATTCCAAAGTGCTTCCAGGAAGGATCTAGGAAAAGGGCAGGGAGACTAACAAGAACAGAAAAAACTATTAAAGCCACATGCGAACTTTCACTTTAGCCTCGCTCTGAATAAGCTAAAGAACAAGTCTGCATTTTGGCAGGCAAAAGTCCAGACTATTTGCAAACTGTAAAAGAATTCCTTTCCATAGGGAATGAGACAAAAAGTCACAGTTTTGTTGTGAATGTCCACTTAGGCCTCTCATTTCCTTTCAAGTCTGGATTTTAAATAAATACAGTGTTTTTTAATCTCCCTAAAAAAAACAAGAATAGAGGGAGGGGGAAGTTTCAAATATTTGCACAAGTGTTGCCATTTGAAGAGAGACCCCTCTCAGGTACACCAGATGCTGTTCTTAAAATGTCACTTTGGGAGTTCCTTATTTCCACCTTCAAGAATTGCTTTATTTCTTGAAAGGGTTTCTTTGACTTGCCTGACCTTGGTCTTTCCTTTGGGTACATAATAAATTCCAGAAGCTCGCAAAAGAAAATAACGCCTCTTCCAGGACTTCTTGCCATCTTCTTTTAAATAAAGGGGGCCTTCAACCTCTGGTACAATGACAGATGTGCCGCAGAAGCTTTCCTGTGGGGTGAAAATTGGGTTACACCAATCAGGAATGGAAGGCAGGAAACTGATGCTATATATCACGTCAGGCCACTAGTTAGTCTAGCTGTGTAATGTCTACACTGGCAGTAGCTCACCAGAGTTTCCGAGAAGACCTACCTGGGGCTCATTCACACTACACCATTACAGCACTATTATTCCATTTTAACCACCATGGTTCCATCCCGCAGAATCCTGGGGCTTGTAGTTTGGTGATGTACTGGAGTGCTCTAGCTGAGAATTCTAAAGGCCGCTCCCTGAACTACAAATCCCAGGATCCCAAAGGATTTAACTATCATGGTAGTTAAAATGGAATAATAGCACTATAGCAGTGATGGTGAACCTTTTAGAGGTCAAGTGCCCAAACTGCAACCTAAAACCCACTTATTAATTGCAAAGTGCCATGTCCCTCTGGCTTTCTAGTAACAAACTCTGGCAAACTCTGTGCTTGGATGACGGCACATGTGCCCACAGAGAGGGCTCGCAGTGCCACCTCTGGCACGCGTTGCATAGGTTCGCCATCACTGCTCTGTAGTGTGAAATGACAAGGATGGAATCTGTGGCCTTCTATATCAACTCCTAAGCATTGCCTTCACCTGGAAACAGCCATAATAGTAAGAGCAGCACACTGACCACATGCTCAGAAGGTCAGCCACATGAATTATATCCTAAATGGAATCAATAAAGTACTAGAAGATGCACATTTTTTAAAAATAAAAAACAGCTGTCACCATATTCTGGAAGAACACTTATCACGGTTTTAACAAGATATGCTATTACCTTCCCACGAATGAAGTTTGGAGAAAACAGTATGGGAGGTTTTTTTAATAGAACTGATTGCTTATAGAACTGTGCTGTCACTATCTCTAAAGCAGTTTTAGTGTTTTAAAGAAAGGGGTCTGAAAAATAATTTCCAACACAAAACAACTGAACAACAGCTCATTGAGAAGTTCAACTCTATCTCCTGTGGCTTGAATTGGGACACTGTTTCTTTTTGATCAACAAGGTATGCCAATTTGCTTATCAAGCAAGGATGTCTGTGTTATCACCCAACAACTGCTTTGTGAAGGGCCGCCTCTGAGGTAATTATGTCTCTCAGTGCTTTCTGTATTTCTGTATTTACAACTATCTATTTACAAATGTCAGGATCTCTCCTCTTCCCCAACATTTTCTCTCCCCCTCTCTTTCTCTCTCTCTCTCTCTTTCACACACACACTCACTCTCTCAGAGGTAATCAGTAATATTCAACACAATTATTTATTGTTCGTGATTCCACAAACGAACATAAATTGTACTCTGGAAATTAAAAACTTGATAGTTTGCTAATTTAAAAAAGGGACACCAAGTGAATGTTGAGTTGAATAAACAAACATATAGTACTTAAAAACATTTTTAGCAGCTAAATTGGAAAATATATTTGTTTCTCATCAAAGTGAACACAGGAGGAAGCCTTGCCTGAACAAAAGAAATTTGACGCTCACCGTTTTTCGTATGTTTGGAGAATACTGCAAGTCACCTTGTCTTTCAATATGTTTGTTTTGTGTAGTTCTGTTGTAACTCATGACCTGCTGCCACAGGACTGGTTAGTCTTATGAAGAATATGAATTTTGGGTTTGTGAATCAGTTCTATTTCTGCTCATCTCAAACTTTCAGGATCCCGCAAAGGTTGAGAGTATCTAATGAGCATTTACACTCTCTCTTTGACGTAAGCATTATGATACAACTTCTTGTTTTTCTATAATAACAAATAACTGAAATGTTTCTATTCAGTTTTGTAGAGAAGTAAGAGAGGATGGGTTATTTCATAACCAAATGTACCATTCTTTCACCCAAACCAGACTTACCTCCAGTAAAGTTTCTTTGCTTTTCTCGTTCATTTCTTTGAATTCATTTTTTCCTTTGTTTGCCAAGTAGAAGTTCTAATATATATAAACAGAAAACAGAAAAAGGACGTGGACATCATAATGATGATCATAAGCTGAACAGGCCACCTGCATAAGTAAGACATTTCTAATCCAATCCAAATCTTAACACATTTACTTGGAGTGAAATGGCACGAATGGAGCTTTAACTCCAAGGTAGTATGCATAAGGTTATTATGCTCTTCTTGTACAGCTCCTATTACTTTCAGTGAGGCTTACATGGGAAACATTTGCCATTAAACCTAATACCCTCTAGAAAGGTTACCTGTGCTGCTTGCTTTCGTTTGTGTATACATGAAAAAGCCATTTCATGTCTTGCTATTGTCACACTACTAAACAAACTCAAAACAGCTGCTGACAAACTGAATGGGAAAGAAAGGAAGAAGAACCTCCTCTGACTACAAGCAATTTATATCTAAGCATCTGGCATTTATTTAGTGGGGTGGGGGAGAGAGAAATCGACCACCCAGAATTTACAGTCAGTGTTATAGACTACATTTTGGCACTAACAAAGAAGACTAATTGACAAGAGTTTTGGACAACAGCATATGACCTTGCTTCTCATGTCCACAGTAAGACAGGGCCATAATTTTGTGTCTCACTTATCAGTGCCTGTTCATCATTGTTGTTTATTTGCCATACCGCTCCTCTCAGTGAAACTGAAAAGTGCTTATCATTCACCATTCCCCAATAAACAGGCCAGGGAAAAGGAAGAAGCTGCACGCTGTTCATGTGCATTTATCACTGTGTGGTCCCCAACAGATTACAACAACAGTGAAGGAGGCCACATGTTTAAAGAGTTTCTGAGGATTCTTTTTTAAAAAAACATACTTGAAGAACATAGTGACTGACAAATCAGGTTGTTTGATGTTGCTGCAAACAATTAAGCACACAAGTAAAAATATCTGTGAACAGGTCATACAAATTCATTCATTCATTCATTCATTCAATGTACTGCCCATTATCTTATGATAGCAGTGTGATGTACAAAAAGCAATTTAAAATCCTGATGAAATATACAAATAAAAAAAACTTAACAGCAACATCGGCTTCTGTAGCAAAAAATAAATAAAAATGGACAACTGACATCAACCAGGTTAATGATCCCTTTGTGAAGTGCTTGGGAAAATACATACCAGTAGGTTTCAATCTAGTTTTATATTAATTGTACCATTTTATTGATGTATTTTAAATGTATTTTATTCTGATGTATTTGTTTTAACTGGTTGTAATCCCGCCTCGATTCACTCGGGAGAGGCAGGAAAATATAAATAAACCATCATCATCATCATCATCATCATCATCATCATCATCATCATCATTATTATTATCGCTCAAAAGAATATAATGTTGCTGCCAGTCATAGTTGGAGGGGGAGATGTGCCAAAAATGGGGCACCATATCCCCACCAGGGTTTGATCTTAACAATCTGTTCAGCACTTAGGAAAAAAATTCTGCTAGCCAGCTATTTGAGAATGTTATGGAATCAGAGAAGTTAGCTGCCTTCACTACCAGTACTACCATGTTAGCCCTCTGTATCCATGGGTTCCACTGCCACAGAGTCAACCATCCACGGTTTCAAAGTCTTTTTTAAAAATCCAATATGAAAACCTTGATTTTGCAGTTTTCTATAAGGGACACCATTTTACTATGCCACTGTATATAATGGGAACTGAGTGTCCATGGATTTTAGTAACCACAGGGGGGTGGGGGGTGGGTCCTGAAACCAAACCCCAGTAGATACCAAGGGCCCACTGTAAGCATGTGTATGGGCACATGCACACTCAGACATGTTTGTTTAGCAGAATTTTGTCACCAAGACTACACAAATTAGACTGAAACCTGCTTATACATTATGCTACAAGATTATATAAAGTAAGAACATATATCTGTATGGAAAGGAATTCGGGTTTGTTGATTCTGCTGTGCTTATAACTCAACTCCCAGTTTTCCTCTGTTTCTTAACTCTGTGATTCCCACTGACAATTTAAGTGAAAAAATGATTTGCAAAAAGATGTTAATTATATTCTGCTCCAAAAAATTACCTTAATTATTTTAATGTATGGATTTAATGTATACAGAATACTTATTGGCCAGAAAATCATCTGCTGTCACCTTTCCATTGTTTTCCTTACAAGTAGAAAATGAGTCAGTCCAAGCAAAGGTCAAAAACATGTATGCCAGAAAACTACCAATGCTAACAAATGTTAACATTTCTTTGTTAAATCTAGCCTCCTGAAAACATGTTTTACTGCAGAACTGCATACAACTATTTATGAGATCACCCTTTATCCACCAGTACACAGGAAGGTTACTGTGTATGAATGAGGCAGCTGTGTAATAACTTTATTTCCATTGTTGAGTGAATGCACCTGGTTCTTCCATATTAATTACACAACAGTCACATAATTTACTGAAAGACAAGTAGATTCTCTGGTCTGCTGCTTTACACACAGTCAATACACCAAATGAAACTTTTCAACAAAACACACACAGCATGAGCTTCCAATATCATAGTCACCAATCACGCAAAACCTGAGACTAAGGTCCTGAATAGACTGGCGCTTTGCACCACCCTGGGGCCGATTTTAAGGCTCTGTAGGGCTGGGTGTCCATACGCGACCAGCCCTACTTTTGCCGCCCATGTGCCATCTTGCCACGTCCCTGTCCACACGGGAGCACATGACAATGACGCATGGGCATCCGAGCACCCAAACGGTACTCGCTGGAAGTGTTGTTGTCATCCTTAAAAAGAAACTGCCTGGAATGGCTCCTTTTTAGGGAGCATGTTGGTGCTGCGTCACGCGGCTGGCGCAAAACCAACAAGGGACAAAAACGAGGGGCGTTTAAATATATAAATAATCCAAAACATCTGGCAAGCCAAAGGTTCCTTACTCCGGCACTTTTATCCTTTAAAGGAAATATAGGATATCAGCTCTGGCACAGAGACCTTCTGTACCTTTCATCCTTACAATTTGAACTGCAAACCAAATAAAGTATGGTGTTATATCACTGTATAAACTAAATCATGTCAATGTATACCAGCTTGTTTGTATTGTATTATTTTACCTGAGGATTTTTAAACACAGCATATTTTTCATTTTTCTCCAAAAACAGGATCTTATTTTCAGTGTCCCGAGTCCAGTCAGATAAGACACCAACCACATTTTCATGATCTTCAAAAAATCTTTCTGGAAAGAGCAAAAAGGAAATTAAGGAAGGAAGAAAGAAGGAAGGATTACATGTGCAAGGATTACTTAGCCCCATCAGAGCATATTCCTTCAAATGTAATGATTAATTTCTGGCCAAAGAAATGGGCAACTTATCTTAACACTCACACCCCTGTAACCTGTAAGACCAAATAAAGGTAGTTTCTCCAAAATACAGACGCTTCCCAAATTTACTTCTACTTTTAGTTTGCAAATGGATTCCCTAGATTTTTCAAGGTGGCCTTTTGATGACCCAGTCTTTGTCTCCAATCTTCTACAGCAGGGATGTTCAACATAATGCCTATGTGGCAAGGGTGGGGAAAGTGTACTCCATGACACACACGCAGCCCCTCAGTTCCACTTCTCCAAGCCTCTAAACCCTCCCCCCTGCCCCGATCCCCTCAACAGCCTCCCAACTCTTTAAAAACCATTTAAAAATTACCCAGTAATATTCTGACAACTTTTAGTCAAAACAATTCAAATGCAGCCACAAATGTGGAAGTGTACTTCTCTCACCACTCTGGGTGAGGTGGGTGGGTGGGTGGGGGACTGATTTTCTTTAAAGGCTCACAATCAGCCAAAATGGTGGCATTACAACACTTCTGTTACACCTGAAATAAGAATATGTAGCTGGAAGGAGGGTGGAATAGGCTCACTCGGCACTTGCTCATCGCTGCTCTATGGGGAGCATGTGGCAGCCCAAGACTGGCCTCCCACTGCATCACCAGTAATAAATCAGACTGCCAAATTTGGTGGCAAACCATTAAAAGCCATTAAAATAGATTTACTTGCACGTAAACAGCCATTGGTAGGAACTGGAGCCAATAAAAGGAAGAATTTATTGTTTTAAATGAGAAGCAATAGGAGCCAGGCTACAACAGAAGGATGTCACCAAAAATAGCATTATCAAGTTGCTTTCTGGCGAAGCTATACAGACACAACATGAGAGCCAAAGATCCTCAGATGCTTTGCAACTTACCAATTTGTAGCTCTGGGTATATTTCATAAAGGCACCAGTCAATACTGCAATTACAGTGGGTCTTTTCAAAGAGATTGTCCAAGACATCACGTGCCACTTGCCGTTCATCCACCATCAGAGACTTTGTGCTGTTATCATTCATGTGCACCTTGACAACAAGCTGGGGAGAGAATAATAGATGAGTCTGTTAATTTCAGCATGGACTAAAAAAGGCTAACATGCTGAAGATGCTGCCTGGGTTGATAAGCACTGAACAGCATTACCAATTCAAATAGATCATGTATCAAAAACTGGACTCTGAAAACAAAGCATCCTGGGTCATTTCCAAGCCAGCACCCCTTTCTTGTTTATGTGAGTATTATGTGCCTTCAAGTTGAAAACCTTAAGGTAGAGCTGGGCTGTCATAGGCAGGTATATTCCGTGACTTCGATCCAGGAGAAATAAACAACTATTACAGCCCTTTTAGGATCAGTGTAATATCCCATCTGAGAGTTAGTGACATGGCGATCCTGTGGACAAGATCTCTCCAAGACCCCCTGTCATCAACTGCTCTGCTCAGGTCCTACAGGGTCATGCTAGTGTATTCTCTGATGGAGTCTAACCATGAAGCATGTGGTCTTTCTACTACCACCATTTCCACCTTTCCTAATGTCATTGTCTTTTCTAATTATTTATTTCTTCTCATGTTGTGGCCAAAGTACAACAGCCTCAATTTAGTCATCTTGGTATCCAGACAGAGTTCAGGCTTGATGTGTTCTAGGAGCCATCTGTTTGTCTTTTTGGCTGTCCATAGTATTCTCAGTACAGCACAACATTTCAAATGAATTGATTTTCTTCTTATTGGCTTTCTTCACTGTCCAGCTCTCACAACCATACATGGTGATAGAGAATACAAATGCTTGGACAATCCTCACTTTAGTGTTCAGAGTTCTGTCATTACACTTTATGATCTTGTCCAGTTCTTTAATAACTGCCCTTCGCAGTCCTAGTCACCTTCTGATTTTCTGACAGCAATCGCTGTTCTGATCAATATTTGAACCAAGGTATGGTGATATAGCCGTGTAAAAACATCCCTGTAAAATAATCCAACCTGGTGTACACTAGGAGTTGCTGTGTGGTAGAATGTAAAGTCGCATGTAGTAACTTACATAATTATTATTTTTTATTTTTGTAACACCCCTACCCCGCCCAGATCACTAAAACTGGAAAAGGAGAACATAAACTGAATTAAATAAACAGATATGTTCTGACAGAAAGTTCTTCTGTTCATCACCAAGATGTAAAATATGAAGGTTCTGATCTTAAATTACATTTCTGTTAGCATAAGGAGTGGTAGTAGAATATCTGTCCCTTTTCCTTTTCTTATGTAACTCCCAAAAATCTCCCAAAGATCCCTCAAAATTCAGATGTGTCTAATGGAGGGGGAAGGTTATGAGAAGGCAAAGGGAAGTGAGAAAGTCCCTTTCCATGAATAGATTTGTATTCCAATAAAAGAAGTGATTTAAGTTAGGGTGTTGCAAGAAAATCAAACAGGAAGTTCTCAGTATCTTAAAGTTATTGTTTTAAGTACTTTGGGAGGGGGGGATACACCTACTAACCACACTTGCTGTTACAAGTAACTGAAGCATTGTTTGCAGCCTTATAGCCTGACATTTAATGCTTAAACTTTCCTGGTTAAAGAATAGCTATTAATGTTATCAGTAACGATTTCTATTTTAACTAAGGAAGGAAAGTGGATTATAAAAACTGGAAATGAAATTTTCACTCTGCTGTTCTAATGCATTGTTATGTAACTGTTTCCGTTTACTGATTTTAGTTGATTTAAGATTTTATTTCTTTTACTGGTTTTAGTTGTATTATTGCACATCTTTGTTTTATTATTAAATATTTTATTGTTATTAGATTTCTTAATTTGCATTGCAAACTGTCCTGGGAGAAATATTTATGAAGGGGAGTATCTAAATTGATTAAATTAAAAAAAATATGGGAGAGTCAAATTAAGTGATGATACTTGATAATATCTGTTTTGCAAGTTTTTTGTGAGTTGGATATAATTAGCCTTTTGGTTTCTGAAAAGTACCATTTTAGAACATGCTTTAGAAAAATAATCCTGTTATAATGGTAAAAAAAAAAACCAGAGGAAAAGGAACGATCCAATATGTGATAAAAGTGGCAGGATTAAAATACTAATATTCTGACTGTCAATACATCCCCCAATTGTTTAAACTTTGTCTTCCTACCTTTTTAACTTTAGCTTCCTTCAGTTTTTCTAGTGCAAGTTTAATCTTGTCAGCTTTTGCTTGTGCTTCTTGCTCTTCCTGAAAGAAAAAGGAAGAAAGATAGTAAATCATCTTTTAAAAGTGCCAAACTTCAACAAGGAAGCCCCTTCCCTGTTGCCATTTCATAAACATTTTAAATATTTCACTTTTGAAAAACAGTATCGGAGGCTTTCAGAGCCTCCTGTCCAGCAGGGCTTGCATACTACCTATCCATTTTACAAATAGACAAAAGCTCTTTCCTCTTTTATTCCTTCTCTCCCACAACGAACAGGGTTTGCCTCTACAATTACAATATCCTATTGGTGCTATTCTATTATTATTATTATTATTATTATTATTATTATTATTATTATTATTATTAACCTTTATTTATGAAGCGCTGTAAATTTACACAGCGCTGTACATGCAATCTTTTTAGTTAGACGGTTCCCTGCCCTCGGGCTTACAATCTAAAAAGACATGACACAGAAGGAGAAGGGAGTGGTGGAGGGAAAGGGTAAGAGGTCCAGCAGTTCCTCTCTACCTCTGAGGCCTGGACCAAGGCAGATGGACTGGAGGGAGGGCTTGGCTTCAAAATGGAAGTTTAATTTTCATCCAGGGAAAATACATACTCTCAAGTAGGATAATACATATACAATACATAGCAATACAGGAAATGGTTCGATAAACAGGCAACAAAAGAACATCAGATAGTAAGCGACAATTATGCAATGCCTGGGAAGGCTTCTCTGAACAGGATGGTTTTCAACTCCGTTTATTGATTCTTAAACTTTGCTGTACTGGGTGGGTGCTAGTCTGGTTGATTCCTGGCTGATTTATTATGGGCTACTATGTGTTCTTACCTAATGACTATCATAAAGACAGCTGACACCTCAATAACATGTTCTCTCTTTCGAAACTATTCCTTCACTCTAGAAATCATTATTCACAGAACCATTCTCTTTGGTTTTCACTTCAGCCTTAGCACTTCTAAAGATTGTCTTTTTAAAGTTATATGGAAAAATCAATTGCCTCTTCAGCAGGGCAACTTACATGGAAACATCAGTCCTTCAGTATTTTCATCTATTCTCATCATGGTCTCAATCTGTAGACAAATTGGTACCCTCCAGAAGTTTTGGACTTCAACTCCCACATATCCCAGCTAGCAAGGCCAACGGTCAGGGAACATCCCAAAACATCTGGAAAGCACCCGGAGCCTTATCTCATGGGAAAACAAATGGAAATGGAGCTGAGTATCAGCTTTCTCCCTGCCTTACCGTATGATTTGTAGTGCTTCAGTTCTCTTCCCACAGGAAATAGTTGTAAAAGTGTGTCTTTTCTCAAACAGATTTTTCTAGCTAAAAAAAGACATGCTTTTACAACTGTGTCTGTGGGAAGAAAACTTAAGCACTATGACATCATGTGATAAGTCACGGAGAAAGCCACTACTCTCCAGCTCTATTTCCACTTTGTTCATTTACTCATGCAATAAGGTTGCTTATCCGTCAAGCAACACCTGAAAAGAAGGAAGGGCAGTTGAGGCAGCTGAAGGGCAGTATTCAGTGTAAGGAAGACTATACTAGTCCATGTAGGGTGATCTCAATCTTATCTGTTTTCCCCCTTTGTGAACAAAAGAAAACTTCCTCGATAATTATACTCTGATTTCATCAACAGTCGTCAGGGGTGCTCAGAAGAAATTCAATTTACTTCAATACATCAGGGACATATATATGACTAATTTAGATTATTACCAATATCCTACATCAGATAATTAGGTCCAAAACACCCTGCAGAAATAATCCAGTTTGAGACTGCTTTAACTGCCCTGGCCAATGCTAGGGAATTCTGGGAACTGTAGTTTTGTGAGACATTTAACCTTCTCTGTCAGAGACCTCTGATGCCACAATAAACTACAATTACCAAGATTCCCTAGCACTGAGCTGGGACATTTAAAGCGGTCTCAAACTGGATTATTTTTGCAGTGTGTTTTGGATCTTAGTTATAAATGCATAATTAACGTCTTCTGGCTCAATCCTCCAAACCCACCTTAACATCCAGCAACCTCATTAGGTGTAGGAGATGTGTTCAGTTGGTACGTGGGGTGCAAAAAAGATTACCGTATGTTTCCATTCCTTCCCACCAGCAAGTAAGGCTGTGATGAGAGATTGTAACAGGGGTTTGGCTTTTGATTCTTGCAGCCTTGTTCCCTGGTGGGAAGGGGCTTGCAACATCATGCTCCTTGCATCCCAATCATAAACTGTATAGACCTTCGTTACTTGTTGCAGAAGCTGGCTGTTAAGGTTGGCTTGGGGGAGTATATACAAGAGTGCCACAATTCTAACTACCCTGCATACAGAGCAGTTATGGATTTGTAATTAGATTATGAATTCATAACTGCAACACAAAACACGCCAGTCTATACATTTGCTGGAATAAAAATATCTTCAGAACCATTTTAAAACCAAAGAGTAAGGTGATTCTCCCATCTGCTCACCTGAGTGAGTGGTTCAGGAGCCAGTTCTGACGGTGAAGGTGGGGGTGGAAGATCAAAGGTTAGTTCCGCAGGGGGAGGTGGCAAATCATCCTCAACACATGCAGCAGAAATATTTGGAAGGTCTGACTGATATCCGTAAGTGGCAGCAGAATTTGCTGGAGGTTGATTCACAACACTTTGGTGGTTGCTGGGCACATCCTTTTGTCCATGGAGTGTGGACTTTTCTACTTCACTTATATTTGCTACAAGATCAGCCATTAAAGCATCCAAATCAGTATCTTCCAAAGCATTTAAAGATTCTGTTACAGGAAAAAAAGGTAAAATACATCAAAGGTCTCTCCACCAAGGAACATCAGTACTATTAGAAAGATGAGAACCTCCTCCCCACACTATCATGAGAAATGCTTCCATTTTTCAGTAACTTTATTCTAAGTCAAAAATATTAAAAAAAAAAAGTCAAAATTACTTTCTTAGGCCTTTTTGCCCATTAAAATTGTCGCCTCTTCTCCTGAGCATTAACCACCAGACTAAAGTATCAGAAACATGATTTGCACAGAAAGTGAACGATAATAAATGGGTTTGAAATTCAAAACCAAGAAAGTATTTTGGGAGCTAACTCCCCCCCCCCCCCAATAATCCAAACCTCTTGCATTTAAACCTTTCAAGACTAGGCATAATTAATTTTAAACTTTCAAAATTAACAAATTATTTTGGAAAGAGAAAAAAATCCCATTTAGCTTTTTCCCTACTCATCTTCTTTCTCCCCACAAACCTATCCCCCTGGTCTTTATTTTCCCAGTAGGACAAAAGACTAGAACTTACCATTTAAATCTTTAAATCCAACTGCAAAATTAAATTCATCATTAGATTCTTTCCTAGGTGGTGGTGGGACAGTTTCCATTCCCAGACTCTGATAAAGAAGAAGAAAAATAAATGCCACAGTCACTTTTCATTGGTTGTGTAAATGTTATATCTCCTAAAATAAGGATATATACAAATTTCCAGATGCTGATTCTTTAACAGAAGAAAATGAATTTTATCACTGTGAGACTGTATCCTTTTCTCTAGAATACCTTTCCCTCAGTTTTAACAACAAATACATTTGCACCCTTGCATGTTATGAGAGTCTTGCATTATCTGCCATGTGTGCAATGCAAACGTAATAAGAGAGAGAGATGAACATTTGTCTAAGGTCCCTTTTATACTACATGATTATAGCCAAGATTGATAAAGAGATCAATCACAGATTAGCAAAGGCATTCACAAAAGAGTCTGAAGTAACAAACACTTGAGGCGAAGCACAAAAATCAGTGTGTATAGAGCCATTGTACTGTCTATTCTCCTGTATGGGTCTGAAACATGGGTCACCTATTGCCAACATCTACAACTCCTCGAACGCTTTTATCAGAGCTGTTTACATACAATTCTAAATATACACTGGACTGACTATGTGACAAATGTTGCTGTCCTTGAGCAAGCTGGGATCACCAGCATTGAGGCCATGCTACTGAGGACGCAGCTGCACTGGGCAGGACACGTTTCTAGGATGGAGGACCATCGCTTCCTAAAAATAATACTCTACGGTGAACTCGCCATGGGTCAGAGTAAAAGGGGTGCCCCAAAGAAGAGATACAAGGACTCCCTGAAACAATAGCTTAGGCTTGGCCAAATCGATCACCAACAATGGTCCTCCCTGGCCTCGAATCGGGAGGCATGGAGACACACATCCACGATGCTGCAGCCTTTTTCAAAAACTCACGCCGAATGAGTCTCAAAGAGAAACGACAATGCAGAAAGAACCACAACTTGGAAACATCACCCAAAAAGACATTTTGCTGTGCTTTCTGCAACCGGACCTGTTTATCTCAGATCGGCCTTTTTAATCATCAACACGCTTGTAGAAAACGTGGGATATGTCCTTCCTAAATCTTCGTTCACGAAAAAAGCCAAAGATAGTATTATGACTCAACTTTAACAGCCATGACAACATTCTATGGAATCCTGGGATTTGTAGTCCTCTCTGGCTGAGAATTATAAATATTGCTCCCTAAAGACTAAGGGCCAATTCACACCAAACTATTATAGTAATATATTCCATTGAACTGCATGGAAAACATAATCAACACAGATAATAGCCATCAATAACATTTTACGAGTCTCGCCTAATCCCCTTTTAAAACCCATTTAAATTGGTAGCCACTACTACATCCTATGGAAACAAACTCAGAGATTAGCACTGTACCCCATGAAGAATTACTTCTTTTTTCCTTGTCTTGACTATCCCACCATTCAACTTTACTGGTTCTATTATTACAAAAGATAAAGAAAAGGAAATCACATTTACTGGAACTTGTAAAGAAGCCCCATGAATGCTGATTCACTAGGGGAAACGGCCCTTAAACAAAGTTCAAACACTGCTCCTCTCTCTCCTGCCTTTAAGTGAGAAAAACTGAAGCATTTTAGGGGAAAACATTTCCCCCAAGATCAATATTTGGTTACCCAACCTGGAATCTTGGTCCTTGGTTTAGACGTGAAATGCTTAATTAATACTGCCACAATACTAAGTATTTTTGCTCTTCACAATGCTGTGCTCACATGCAGTGAAATTCAAGGCAAGGGCCAATCGCATATAGTAAGATTATCTGAGTTTGCTTCTTGCTTGTATTCTTGCTAAACAGCAGCTGTAGGGGAAGTGGGGAATGATCATAGCAGAGCAACAGGATTCCTCCAACTGAATCAAGGAAGAAAGGAGACTTTTGCTGGGTCCTTAGGACAGGGTTAAATTGTGAGTTCCTCCGTCCTGATTCTGAGCACCCATTTTAAAGATTTTTTTTGTTCAAACCCAGAAAGGTGAAATACAATTAAACGTTTTACAAATTTTCTGATCCATCTTGGTTTCATGGAAAATCTATGATGGGGAGGTCATACACTCACACACAGTTGGCCCTCTGTATCTAGAGATTCTGCATTCATAGATTCAACCATCCACCACTTGGAAATGTGTGGGGTTTTTTTGGGGGGGGGGATCCAAAAATCAAATCTTGTTTTAGTCATTTTATATAAGGGACACCCTTTTACTATGTCATTTTATATAACAGGAATTGAGTATCCACAGATTTTGGTAACCAAGAGGTCCTGGAACCAAACCCCCATGGATACTAAGGGCCCATTGTGTGTGTGTGTGCGTGTGTGTGTGTGTGTGTGTATACTAGCCTTTTTGTAAAAATGGCTACACAAGTCCTAAACATTGGCACGTTACAGATGCGCCTATAGTATGTTCCCCAGGACGTACTAGGGTTAGGAAGGGGCGTCACTTCCTGACGCCCCTAACCCTAGTACGTATTGGGTCTGTACAAAATGGCAGCGCATAGTGTCCGCACGTCGCGCCCTGGATGTGACGCTGTGAGTGCATGACTAGCGCCTCGCAGCGTCACATCCGGGGCGCAAAAAGAAGCACCATTTTGGGGCTTCTTTTTGCTCCGTGACGGAGCCGTGCAGTTTGGCCGCTGCAGCTCCCTCGTGGAGCAACTGGAAGCGCCAGCAGACCACCGCTTTTAGGCAGTCTGTAACGTGCCTGAATTAGGGCTGATGTACTAATTCAAGAGGTGTGTGTGTCAAAATGGTGCTGAAATATTATTACATGTCTTTTATTGCCTTTCACCCCTTATCCCCATAGGACCAAGAAGAAGAGTGGCCTCTGGCTGTATTGCTATCCCTCTAGATCAGAGGTTCCAAACCTTTTTGACTCTCAGAGCCCTTATTTCTATGGCAGAGGCTCCATGTCTTACAAGCTAATGGTGTTTAGGAGTATATTATATAATATATAAGAATATATTATTTTTCTTTACTTGCATTCAATTTTTGTTTCTTTCACTTTCCTGGAATGGCCGTGGAGCACCTGAAAAGTGCATACAGCGCCCTAAAGGCTTCTCAGAGCACAGGTTGGGAATCGCTGCTCTAGACAATCTTAATTGACAACATAATCACTTTTCTTTTCCTACATGTTTTTTAGTATTTTTGCCTCATGAAGAAGTCAGTGAAATTTCAAAAGTTTGCATCTGGTTGGCCAATAATGATATCACTCTTTTGCATTTTGTTGTATTTTTCCTGTACTGTTTTCTCAACAAAATCACTTTCTTCAAAGCTTCTGTTTCCTTTCCCAGTATGACAAGTAGCAACCTAAGGAAGAGGAATTTAGTTTGGAGAAATGTTGGAGAAAGGAGGATTTATTCTCCCTGTCAGTACCATGGCCTCAGATCCAGTTCAGGACCCCTTGTAAAAGAAAAGAATAACATCATGGAAAGTAGTAAACCTCTCATCTTCAGTATCTTGTCCGATTTGACCAACACAGTCACGTTGATAAGAAGTACCTATTTATTTATCAAATTTATATTTCACCTTCCTCCAAAAGGCACTCCAGGAAGTTCCAGGAAAATGCAGGCAATTAAAATGTAAAGCAATTTAAAAATGCATCAACAAAAGAAAAACAACAGCTATCTAGTTAAAAGTTTCTTCCAGAGCAAGCTATCATGGGGTCTGAACACACAGGCCAAAATAAAGCTGCTTCGGATCACTTTGGAGGTATGCTATTTAAATGATTCATGTGTTCTAAGAGGCCGGAAGCCACACTAAAGCCACGCTCCAGTCCTAAGGACTGGAGCTCAGCTTTGTGCAGCATCTGGCCTCTTAAGATGTGTGTCATTTAAGCAGCATACATCCAAAGTGACCCGAAGCAACTTTATTTTGGCCTGTCTGTTTGGGCCCTTAATTGCCAAAAGCCTGCATAAATGACCAGCAGAAGGAAGAACAGGGAAGATGACAGCTAAACTTCTGGTTGGTAGGAAGTACCACAGCCTGGAAGCAACCACTTGAAAATCTTCCTCTCAACTCCCTCACTTCATGTGCTTTCATGAGTGGTGGAACCAAGAAATGGACCTTCTTCTAAGATCTCAAAGCCATCAAAAGAGCTGAAGTAGACACAAGATATAGTGTAGCATTGTACAACAGTGCATCTACACTGTAGAAAAGAATACAGTTTGACCCAATTTAACTGTCATGACTCCATCCTACAGAATCCTCAGATCTACAGTTTTGTGAGGCATCAGCACTCCTTGGCAGAGAAGGCTAAAGACCTTGTAAAACTTCAAATCCAAAGATTTTTAGGCTGGAGCTACAGTATTTAAAGTGGTATCAAACTGCATTATTTTACAGAGTAGATGTACCCTGAGTAACCTTGTATAGGCTGGTAAACTAATCAGAATAGAATAGTAGGAGTGTGAAATATACATATTTTTAAAACCTTGCTGTAATAATCTTCATAAAGTTAAAATGTATCATAGGGAGAATTAGATCGAAGGGGCAGATTCTGCCTCCCCCCCAATGGTTATACGTTCCTCGTCCTTCAAATGTACTTCTCATTTACCCCTTCTCTTTCTCAACATTTTAGATTGTCATATATTTGCCCAGGCTAAAAATAGGAATAGTAGTTGGTAAGAAGAAAATGCGACTTCCTCTTCAAAGTTAATGCTTAGGGGAATGAGGGAATTGATACAATCTGACTTATAAGGAAACAAAATTAACATAGACAAAAAATGTATAAGAGCAGCACAAAAGGCTTTACTATGCACCATTTCAAGCAAATGGCTTTAAAATAACAAAGCTGTGCTCAGATGATTTTGAATTAAATTGGTCAACTGGTTTTCAGTTGCTTAGTATTGCTCAATGCATTGTTACTGAAATCAGTATTAAAACATTTGTTGTTGTATGTTGGTTCTTTATCACTGTACAGATTACCCAGAGCATTCAGATTACAGGTCGGCAACTATGCCTTTATGGCTGCATGTGGCTCCTGTCCTAATTTCACAAGTTGTGTTAAAATTCAGGCCTCTGCAAGAGCCATCTGTTCCTTCCCCAGCAACCCTCTTGATGTGGAGCAAGAGAGAAACAATACAGAGAGAACCACCAAAGAGAGAATCAGTAAATTAATCTGTTTTGGGCTTTGGATCAGCTTTCACCCAGCTTTCTGCCAGCATGTGGCCCCCACATGATTAATCCCAAGGGAACACTGGAAAAAGACTGACAATCCCAATCTAGATACATATTCAAGGCGAAGGTTGAGTGCAATCATATCCTGGATGTGCATGCAAGTGACAGCAATACTACTGCCCTCTGAAAGCTCCATGCTGCATCAGAATAGCAACTGTGGGAGGTACAAACAGAAATTGGCTGAAATATGTGCATAGCTTCATATGCACAGTTCCTCCTACCATCCAGCAACTGCAAAGCCCCAAAAGGGGCTCTACCTGCTGTTGGGGAAGGAAAAGAGATGACTCAACCACAGTTCAGTTTGGAAAGATGAGAGTGTGCTCTCAAAATCATGTGCACCCACCGTTTCCTTTCCCCAGGAGCTCAGAGCAGCTAAGCCTTCATGGGATGAATAAAGGGAGCAGCAGTAGCACCTCCCTAGGTTTGATAGGTGGTTAGGGCTACCATAATTCTCTTCCACAGGGGGGGGGGGGGGGGGGGAGATATGAAACTGGATTGGCAGATTTGTTGACAAGCTCATCCAAAACCACCACCACCACCACCACCACCACCACCACACACACACACACCACATTTTGACATCTAACATTGGTTTATTACATATTTCCATTGTTGTTGTTAGTTTCACTCCTGCCTCAAGAAATCCAGGATCTGCTACTTTAAATGGTGCAGCCACTCAGGACATTTTTCAGATCCTTCCATCTGTGATTTTCCTGGTTTTCTGGGACAAATGACAAGCCTACAGGTGGCAGGCAAGGGTGGCTTTTGGACAGACCTCAAGGACAAGGGGAAAAAACCCTGTCTCAAAGAGTGTAAAGTCCACTTATGCACACTACAAGTGTGCCAGCCATATTGTCCAATATCTCTGATTTGCACACAGGGACTGTTCTTTTAAGGGCTTCCATTTTCTTCTATAAACAGAGGAATATCCTTTGTACAGAACAAGTTAACCTAGTCCACATAGAAAATATTTGCCTTTATACAAAAGAAAGGGAAGCCCCTAGGTTTTGGATTGTGCCCATACCTTACAGTTTCATTTACAAGCTGAATGTAATACAAGAAATGATAGAATTGCTCTCTCCTTAAGCATAAAGAGACATTTTTTTTTGCTTCAGGTGCAAAGGTTTTTAAAATTGATATTGTTTGTGCCGCAGTGAGTTACTCTAGGTGAAGTTATTTTACAGATAATGTAAACACATTAAATGAGGTGTCAATAGTCATTTGCTGAAATTAATTTCTGCTGTTTATTAAAATGAAGTGGAAATTAGAAACTCCAGAAGAAACAGAAAACAGGATTCTCTTTTCTTTCAGTTAAGAAAACATACTTTACCTGGGTCAGCAAATCCATTTCCCCCAGTAGGTTGCTGAACATCTGATCTATATCATCACATGCTTCCTCCATCTAAAAAACAAAAATCAGACATGGGTGAGAATACTCCATTTTACTGTTTACATAGAACACAGGAAATATTTCTGCAAGAGAAAAGTATTGCCCTCTTATCATTAAAACTAAAGGAACTTAAATGTTAAATGAGTTGAGTGCTCAAGAGTGCAGTGAGTCTCTCCTGAATATTACTAAGTCTAGTGAGAACCCAATGTAATAAACAATTTCATCTTTTTTAAAAAGCTTTGGGAAACTTCCTCCAAAGTGGCCCATTGATTACCAAGGATGTCTTTTTCAGCCCTGAAGAAATATTTTCACACTCTGATTCAGACTTCTAGTCAAGCAAGGTTTAAAGTAAATTCAAAACCTTTATTTGCTCTTTTACAACTTAGCTGATCCCTGGAGAAGTTTAATTAATTAGAGAATGCCTGCAAGGTGGAAAAACAAAATGCCAAGAACCTATACTACAAATCTCTACAAAGGACTGAAACTTTCTAATTACAGCTACCAATTCTGGCATTACTCAGTAAAGAACAGAAAAAAAGGACTACTGTGTCCTTATCAGGATTTGTGTGATTGTGTGTGCCTTCAATTTCCCTATCACTTTATGGTAACCCCATTAATTTCATAGGGTTTCCTTGGGCAAGTAATACTCAGAGGTGGTTTGCCAATTCCTTCCACTGAAATATAGCCTATAGCACCCAGTGTTCATTGTGTAACCAAGTATTAACCATTGGCAGTGGTTCCCAATTTTTGGTCTTCCAGGTGGGTTGAACTTCAGTTCCCATAATTCCTAGCTGTTGGCCACATTGGCTGGTACTTTTGGGATCTGAGGTTCAAAAGAAATAGAGGACTAAAAGTTTGGAACCACTGCCTTAGAGCATTTAGTCTCTACTAGGATTTACTTGAACAGAAATGGAAGTCATAGGATAGATGGTGAAAAGATCCAGATACTTCAAAAGATATCACCAGTGACCAACTGACCATGAGTGCTTAACCTGGGCACAAAAAATCCATCATTTATTTATTTAGTACACTATGCTGACACATGTGCTATTGTCAGGCAGACTTCCATCCAGGCAACTGGTGGCTAGAGCCAAGTCTGGTCAACTTTAACAAGACAGCCTATCAGATCATACATTCCACATGCAAATCTTGGAACCTCTAAGTATGGCCATTGGGACCCACCCAGAAGACCTCTCTAGCCCTCAGCCCCACCAGCAGCAGTTTTTTAAAACTTGGGGAGAAAAGTTGGCCAATTTTTTTTTGTCCCCCTAACAGGCGAAACCTGCATAAAAAGCAATGTTGTTCTTCTCCTAACCCTGCAAAAAAAAAAAAAAAAAAACCCCAACCCCCCCCCCCCCCCCCCCAAAAAAGCGAGAAATTGACTGAAAATCAGCCAAAATGGCAGCCGGAAGTGCCATTCCATCACTACAGGTGCACTAAAACCTGCTGGTGCAAGTCTGTGGAATGGGCACAGGGATGGAAAAGGCCCCAGCCCTGTGCAGTTGCCCACCTCTGTTCTAGTATTTCTGGCCACAGTTAACATCAGGGGTGTAGTTGGAGTGGAGGGCAAAACAAGGCCATTTCCCCTCCAAATAAGAATTCTGCTCCCATGAACATTTCTTTCAATCCCCAAATTTCTAGATTGGAGAGTCTGTGAAAATTATTCACACCTAGAACTCTTTGTACATTTGTTTGCATTTCTTTGTTGACTCTTTCTGCCCCTTTTCTTAGGTGTCTTTCTAAATGAACAACTGAAGTTTTAAGTAACTGCATTGCTAGAAATTTGGGGACTCAAGAAAAGTTTCACAGAGAAGTGGGGAATTCTTACTGGAAGCAATGGTCTTACCCCCCACATAGCTACACTTTCTCAGAATAACTACACCAATAAAGGTATCACTTACGGATTTTGTTTGTACGGTATTTATTAAATGGCCAACACAGCTACCCCTGCATGTTTACCACCTTCAGTTAAACTAAAATCAAGCCATAGCTAAAATTCAGCAATGACAAACCCAATTGTGAAAAGTATTAGTGGTAGTACAGTATAGTGAAAACTGTGAAACATACTGGAGGCATACTAGCAAGTTTTCTATTTATATTATATAATCTTCCTTCCAGTGATGTATGGTGTTTTGAATCAGTCAGCATCTATTATCCATGACATTTGGTGTCACTGTAAGCTGACACAAGTGAGACAGCTGTCCCTGACCAAGTGGACTGCTTGCTCTAAATGCAGCGTTTTGCATTGGTTCGTCTACTGTGTTTCTACACCTCCTATGAAATGGATGAGAAATGCAGGAATCTCCAATGTAGCAGCATTAGCAGCTGTACATCGGGGTTGTTACAAGCACAATAAAGCCAGGATGCGATGATCTGAAGTGCAAAAGGCTCCATTTTTGTTCTGAAGCTATATATGAGTCAAGACATATAAATTAAGAAATAATGACAAATGCAATTATGCTGTTTGATGTAAGGAATACACACTTCCAAATTAATTTGTATCTTACCAGAAATGCTAACAGAGGAGCAGAACTAGCACCCACCAGGTAAGGGACAGACGCTAAAAGGTTCAGGATAGTAAGTAAAACAGTATAAAGTGTATACCAACCACATGATTATGAAGTGGAGGAATACACAAATCATAATTCTGGCACTTGTTACTTGAGGAAATGAATCAGTCCAGGGAAAGATGGAAATAGGATAACAGAAAAATAGTTAACCTCCCTCCTGATTTTTTTTTCCTATTTGGAAAAATGTAGTCTCCTGTCCAAAAACTGATCACTATTCAATGTCATAAGATCAATCCTAAGAGTATCACTATTACTGCTTAGCTCAATTCCTACTGGAGTTATCAGTCTGTGCGTGTATGTTGTTGTTGTTATCTTATACCTCACCTTTCTCCAAATATAGGGTCTCAAGGCGGCGTATGTGCATGCATACTAACACAGAGAGACATACCACATACACACACTTACTCTAAGGGTCAGCATAGTGTAGTGGCTTGAGTAATTGAACTAATACTCCAGGAGAACATGGTTCAAATCTGCCATGGAAACTCAGTTGGTGATCCTGGGTAACTCATACTCTCTCAGGTTCAATGGCAAATAACCTGTGAACAAATCTTGTTGAGAAAATCCTGTGATAGGTTTGCCTTTGGTTTGCCATGTCAGGATCTACTTGAAGGGACATAACAATAATAACAGCAGCAGTAGCAGCAGCATTGAGAAACCTTTATTTTTGAGAGAGATCTTGGTTTTTCCAATACATGCAGGTTTGTATGCTGCCAATGTGTGTGTCAAACTGACACCAGATAATATTTATAACTTGTTAATGTTAATCATTAATCATTCATGCATTTTAAAAGTGTGGCCACATTAGCTGAAAAAAAGATATAAAATTATGAAGACCCCCCCCCCCCAATAGACACATCTTGGAAGTGAATGTCTTTGAATTCAATTGAGGTTCCAAACAAACACAATTAGAATTGGGCTCTCAGAATAACTCCATGTAGTAAGAAATATCTCCTAGATGATGAAAATAGCTGTTTATTCCACATTCTACCACAGTGAATTGCCAACTGTTTTTCTTCCTAGCTCAGAGTTTTTAACACTCTTCCGATGATAGGGAATTAATATGGATTAATAGAGAGCAAAATTGTCCATTCACTTCTGGAAAGAAATAGCAGTCATGAGTTTATGGCTAATGCCTATACAACTGAGAAATGGCTGTAATACTCTAGCATACTCCACAAGGTTTGTCATACCGTAAATGAATGGTAGCAAGGCAGTATGTTACTGACAAACTGAACAGACCAGTGATCTGAGTAGATATGGTAATTGCTGGGGAAAGAAATGAGCAAGAAGGCCCCCTAGGCATATAGCTTAGTAAAATGCCATTTAAACTGGTTCATATTTATGAGATTAAGATGAGGTTATCAGTTGGGCAACTCTATTCTAAGAGAACAATTTCACTTGAGCAACAAAAACAAATGCAGACTGCAAATGAGATGGCATCCTCCCCTTACCAGCAGGGGTGAAGCTAGCTGCCAGAATCACACTGAAAGTCCAAAATTACCCAAAATAATGCACAGCACCTTGCCTAAAAGAACACTGATTGGGAAACAGCTGAGATCCTTTTGCCAACTCCTTCCCACCCTCCCAGAAAATACCTCACACAGTAAATGGTGGAAATGGTGTGGTCCAGAAAATGATCCCAAGCCAGTACCTTCTGCTTATCAGCACCATGGATGAGTTCGGATCCTGGATTCGCATAAGAGCAAGCTACTTGTACTGGCACTACCCAATGAAAAGATCTATTGTGTTAATGCAGCATCAACACAATTTAATTGTATTACATTTTGCCACACTGTAAACCTGCAACATGAACGATTGCCTAATACACCTAACCATTTCATTGGTTTGTTTATTTTAGTTGAATTTTCCCAATAAAATATCACTTACTTACACTACAGAAGACAGACCAATCCCCATCTCATAGCCCAAAACCTTTCCTCTGTCTCAATTGAGAAAAACACACAGGCATGTGTCATTATATATCACATATAGCAGGCATAATCAGCCAGCTTCTTATGCTGAACATACAGTATACATTTTAAAATTCTTTCCGAATTAAGAACATGTCACTCAGCCTACTATCACATTAGTATAATTATTATTATTATTATTATTATTATTATTATTATTATTATTATTATTATTGATAGTATTTATATGCTGCTCTTCAGCCAAAAGGCTATCAGAGCAGCTTACATTTTTTTAAAATTAGACATTTCCCTGTCATCATGTTTTAAAATGTCGACACTGTAGGAAACAGAAGTTCTCTTTTATCATCACACTATACCATATTTTGCCTGTTATTCCAGACACCATTCTTAATCAACATGATTACTCGAAGTACTGAAAATGCTGTTCTGTACATCAGAAAACAGGTAGGGGAAAAAGTCATCTTCCTTATAACACTTTGTTATTTTTAGGCTTAGGCTCTATGCCTGGAACGCAGATGTTTACGTCTAGAATGCTAACTTATAATTTAATGAGTAGTAAAAGAAAGATATAAGAGAAACTAGTCTTTCCTTTGTTTTAGCATTCACTGCACTATTGTCAAATAAACAGAAATTCCAAATTTTATCACCAAACAGATGGGCTATCAGCAACTGTAATTTCTGACATCCAAAACTGATTAGTGTGAAATCAAATAAAAATTTGCCCTTAGGCAGGATGGATTTATAGGTATTCAAGGATTATTATTTGCGCTCGATTGCAACATGAGCTCAGACATGTATTTGTAATAGGGAAATTTGTTAAAGTGGCAATTTGCCTGCTTTCCTTGATGTTGTTTATTAATGATGTGTAAAAAGATTTTGAAATTGAACTTGATATTGTTTTACAAGACTAAAATTATGGAGTCCCTTATTCCACAGAAAGATTCAGACAAATCTGCAATGCTGAACTGTAAAATAGGATGAAATCACAGTACAGTTTTCTTGTACTGTTCAGTAGTAAGATGGAAGCACAGTTGTCAGCTTGGTGGGAAAACAAGATGGCAGATCAACAGCAATTTGGCATTGCACCACATGGAAAGTAGTGTAGGAACAGAAGGTACTTTTCGCTCAGCACCCATTCTGTGAGAGTGGTGAGATAAGCCATGCAACTCATCTTGGAGTAGCCATCAAGAACCAGTGTGCATTCAGTATCTAGTATTGAGCACTTAGTACTGAGTATTTAGACTGTGGGAGATCAGAAGAAGAATGAAAGTAGTGCTCTTAGTACACAGTATGAGCACTGCCTGAATGAGCCCTTAGTATCCTGGCCTGATATTACATTGGCTCCATTAGTGATAATGAAAATCTGTTTCACAACACCGAGCTACACAATCAGCAGAGTCCCATTGGTCTATTATACATTTAGTGACTGACTCACATACTCAACTTGTATGCCAGATGGGTGCAGTTACTATCCTGAACATACCCGGTCTTGTCTATTTGGGAAAGTAAGCAGAGATGGGTCTGATTAGTACACAAATGTAAGAGCACCAGGTAGTATCAGAGAGCTCCAGTGAGGGCTTGGAAAGAACCCTACCTGGTAGACAGGTATTTGACAGTATAATGGTGGATGGGCCTATGATCGGCATCAGTATAAGGCAGCTTCCTATGATCTATGGTGGTATCTCTGTAAGTACTGTAAGTACTCTTTAAGTACTGTACATGATGTTAAGGGTGTTGTGGCTATTGGGTTAGAGTGTGCCACATGTCAGGGGGGAAACAGACTGACACAAAGGGGCGGCTTGAAGCCACCCCTGCCCCAGACACCTCAGGACCATGGCAATCACACGCTGCAGTCCCAAAGGCACCCTCTGCCATGGGCTCAAATTGGAGTGGAAAATTTTGGGGCCGGGTTTCCGGCGTGTCTTGGGGCCACGTGTCATCTAATCACCATGCCTCCAAGCCATGAGGAAGCCGACTTTTTTCAGTCCATCTGTTTGGGCCCTTACTTCTTCAGGACAGGTTCATCATGCCCACCAACATTTCACAGATGAAAACTACCATATATACTCTATTAATCAACCTCATGTATAAGTCAAGGGCAGGTTTTGGGACCAAATTCATATATTTTGATATGACCTGTGGATAAGTTGAGGGGAAAAAATTAGGGCCATGTAACAAAGGATGTAAAGGATGAAACAAAGGAAAACAATGTCAAAGTACTTACAAAACTTCAGCAATCATAATTATTCGTGATCACACTAAAGGCTGGGTGGATGAGAGAGTAGAGGGTGGTCAGTGCTTCCAGGACAGATTATATTTTTGCCTTTCACCTGGGGACAGTTCCTTTTTTGATAAGAGTTGACCAGTGGATAAGTCAACACACGTTTTTTGAGTCAAATTTCTGACTAAAATTTCTAGACTTTTACATGAGTATACACAGTAGGACATGTGTGTCCAAGCAACATCAAAGTATGGTCAAGATGGCAAAAGTTATTAAGGAGGACAGACTGAAAAGTTAAGGTAGGCTGTAGCAGTTTGCTTTTGCCTGAGCCTACTGGAAACACTCCTGAGCTAATTTAATGTCAACTGCTTTTGCACTCTGATCTCAGTTGCAACTGAAGTAAGCTGAGGACAAAGAGAGAAAGTGGGAGGAGGAGAAAAACTGGGTCATTTTGAAAGCAGCTGAGAAGTGGGACAGCACAGAAAGCTTTTAAAGAACACCATGGGCGTGTCACATTATTTTAAAGTATATGGTTTTAAGTGCTTTTATATTTTAAATTGTATTTGATTTTTTAAAATGATCTGTTTTAATATTATAATTTAATATTATAACAGTTTAATTCCATTTTAATTGTCACTTTTGTAAGTTTTTAATTGCACTATGTTTTTAGACTGTAAGCTGCTTTGAATCCCAATTTTTTTTGGGGGGGAATGGAGTATAAATACATTAATAATAATAATAATAATAATAATACAAAAATTAAAAAGATTAGTGGGAAGATATACTTCTATTAGGAGATATACTTCTATTAGGGGTTGTAGGTGCACAAACCTACAACCCTCAGTTGTAGGTTTGTGCACCTACAACTCTCATTTGCATGGCAAATGGTATGGAATTTGTGGAGTTGCAGTTCAAGACATTTAGAAGTCTGGAAATTGCCCACAATTAAGAAATTGTTTATTCCCCCACAGTACCAATAAAATGTAGAGACAGATCAGTAGTATTTCCAGGCCAGCTCCATGCTCATCTCAAGTAACTGGAAATAGCAGCAAAGAAAAGGAGCGGAGATTTCTAAACACTAAGCTTATGTGAAGGAGGCTTTTCCTTCCTTCTGAACAAGATTACTACCAAGAAGGGCTACTGATGGAACTGGAAAAA
>NC_056527.1:22564091-22580310 GCF_019175285.1 Sceloporus undulatus
CTGGAAAAATAATTCAAAATATGAGTAATGGTGCATCTGCCCTGCAGAAATAATGCAGTTTGACACCATATTAAATGCTATGTTCCATCCTATGGATTCTGGGATTTGTAGTTTTGTAGAGATATTTAGCCTTCTTGTCATGAGCTCTAATGCCATAGCAAACTACAAATTGCAGGATTCCATAGCACTGAGCCCTGGCAGTTAAAGCTGTGTCAAACTGCATTATTTTTGCAGTGCAGATGCAGTCTAATGATTAATGTGGCTGTACTAGACAAACAGTTTCACAAGCCACAGCTAAAATCAAAACATATAACAATGTTCAAAATACAGGAAGCAAAATCTACACGCATTATTTCATTAGTGTGACAGGCAGTACACGAAATGTTTAAAAGAGGATGTAGTATCCATAAACTATATCTCAAGGGCTCAAGTTCCTTACTGTTAATGACGACAGGTTGAAACCTTTGCGCAATTCTTAAACAGAAAGCTTAATTTACTTTAAACTAAGAGTCCGCGGAAAGTCTGGAAAAACAAAAGAGTGCAATACTTGTCAAACTATGGTCCACAACACACTGCAGAAGTAATCCAGTTTGGACTACTTTAACTGCCCTGCTCAATGCTAGAGAACTTTGGAAAATGTAGTACTGTCAGATATATGGCCTGTTACGACTGCAAAAATAGCTGCTCGGTCTCTTTTGGAGGGATGCTGTTTAATGATGCATGGGTCCTAAGAGTCTGAAGGTCGCACCAAAGCCATGCTCCAGCCCTAAGGACTAGGTGAGCTTGGTGCATCTTCGGATTCTTAGGATGCATGCATCATTTAAACAACATACCTCCAAAGGACCCGAAGTAGCTTTATTTTGGCAGTCTGTAACAGGCCTTAGTCTTCTCTGTCC
Organism: Sceloporus undulatus; assembly: GCF_019175285.1. Taxonomy (NCBI): domain Eukaryota; kingdom Metazoa; phylum Chordata; class Lepidosauria; order Squamata; family Phrynosomatidae; genus Sceloporus; species Sceloporus undulatus. The sequence goes on from NC_056527.1 coordinate 22,564,988, forward strand.
GAATGCTGGTGCCACAATAAGTAAGAACTGAGCCAGGAGAGTTAAAGCAGTCTCAAACTAGACTATTTCTGCAAATTGTTTTGGACCTATGTTGAACAAAACTCCTGCCATTCCCATGTTGCCACAAACATTGGCTGCTGCCCCACTGCAAAAATAAAGCAGTTTCATCCACTTTTAACTGCCTGACTCAATGCTATGGAATTCTGGGATTTTTACTTTTGTGATATAATTAGCTTTCCCTGTCAGAATGCTCTGGTGCCCCACCAAACTACAACCCCCGAATTCCATAGCACTGAGCCATGGGAAGTTAAGCGGTATCAAACTGTTTTATTTTGCAGTCAGGCAGGCACATTTCTGCTGCTGAAGTGAAGAAGTGAAGAAGGACTACAGGCATACCTCATTAACAAAGCTCCTTTTAACAAATATTTTAAAACCACTCTGCCCATCTTTTCTGCCTTATGCTCTGTCTAGCTGCATTTTTTTCTAGTAGCATCAGCACTGGAAATTGGTGAAGGAAGGATGAATAAAGACAGACTTTTATGCTGGGTTGCGGGAGCATATCTGCACTAATAGTGCAATGAGCATGTAGCTGGCAAGAATGGGATTTTGCTCCAGTTGATCTACCATTCTGTGTGTAACTTCATAGAACAGGCAAGAATAAATGGACTCCCTCCAGAATCCCTTCCTGAGCCAAACCAACAAATGGGAAAGCAGTTTCTCATCCTACCAACAGCATGTTAAAGGTTCATTAAGCACATTTTCAAGAGCATTTAACCAAATTAGGAAAAATTAAAATGTTTTGGAACTGCTCTTTTGCATTCATAAGAAAAATTAAGAAATTTACCCATAGGAAACAGCTTATGGAAGATGCTATTCATTTTTTAAAGCAGTCAGATACCATATAAACTGGAATAGGATTAAGTATCCACTGTCCTACTCCTGCCCTCGATAGTCTGCATCCTCACTGCAAAAGCAATCCAGTTTGACAACAGTTTTAACGCTGCGTTGTGCAATGCTATGGAATTTGGAGATTTTCCGTTTGTCTGGGGTTTGTTAGCACTTGTATCGTTCCTTTGCCACCCAAATCGTGGAAAATAGCACAGGGTTATGCATTGTTTCCTCTTAATTTTTACAGCTATTTAAACAGCTACTACTAATCCTAGAACATCTTCCACAATTATAACCTACTCCAAATTTATTTACTTCTTACTCTCTTGTTAAATCCAGGTTGATGGATAATAAAAAATTACCTCCTCAGGATAAAAACTAGGTATTCAAAGAAATTTCCAGTTTGCTCACAGCTTGTGAACTAAGCACACAACCTGCTTATTTCAAGATGTTTATCACCTCTCTAATCACAAGTTTCACATAGGGTGGTTTAACCCTTAAAAGGTTAATGCTTTTCCTCCAATTGCTAAACAGGATCCCTCCCACACCCCTTCATGACGTTTCCGGATCAAGGGTTAAGTTAACTGTTCGCATCCGTTTTCCAGAGGGTGTCTCCTTCCTAAACTTTGCAAATCCTCTACTGTGGCCTAATGCATCTATCTTGATGCAGGTTTTGTGGGGTGAGGAGAGAGAGATGCCGGCAAGCCAGCGTTGGGATCCTCTTATAAAGCCAGTATCTTTATATCTGGCTTATGTTATATACTAAACAGCCGTTCCACTCACACAATATAAGCAACATTGGGTCTTTTAACACATTGCTTTGCAGCTTCTCTCCTCTGACATGCATTTGGCTAGAGAGGATTACTGATACAGGTGACTTTTATATGACTTTGTTATATGGGCTTCTTTGTATTTGATGTTTTTAATTTGTTTTTACTGTAAAGTCTTTAAAATGTTTTTATTTGTGAGCCACCTTGGTCCATTTCTGGAGGGAAAGGCGGCCTTAAATTTAAGAAATAAAAATGATTTTAAAATATCATGGGTCCTTGGTATTTGCTGGGGTTTGGTTCCTGTGGATACCAAAATCCATGGATTCTCAAGTCCCCGCTAAATACACTGGCATAGTAAGATCTTCTACTTATATAATGGCAAAAAACACAAGATTTACTTTTGGAATTATATTTTTTTTAAAAATGTTTCAAGCTGCGGATGCTGAATCCATGGATAAGGAATCCGTGGAGATGAGGGCTGGTTGTTTACCAACAACAGGAGAAACCGGGGACACCTTGCAAAGATTACCACATTTTAAGCTGCCATGTAAAGGAAACCAGGGTCCAAAGACATGTTTTGCATGCAGAATGCCCAGGTTAAAACACAGAATCTCAATTAAAAGGATCATGTAAACAGGTGATGGGGAAAACTCTGCCTAAAATCCTGGAGCTCTACCAGTGGGACAAATATGTATATGTATAGACTATGTATAGATGGGCCATGTGTTAACTCAGTGTATCAGTTTATATGACACATTGTTCCTTGTCAGAGTACACCCACGACGTTTGGGCAGGTAAAAACATATTTAAATAAGCCCAAATGCATAAACCCCTTCAATACATGTCATTCCATTAGAGAGGAGATTATAGACCAAGGAAAACTATCTGCATGCACTCAGTCTTTTCTTTAGAATATAGTGTGTAATTTGTCCATAATCTCTGCTTGTTCAGGAAAAAGAGCTTCTGCTTTCAAGTCTGTCAGATGAGGTTTGTATCCTTGAGTTGGAAATGGGCTATAAGAAGAAATAACCTGAAGGATGTATAGCAATTCTTATATCATCAATCAAATCAATTTATGCTATATTATCTTGTTTTACTATTCATTTATTTGTTTTGTATCTGCCACTTTTGTGAATCTAATGTAGGTTCTGATTTGTTCATATCAGGCTTCACTGAAAGGTTTCGTCACATCTGACTCTCACATTTCAACAATTTAAAACTCTTATCAGTTGAAACTGTATATTTTGTAATGCATTAATTTATGGATGTTAATATAAACAGAAAATGAATTTTTATTTAGATGCTCTGTTATGTTCTGAAATGCACCAGTACTACATTGTTTGATGTAATGTGCCTTGAGTGTAGCTTTGTTTTTGTATGCTATTCTTGAGTTGCGGGGGTGGGGGTACTTAGGAAGTATGGAAACATGACATACATGTGAAAATAATGGTTGTTTAAGGAACCCTTTCGGAACCAACACCAATTAGGCACCAAAATGTAAAACATTTTGTCTGTTACCGGTATATTGTACTGATATATCAATTTTCTAGAAAGACAGTATCTTCTGGAATGCTGGAGCTTCAGAATACTCACACACACAAAGTCAGTCTCTTACCAAACAACTCCCAAGATCACATAATGATTTATAGGAACACAATAACACAGAACAGGTGAATTGAAGAGAGAGGATGGAAGACCTAAAGAAACATACAACATATATCACAGGTTTAGTGAGAAACCATTTTGGAATAATAGGCAGGTCTACCCTGGCCAGAATACTCCAGGCTGCTCCTGGAGTATTCTGGCCCCGGAGATGCCCTGAATTCCTGTTACCTTTACATTCAAGAGTGACATCAGGTGGCTGTTTACACACATGTTGCTCTGTGTCTCCAAGCATCACCATTGCTGGTGTGAGTTGCTCCCTCTGAGATCAGAAATGAGGCGCTCAGCATCAATCACATGGCTGGACACCTTGTTTTGACCTCAGCGGCAGTGACCCATACCAACAGCGGCAAAAAAAATTGCCATGGAGGGTGAGAAGTTTTATGAAAAGGTGTTGAAAGACTGAAATTTGCTGCATAAGATTACTTCATCAGAGAAATATTCATGACATGATGGTGGTGAAATACAGTCCCCCTCTAAGTCTGCCTACATTTTTGAATGAGTTCGGTCACTGAAGAATAACTGTTAGCTCAATATGTTTATGTAATAAAATGTTTGCTATCTTCTTACTTTTTCGTGAATACGGAATATTACATAACCCGATCCCGTTTTTGCTATCCCAATGTCCTGTTTTTGTCTGAAGGAAATATGGTCAGCCTATGTATAACAGCTACTTGATGTTGCTCTGGAATGCTCTGGATGTTTCAGGAAAATCCTCAGTGAAAGGTAAGTATTTTTAATTCAGTCTGAGGCAGGGAACTGGCCTCATGTCAAGGCAGTTCATAGTTGAATTAGGGCCTTGACCCTGGGTCATGAAGAGAGGTCGTGGCCAGGGACGTAGCCAGGATTTTAGGAAGGGGGGGGGTCCAGATTAAGTGCCACCATTATAATGGGGCTTGGGTGTGGCGGCGCAGCAGCACACACCATTCATTTTTCTAACAGAAGGGGGGGTCCGGACCCCAAGATCCCCCCCCCGGCTACGTCCCTGTCGTGGCAAAAGCAGGCAGAAACCCGATTCATTTCGCCTGTGCAGATATGCCCATTTTTGCAATGTAAGGAAAGGTTGCTTCCAGCCAAGTCTTTTAATATGCCATTACTCTGCTTCATTTACAGAATATTATGGGGCAGGGTGTTCACAGATAATGCCATTATTTATAACATTCCCATGTATTCCCATTGCTTGTTCCTACTTCTTTCTTTCTGGAAAAAAAATTGTTAAAGGGAGAAAGACTACATAGTTCACATCTCTTGATTGCTAAGAGCTATCTGTTTAGAATCAACCCGGACTGGAAAAAAACATCTAGATGCCTAGTTGTTCACATTACGTTATGTTATTCCATAGACAGGAACAGTTATGAGCAATGGTGATTCATTCAGTAGGCTACCTGAATAAGTAAGATTGTTAAAATTTTGAAAAATCACCTTTAACCATAAAAAAGCTAAAGAAATATAATGAATATTAAGATTTAATTGGCTAAGCAAAAGAGCTTCTGAGATGTGCACTGGTTGTCACTGGAAGAACAGGAATTGTACTGTATGTTTAGATTATGGAAACTGTAGGATTTAAAACAATTAAATAAACTTTCCATATTAAAAAGTGAGTTTAAAAGTGTTAAAAATGTATCAGAAAAGAATAGATTAAAATTTCAGCATATTTAAAAAGCTTTCCATAAGAATGGTCAGAATCCTGTCTACATAAAAATTATTATTTGCAGGCTGGTAGAAGGAGAGCAAAAAGGAGGTGGCCAACGCAGGTGCTGATATGAGGGTGTTCCACAGCCTTACAGTGGCTACTAAGAAACCTTTTTCTTGTATCTTCATCAAACATGTTTGTGATGGTGGTGAGAACTTTTCTCCAAGAACTTCAAAAACTGAGTACAGTTATTTTGCCTGAAATTAGGCAAACTTACTATTGTGTCTTCTTTAATTTTTCTTGTAAATTCCTCTTTTCTGCACAAGGGAAGAGACCACAGATTGAGGCTTGTGGCCTCCTTGATTAAGACTAGCCATCTGGTCTTCCTCTCTTTCTACTGCCTTCTACCTTTTCCTAGCATTATTGTCTTTTGTAGTGAGTCGTGATGTGGCCAAAGTATGGCAGCTTCAATTTAGTCATCTTGGCTTCCAGGAAATGTTCAGACTTGATCTATTCTAAGACCCATTTGTTTGCCTTTTTGACTGCCCATGGTATCCTGAGCACTCTTCTCCAGCATCACATCTCAAATGAGTTGGTTTTCTTTCTATCCACTTTCTTACCTGTCCAGCTCTCACATCTGTACATGGTGATTGGGAATACACATACCCTCACAGAAAATATCCAAGAAATATAGCAGCCATCCCACAAAGGAGCTTATCTTTAAGTCAGTGCTTCTCAATTATTTTCTGTCATGCCGCCCCTAGGAAGAAGAAAACATTTCGCGCCCCCCGCGCGACTGTAAATAGTATTTGCCAAGGTCAAACGAGCCCCCTTTACGGAGCCTCGCGCCCCACTATTTGAGAAGTACTGCTTTAAGTGTACTACCAACCTTGTTTAGGAACAGAGACGCAATACTTTTGGAACAGCCATATAGTAAACTAAAATCAATACTTGCTGTGATCCTCATCATGACACTTTTGTGTCAAGAACAATAAATAACTTGTCTCTTCCTGCAGTTATAAAAGGTGCAAACTATGCCCAGAGAGCAGAGATTGAAAATGTGGGTCTGCATATTTCCTTGGACTGAACTCCAAACACTGAGTAGCCCTTACCACTGTCTATGCTAACTTGAGTTAATTAGGATTTGCAATCCTACAATATTTGTAGAGGGAGCACATGTTGCTCAACACTGTTACAGAAAAATAGCAAACAAAGAGTGAACTATTTTTTAAAGAGTTCCTGCAGATTTATTATTAGGTGCCTCGGGGGACTGATTTTATAATGTTAGCAGAAACAGGGACAAGTGAAGGGAGCCCACTCCTTCATGTGGTGCCTGGGTCCCAAACTGCCAACATGCTGATCTTGCATTTGTCAGAGGCAGCATCTTAACCAATGAGCCACTGCAAAGGCAAGAGTGTAATCTGACCTGGAAGCAATGTCCTCTTCTACTCTCTCATCCATCCAGCCTTTAGGGTCAGCACAGTTATGTCTGCTGGAATTTTCTACATTCTTTGGCACTGTTTTTCTTTAGATTCTTTGTTATTTGCTCTTTTGAGTTATCCATGGTTCATAACAAAATCCATAATCTTGGCCCCCAAACTTGTCCTTGACTTATACATGAGGTCAACTTATAGCCGAGTGTATATGGTGAATACTGTATACATTAGCATCATTCAGAAACATACTGTTCAGAAGCTTCCTATTGGAAAATTCCAACATTTTCTCCCCATCCCTCACTGTTAAGAGTTATTGAGGATCAGATAGGAAAGTGTTTCTTGCATGTAAGATTCTTCTGTTTCTGTTCCCGCATTTGCTCTTCCTTTCCTTTGAAATGCATGGTTATAAATACCTTTGGTATATCAAGTATACCAAAGAGAACCAATGCAGCGTAGTGGATTGAGCATTGGACTAGGACTCTGGAGATCAGGATTCGAATCCCTGCTCAACCATGGAAACCCACTTAGTGACCTTAGGCAACGTACACACTCTCAGCCTCAGTAGGAAGAAAAGGCAAACCCACTCTGAACAAATCTTGCCAGGAAAACCCAGTGATAGGCTTGCCGTCTTAAACAACAACATATTGAGTAACTACGGTAGATCATTTAACTCAGGGATCTACCTAACATTATAACATAAAAACTCGCCCTTTCTCAAACTTATCTGTTTTACTTTCTTCACCATTCTTCTCCTTTTTCTGATCTCTCTCTCATCAACAAAATGGGTGACTTAGACTTAGGTTCCTTTTTTTTACTTAATCTTTTCATTAGTTAGGATGGATGCTCTCCACATGCATATGCAAATGTAAAGCGGTTAGTAAACTTTTCTAAGTTTGTAACCTGAAATGACTGTCTTACTTGTTTTTGAGTCAGTTTCAGTTCCCAGAGAAGCATCATCAAACTATGGCATGCTTTTCTGTTACTCTGCTAAAAAAAGGCTAACTCCTAACAGTTATAGCTTCTATATTTTAAATATTTTCCCAACCATGAGAAACTTTAAGTTCCAACACTTCCTTCTCCTCTCCACATAGACACAAATGCATGCTATTTTGCTTCATGCCCATAGTATAAAAACAACAAAGTTGTCAAGCACCTGTCATATATGTTACACTACAGGATTTCAATGAAGACATTGAAATAGTCAAAAGACTTTCTTTACCATGGTGGAGCCATTAATCAAAATGAAGACTACAGTCAAGAAACCAGAAGACTAGAACTTGAAAGGGCAGCTATGAAGGAACTGAAGCGTAAAGTTATACAGTTAAATATCAAGTACTGGCTCATTCATGCCACCATATTTCTGATTTCTATCTATGGTTGTGAAAGCTGGATAGAAAAGGAAGTTGTCAGAATCAACACACTCCAAATGTCATGTTGAAGGAAAGTTCTATGAATAGTAAAGACTGACAAAGGCGGGATACAGACGGGCAGGGGAAGACGTCTTGGAGGTGTATTCTGCTGAATACGGAGCCTCCAGACCGCCCGCCCTGGGGGCGTGGCTCAGGTGTATGGGGCTTCCACATGGGGGGCAGTGAAGACGCCTCACCTGGGGCCGTTTCTGACCCGCAGTTTCCATACCGCCGCCTCAGAGGACGCTGCAAAGAGAGAGGCAGCTTCCTCACGGGCGGCCAAAAACGGGGCTTTTTTTTTCTTTTGCCGGCTGGCGGATGCGCAGCTGCGCATTTGCGGCGCTCAGCACCGGCGGCAGAAAGCATATGTGCACATTTAAAGCACCCAAGCCCCTTTAAACTTTTCCCCCCGCCCTGCCCAAGAACAAAGGTGGTCTCCTGCCAGCTGGTGATCAGCTGGTGTTGGCATCCTTGTCCGCTTGCACATTGCCAATGTCACCAGCATCATGGATGCCTCCTCTCCTTTGGTCCCCGCGCTCTTGCTGAATCTGCAATGCACAACCACAGCTGTCGCCGCTGCCACCGCTGTCCCCCTGCCATCCCCCATCACCTCCCTTGTACATATGTAAATATTTAAAGTTTTAGCGTTTTTTTATTGTTAGGTTAAAATGGCGCAGGAATGTGTGTAGGGGTGCACTTTAAATTCCAAACTTTCCACGATTCTAGCAGCGCATGCGTACATGCAGCTCTAGGGTTAGGGTTAGGGTTACGAGTCTTAAAATGCGCTGCAGCTGTGCTGCAGCTTCCACACCTGCATGGCAGCTGACGCTGCAATTAAAGCCTGACTGCAAACTGCGCATGTTCCAGGACCCCGACTCATTATGCGACGCAGCAGACACGGAGCTTTTAAATGGGCAACTTAAATTAGCGGCGTAGCAATACTGGCGTACCGGTGCAGCAGCTTACTGACGGAGATACGCAGCTGCGCACTATATAGAAAAGAAGCGGGGAAAAGCAGCACCTTTTTAATGCCGCTTCTTCCTGCTTGGGGCGTGCGGGCAGCGTGTTCATGGCGGCATTCAGGTAAGGGCCGTCTGAAGGCTATACCTTCATGACGTTATGAACACACCCCTTTTTGCCCGTCTGTATCCCGCAAAAGTGACCAATAATTGGACCCCAGAGCAAATCTTCCCTGAAGCCACCCTAGGAACCAAAATGACCAAACTGAGGCTATTAAACTTTGGCCATACTATGAGATGACAGGCCTAGAAAAGATTATAATTCTTTGTAAAGTGGGAGTCAGTAGGAAGAGCAAAATATTACATTACAGGTGGTCACTCAAGAAACCCACGGCCCTGGAGTTTGCAAAACCATAGCAGGGCTGTTAGTAAGACCATCTCTTGAGGTCTCTCATTCATAGGGTCACTATAAGTCAAAACTAACTTGACAGCAATTAACAACAAAAGGACTAGATTTCTGGACCATACATTCAGGAAGCCTCCCTGTAGATCTGTGGTAGAGCACACACTTTATGTACAACTAGGCCTGAAGAGCCCAATCCTTTTCTTTTTCTTTTTTAAAGGAAAGGATCAAACTGTAGATGAAATGAGAGACCTCAGTCTAAGACTCTTGAGACCTGCTACCTATAAGGGTAAATAATGCTGGCTAGGCAGATAAACAACCTGATCTGGACTACAGCAGCTTCCTATAGTTCTTCCTTTTTAAAATAGTATATTTATTGAACATACCCTGTGTGTGTGTGTGTGTGTGTGTGTGTGTGTGTGTGTGTGTAAAGCAATATAAGTAGTCCACCAACAAAAATATACTGACTACAAAATAACAAACACATACATAGCTGATATAAACATCACATACACAACCAACTCTATAAAAATAAGCATTTCTATTGTTTAATTCCACTGATTATCTATTCAACTTTGTAATTTTCCTATCTCCCTTTACCTCTCTTTGTCCATCCCTCTCTTGACTCTCCCTTTACTCTTCCTTCCATTTTCTATCTTGATCTCTCTTAATTTCTACTTGAACTTTTTTCTTATCCCATTTCTCTCCTAATTCCCTTCTTCTCTATCTTTTTCTATCCCATCACTCTACCTTCTTCACTTACTTGTACCTTCTTTCTCCTTACTTAACTGAAGCAAGAGAGGGTTACATAAACAGTTTCCTATATTTCAATGTTACACTGGATCAGAAAGGTTTTGTTTTGTTTTGTTTTTTAAAGTAGACATACCTCTTCTTTGTTGTATTCCACAGTAAGTCATTTTGGACTTATAGCAAACCCAAGGCAATCCTATCATGGGGTTTTCTTGACAAGATTTGTTCAAAGGAGGTTTGCTATTGCCTTCCTCCGAGGCTGAAACAGCATGATTTGTGCATTTCAATGGCTGAAATGAAATTTGAGCCCAGGTCTCCCAAAGTTCTAGTCCAACACTCAAACCCCTATACCAGTGATGGTGAACATTTTAGAGGCCGAGTGCCCAAACTGCAACTCAAAACCCACTTATTAATTGCAAAGTGCCATGTCCCTCTGGCTTTGTAGTAACAAACTCTGGTGAACTCTGAGCTGTGGTGATGGTGCATGTGCCCATAGGTTCACCACCACTGCCCTATACCCTTCAGCTAATTCTGAAATCCCTATTGGGCAATTGCTTTACTAGGCCAATTCAAATATTGTATAAAGCTGTACAGGTACAAACTTCCACATTCTCCACAGCTCTTCATCAGGCAAAATGATAAATTGCTGTAGAAAATGAAAGTTAGCAGAGGCTTATTTCATTTTGTCTTATTTTGAAACATCTGAGTTGACCTAATAAAGATATTGCTCTAATATGAATTTCATTTTTTTTTCTCTTTAGGATACCATTTTGTGTGTGTATCTGTGAGAGAGACCTTTCTCTGAGTATTTTTCTGTACCTTCATCGTGTACTTTTCCAAAAGAAAAGGAAAACATGATTCATTCCTAACATGCTCTTCAAAAGGGCTCATAATCACAGGACACTTTGCAAAATACTGTACAAACATGTGAAAAGTCACACATTGGCTTGCTGGAGGGGTATGTGGGGTGGCATGCAGCAGGGGCACTAGATCACTCAAATAACTGTTCTTTTGAATTCAATAAATATTGTGCTGTGCAATAAAGGGAACCTCTTTTATACCTTTAGGCAAAGGGGCTGTCCATTTTTATTCTTCTTTATAACATGAGAATTAGATTATTCTTTTTATACAGCTTTTTCCAATTCACTAGGTGTTGAAGTCAACACTGCGGTTTTTCTATTTTGCAAGAGGGCTGCTACAACTCACGCAGTCTTTTGCAAATTTCTGTGGCAGGAAGCTCTGCAGAACTGGCAAAACCACGGGTAGAGAAGTGAGTGTTCAAAATCTTTTTCAAACTCTAAAGGCACCAGATCCCATCTGAACTTGGAAGCCAAGCAGGGTCAGGCTTGGTCTGTTGGGAGACCACTAACAAACACCAGCTGCTGTAGGCTATATTTCAGAGGAAGAAACTGGCAAAACCACCATATTTGAATATTCCTTGCCTAGGAAAACCCCATGAAATTCATGAAGTGGCTATAAATCAATAGGTGACTTGTTTGTTTGTTTATTTATTTATTTCATTTTTATGCCACTTTTCTCCCAAAAAGGGACCCAAGATGGCTCACAAGATAAAATCTCTTTAAAACAATTAAAAAAACAATTAAAAATAACATAGTTAAAACAATATAATATTAAGATTAAAACATATAAAAGTGAAAAACATAATCTGAAACACATACCCCATGTCTCACAAAACAACAGTACCCAGAATTCCCTAGCATTGAGCAAGGACAGTTAAAGTGGACTCAAACTGGATTATTGTGCTGTGCGTTTTGGACCTTAGTGATCCTTCTACCTTCCTCCTTCCATACATTTTCTATTTAGGTTCTTAAGCAAGGTTTAGTTACAAAATCTGTATTAACAAAATCTTGAAACTAAATTCACTTGAAAGCAGGAGGCAGAAGGAGAGAAGGGAAAGGTGGAAGGGAAAGACATTAATTACAAGTTCCAATAGAGAGCCAGCATGGCGTAATGGTTTGAGCTGCAATAATAACAATGATATTAGGAAATAGAACAGCATACATTAATACACTTTTCAAAATACACTATTATGCAGAAGTGCCAGCATAAACCACAACATTAATCATAATTTGCACACTTTAAGGCAGGGTAGTCAACTATGGCCCTCCAAATTTTCTTCGACCTACAACTCCTACCACAAAGCCAGTGTGGTGTAGTGGTTTGAGCACTGGACTATGACTTTGGAGGCCAGGGTTTGAATTCTCGCTCAGCCATGTAAACCCACTGGGTGACTTTGGGCAAGGCACATGCTCTCAGCCTCAAAGGATGGCAATGGCAAACCAACGTGCCAAGAAAACCCCATAATAGGTTTGCATTAGGGTCTCCATAAGTCGGAAAAAACTTGAAGGCACACAACAACAACAAACACATTCCAAATCTTGTTTATTCAGAAAGTTTTCCATCACCCTCATTCTCACACCGGTTCCTACAACCAAATAAAAGAACTTGCAGTAGATCCCAAATCAACCAAAATCAATCCAACCACCCAGTCTGCTAAAACAACAACAGACACACACACAAATCAACAACAGGAACAATATAATGGGGTGGTAGAATTCAAAGATATAGCCATGTTAGTCTGTAGAATCAGTACGCAGAGAGATCTTGTAGCACCTTTGAGACTAAAATTACCGAAAGAAAGAAACTGGCAGCATGAGCTTTCATAGACATCAGTCTACTTCCTCAGATGCGGTGGGCAGTTCTCCAGTAAATGTCTTGGAAAATGTAAATATTCAGTTTGGTCTCTATAGCCACCATACAAATCTATGAGCCATGGTGAGATCATCTCCTCTCTCAGGATTTTGATAGTCTGGTTCCGAAAAGAGACACTAATACTGAATTCCAGGAAGTGGATAGTAATGAGATATTTGCAACAAAACCCCAAAACCTACAAATAATATCGTTTTAATCATCACCCTGCTTTCAATCTGCCCCTCACCCAATGTATATTATTGAAAGGGAGGTAATGTTCAGCTAAGGTTTTGCAACCTGCCCTCAACTTCCCTTTTTTCTCTACTTGCAACGTTTCTTCCCATACAATAAGGAGCTGATAACAAACCACCCAACAGAGGCAGCTTGGTGTAGATTTGAGCCTTGTACTCTGGAGAGCAGGGTTCAAATTCTGCCACTCAGCCATGGAAACCCACTGGGTGACATTACGCACATCACACTCTCTCAGCCTCAGAGGGAAGCACTGGTTAAAACCTCTCTTGCAAAGAAAACCCTGTGATAGGCTTGCCTTTGGGTCACCATAAAGTGGCTTGAAGACACACAACAATAACAATCCAAAACATCCACACTTTGTTGGTTTTTTTAATGTTACATATAACATATTATTCAAAAATAATCATTCTAAACTTAGAACTAAGACAAATAATATAATAGATGAACAAACATTCATTTTGAAGGTGATTTTCACATTTTTTAATACATGCTGTTAGTCCTGTTCTTCCTAATCTAACTGTGCTTAGTATAATAGTATACTTTTCTCTCTGTCCTTTTCTTCTCTTGTTAACCTTCTTGATTCTATCGTTAATGATTCGACCAAACCTGTTTCCCCCAAATATACCAGTCCAATATTAAATCTCGTTAACCATTAAAACCAATAACTGACATTATTCCCCACTTGATAGTTAAAATTTTCATTACTGGATCCCAAGTTTCTACAAATCTTCCTAGACTTTCCTATTTTATTCAACATGTCAATTTGTTCAATTCTGCCATTTCCAGCAATTTTATTAGCCATTCTTGATTAGAAGGGATTGAACTCTCTCTCTATTTCTGAGCTATTACAAGTCTTGCAGATGCTGTCCTATAATGTAACATCCTAGCCCACACTTTGTGGAGAAGACATATCCAGCTGGCCATGTTGTTGTTGTTGTGTGCCTTCAAGTCATTTCTGACTTATGGTGACCCTAATGCACAGGTTTTTCTTCTTGGCAAGATTTGTTCAAAAGGGTTTTTTTTGTCACTGCTTCCCTCTGAGGCTGAGAGAATGTGACTCTCCCAAAGTCACCCAGTGGTTTCCCATGGCTGAGTGGGGATTTGAACCCTGGTCTCCAGGGCAGCATGACCAGATGTCCTAGCCATCAAGGAGGACTAGTCACCACAAAAATGTAGGACCTTCAAGAAAAAAATGTAGGGCATGGCAAAATAAAATCTTAAAACACTCACACAAATATAAAGTCAAGCTTCTCAGTCATGCTCAAAATGGAGGACACTTTGAAATTCCTTCTGGACAGAAGGTTGAAATGTAGGGCATGTCATGGAAAAGGATGGCATCCAGTCACCTTGTCTCCAGGGTCATACTGAGGATGCATCCGCACTGCAGAAATAATCCAGTCTGACACTTTAACTGCCATGGCTCGCTGCTATGGAAATCTGGGAATCGTAGTCTGTTGGTGCACTCTGAGAGAGATGGCTAGATGTCCCCCAAAACTACAGTTCCCAAAATAACATAGCACTGAGCCGTGGCAGTTACAGTGGTGTCAAAGTGGATTATTTCTGCAGTGCGGATGCAGCCATAGTGCAGTGCTCCAAGCACTACACCACTGATGGTAGCCATTGAGCAAAGTACAATAACACCCCAAATCTACCAAACAGGGATACCTTCATCACTGTGAATGTAGGTGTTTGTCCAGGTACTAAGTTGTGACTGGATGAGAATCTAGTGAGCAGACAGGTGTAGACCATGGTAATGAGCTAAGTAGACCAGGTGATTGCATTAATTAATTAGAAAGGTATAATTGCCTGGTGGATCTACTGGGTCTTGGGAGCATTCATTGAATCCTGCTCTCCGTGCTGCCCTCATGGTAATGTATGCATGCTGCTATCAGGATTTTGTACTATGCCATTCATATTGTTTTGCTTCAGTTTTTGAGACTTCTTTTAAGTAAAGTTTTGTTAATTTCCTCAAACCTCTGCTGTCATTTTTTGCTATTATACTCACACCCCAACAGTGTTATTGTACTTTGTACAACGAAGTACAATAAACATTCCAAATCCACAATATACAGTGATGCCTTTATGGGCACAATAACACCCCAAATCCACAACACAAAGCACAATTAACATCCCTAAACCCACCAAACAGGGATACCTGTATGGGGCTAACCCACAAAACAGGGATATCTTTATGGGTACAACAACACCCCAAATCCACAAAACAGGGATACATTTATGGACATAACAACACCCCAAATCCACAACTCAAAGTAAAACACCACCCCAAATCCACAACACAAAGTACAGTAACCCCCCCAAATCCACCAAACAGGGATCTCTTTATGGGTACAACACCCCAAATGCACAATACAAAGTACAGTAACACCCCCAAATACACCAAACAGGGATCCCTTTGTGGGTACAACACCTCAAATGCACAATACAAAGT
>NC_056527.1:22580320-22587686 GCF_019175285.1 Sceloporus undulatus
AAAACACCACCCCAAATCCACAACACATAGTACAATAACACCCCCAAATACACCAAACAGGGATACCTTTATGGGTACAACACCCCAAATGCACAATACAAAGCAAAACACCACCCCAAATCCACAACACATAGTACAATAACACCCCCAAATACACTAAACAGGGATCCCTTTGTGGGTACAACACCCCAAATCCACAATACAAAGCAAAACACCACCCCAAATCCACAATACAAAGCAAAACATCACTCCAAATCCACAACACAAAGTACATCAACACTCCAAATCCACCAAACAGGATGGATATCTTTATGGGGCCAACCCACAAAACAGAGGTGTCATCATGAGTTGACTCCATAAAAGTATCCATGATCCTGTTGGGTGGGTTTGGAGTGTCATTGTACTCTGTGAGGAGGAATGGGCAGAGGGCACCCCAAGTGGGCCCTGATGGCCCTTGGGCTTTACCTTGGTGCCAAGGCACCCAAAGAGGGCGAGGGAGGGAGGCAAAGGAGAGTGTCCTGAAATGGCGGGCGCCTGAAGCAGGTCTGAGGGTATAAAAAGGGCGTGAAGCAATTCGGTTTCCTTTCTGAGGAAGTGTGTACTGTTGTTGTTTGTTGGCCTGCTGAGAGGAAGGTGAACTGTGTCTCTCTGCTGCCACACACAAACTGCAAAGGAAGAGAAGGAAGGGCTGCGGACAGGAGCCTTGAAAGCACACCCCTTGGCTGCATCCACACTGCAGAAATAATAATCCAATTTGAGAGCGCATTAACTGCCTTGGTTCAGTGCTAGGGAATTCTAGGAAGTGTAGTTTTGTGAGACATTTAGCCTTCTCTGTCAGAGAGAGCTCTGGTGCCACAATAAACTACAATTCCCAATATTTCCCTAGCATTGAGCCAGGGCAGTTAAAGTGGTCTCAAACTGGATTATTTCTGCAGTGTGTTTTGGACCTTTGGCTTCGTCCGCACTGCAGGAATAATGCAGTTTGACACCACTTTAACTGCAGACTAATTGAAAGAGAGAAGATGCATTTGTACTTTCACAAGGTCTTTCAGGTCACAAGTGGGCTGTTGCCTCACAAAACTACAAATCCCAGGATTCTGTAGGCCACAGCCATAGGCAGTTCAAGTGGTGTTAAACAAACTGCATTATTGCCACAGTGATTTTGAGTTTTCACAATTAAGATAATGTTCTTTTTGCAACCTGGAAGTGGATGGCTGGTGGCCCTCCAGATGCTATTGGACTGGTATTCCCATCTGTACTACCTAGCACAGCCTCTAGTGAAGGGATGATGGGAGGCATTGGGAGCTGCAGTCCAAAAACAAATCTGGAAGGCCACGTATTGACCTGACCTGTCCCTAGGGCCATTCTGTTTAAAATTAACAGGTCCGTTGGCATTTTGACCAATAAATCCAATTCAACTCTTGAGGTATATGCACTTAGTTTCTGGGTCTTCCACAGAGATACCATTGTGAGGTTTTTCTAATCAATTATATATTTTTAAAAGTAGTTCTCTTAACTCTAGTTGTTGTTTCAATCCTCCTGGAGTGAGTTACTGCTATAGTTACATTATTTAAAAGTAATGATTTACATTTCTATTGCTCAAGTAAAATATTTTTTAGTTTTAAAAAGGTCTGAATGCTATAGGTTGCTTGCCTGTGAAAAAAGCATCCTATCCCCCAATACATTGCCATCTCAGTATCCACAAAAGTACAGAGAATCAATAGATTCCTAGAGTTAGAAGAGACCCCAAGGGCCATCCAGTCCAACACACTTGCCATGCAGGAAATCACAATCAAAGCATGCCCAACAAACGGCCATCAAGCCTCTGTTTAAAAAACCTCCAAAGAAGGAGACCACCAGCCTCCAAGGGCATCTGTTCCACTGTCAAACAGCTCTTACTGTTGGCAAGTTCCTCTTAATTTTGAGTTGGAATCTCTTTTCTTCTAGGTTGGAATCATTCCTCCAGGTCTTGTCCCATCCTCAATATGACACCCCTTCAAATACTTAAATAGGGCTATCATATCACCTCTTAACCATCCCTTCTCCAGGCTGAACACACCCAGATCCCCAAGTCTCTCCCCATAAGATTTCATGATTTCCAGACCCTTCACCATTTTGTTCTCCTTTGGACAGGCTTCATCTTGTCAACATCCTTTTGGAATTGTGGTGCCCAGAACTGGACACAGTATTCTAGGTGAAGCCTGACCAAAGCAGAAAAGAGTGGCACTATTACTTCCCTTGATCTAGACACTATACTTCTATTAATGCGGCCTAGAATAGCATTGCTTTTTTTAGTTGCCGCATCACATCTTGACTCATGTCCAGCTTGTGGTCCACTAGGACTCCTAGATCCCTTTCACATGTGGTCTTGTTAAGCCAGGTGTCCCCCATTCTATACCTATGCATTTCATTTTTTTTCTGCCTAAGTGCAGTACCTTACATTTCTCCCTGAAGTTCATGTTTTGGTCCAGCTTTCTAATCTATTCAAGTCATTTTGAATTTTGATCCCCTCCTCTGGGGCATCACCTGCAAATTTGATAAGCATGTCCTCTATTCTTTCATCCAGGTTGTTGATAAAGATGTTGAATAGCACGAGGCAGAAGCGCATGGCACAAGCCATGGACTTAAACCATGTGCTTTTGTTCCTCCACCATTTGGTAAGTATAGACTCATGAAACTGTAACATTAACTACATTAACTACAATGGAACTATTACACCTAAAAAGCTATAAATTGTTAAGTCACAATCCTAATATAGGTAGTTTTACTTTCAAAAGGGGGGGGGGTGAGGGTGGAGATTTGTTACTATTAACTAATTATTTATAACTAGTTGCTCCCAAGCTCATGCTTCTAGTAACATTAACCTAAACCAAGAGGGAAGATTTGTTCTCAAGAGGGGAATCCCCACACATGTAGATGAAGGAAATTTACAAATACTCTGTTCAGTGGCCATGTAAAAAAAATAAGGGTGTGACCAACATGTGCGGTAATACCACATGACAGCAGGATGCACCCAGTGCTATGGCTCCTTGCATGCTAATGCTTCACATATGGGATGGTAGCAGAGAGACTGTTTTAAATGCAATAGCGTGTCAAAAGCCACCTACACAGGTAAAAGCAACAAAGGTCCCTGTGAGATCTTGAGAATTTTATTATGGCATCAGCCTTCACGGACAATAACCTTCATGCATCTGATGGAGTGGGCTGTAGTCCATAAAAGCTTACCTCAAATTAATTTGTGAGTTTTTACAGTGTTGCAATGATCTGTCTTTTCTGCAACAACAGATTAAAGGAAAGGCAATGGTTATTATTTAAAAAGACAAGTTTTGGGGCCTATTTGAGTTGCTTGGAAACCAAATGTGAGAACTGAATGGGATTATATATAGAGGTGACAAGAAATAATATACCAGGGCACCTGCAAAGGAAGACCTTCCTATGTTACAGATTCTTGGGGCAGTTAAAATTAAGCTCTGTCATTATGCTCACTTGAACTAGATTTAAACTAGTGTTCTGTTTTTGGCTGTATTCACACTGCAAACATAATCTAATTTGACACCATTTTAACTGTCATGACTCAATGCTATGGAATTCTGGGATTTGCAGTGTGTCTCACAGAACTGCAATTCCCAGAATTCCATAGCACTGAGCCATGGCAGTTTAAGTTGTGTCAAATTGGATTATTTCTGCAGTGCGGATGCAGCCTTCTGGTACTTTCAAATCAAGAAAAAAAGCACTGTTAGTTTAGTCAGTGTTAGGGTCCTAGCCTGGGAGAAAGATGGCATATAAAGTAAATAAAAATAAAATTGTTTGTTTACCTAATCTTATAACGATAATGTCACACAATGTCCACATATCAAGGAGAAGAGAAAAGTGATATTAGCAGGCCCTAAGGTGAATATTACATGTCTCATTAAGACTTGGTGGCGTATAACATTCATGTGTAAATGTATGAAGAAAGCAATAAATGAAATGTGCTCTATGGATGTTTGAAAAGACGGTGGTTTTTTCCCCCCAATTTATAGAAAGAGATAGCACAGTGGTAAAATTTTCTCTGTTAACCTCAAAAGTAAATGGAATGTCTTTTTTTCTGAAATCATTCTTCATTCTTGTTTCCTTACTAATTTTTCAAAATTTTTCAAAGTAAAATAACAGAAGGAGAGAAAAACTCAGTACACCGAACTTAACTTAAATTTTAGATTAAAATGTAAATTGTAAAATGTAATCAAGTCTCAACAAAAAATTGTCAACAATTTTATTAAACATCGTACTTAATTATTTTCCTCTATATATGTTATTGTTATGCATAATAAATAGTAAATAAATAGTAAAAGTCTCTTGTTTTGTAGCAGTTAGAAGTCCTTTTGTTCCCACCTCTATTACTATGGTGCTCCTTCTCTTCTCCCACTCCACACTCAATTATGTTTCTTCTTCACTGGTCTTGTCTCCACTCCAGTGCTCAGCCTTCCTTCTTCTCACTCTCTTCATGCATTTTCAGCAGGATCTTCTATTTCCCTTTCCTAACTGTTCTGAATAGTTTGCTGTTCCTGCAAAGGAAAGTACAACTTCAAGCTGCTTCCAGTTTGTCTGGGGAAATGACTACAGCATATCAAGCATATCATCTTTGAGGAAGGTTAGAGAAGTCTGCCACCTTGCAACTGAAGGCGGTACTGTAAGGCCCTGACATTTAAATTAACCAGCATTAATCAGTTTAATAAACGAAATAAGTATTTTGTCTAATTACATCATATTACAAAATTCTTCCACAGTGTCAGTTCCACAAAGGCTCCCTATTTGAATTAAAGTAATTAACTACAGTTGATCCTCCATATTCACGGATTCAAGCATCCACGATTTCAAAATATTCCAAAAAGCAAACCTTGATTTTGCCATTTTATATAAGGCACACCATTTTACAATGCCACTGTATTTAATGGGACTTGAGCATCCACACATTTTGGTATACAAGGGGCTGCTGAAACCAAACACCAGCAGATACCAAGCCAGTGATTTGGATTAGGACTCTGGAAGACCACTCAGTCATGGAAACTCATAAGGTGAAACCTAGCAAGACACCCTCTCTCAGCCTTAGAAGAAGACAATGCCAAGCCTTCTCTAAACCAATCTTGCCAAGAAAACACCATGATAAGTCAGAGTTGAATTGAAGACACAGAACAACAACAAATTGACTTATCTTAGGGATCCCCAGATGAGGCAAATGTGCCAGGAGATTTCAGTATATGTTGCTGTAGTCCTTGGTTTTTGTTTAAGTATCCAAACAACATTTCTGTTGTCCCAGACTGTTTTCTAGCAATTTTAGACACCAGCTGCAACATGTTAATCCCATCTGTGTATTGGTTTCTTTTTTATTCCAAAATATATCACACCTTTTCTCCTTTCTCTTTTCAATTTAGAGAAATTGCACTTTTGCCATTTGTGATAACACTATAATTTGCTATAACTATAGTTCTTTTTAAAAAAGTAACTTTTTTAATCAGAGAGGAGAAAATTTGCCATTCAAATAATAAAATAATAATAGGATTTATTTATATGCCGCCCAATCACTGGGAACCCGGGCGGCTTACAACAGGGGATAATAGACGGTTCCCTGCCCTCAGGCTTACAATCTAAAAAGACATGACACAAAAGGAGAAGGGAATGGTGAGGGAGGAAGGGATCAGGTCCAGCATTCTTCTCTCCCTCTGAGGCCTGGACCAAGGCAGATGGACCGGAGGGAGGGCTCTTCTTCTTCAGCCTAGCCCTGATGGAGCTGGGCAAGGGACGTAGCTAGGACTTTAGGAGGGGGGGTCCAGACTAAGTGCCACCATTATAATGGGGCTTGGGTGCGGCAGTGCAGCAGCACACACCATTCATTTTTCTAATGGGGGGGTCTGGACCCCAAGAACCCACCCCCCTTGGCTACGTACCTGGCTGGGCCAGCCTAATTCTCTCCCTCCCAGGCCGAAAGATCATAGGACCATATCAGCAAACTATGTCGTTGTGTACCTTCAAGTCATTTCCTACTTATTGTGAGCCAAAGGTGAATCTGTCAAGGGGTTTTCTTGGCAAGTTTTCTTTGTTCAGAGAGGATATGCTGAGAGAGTGTGACTCGCCTAAGGTCACTCAGTGAGTTTCCATGAGCAAATAGGGATTCAAACCCTGATCTCCAGAGTCACAGTCCAATGCTCTAACCACTACACAATGCTGGCTCCTCTAGCATACTATGCCCCAGGTTTTTGAGGAAAAAAGTCTAAAAGATGTATAATGCATATCCAAGAAATCATCACAAACAGCCCCCCAAAAGAATACATAGAATGAGTGGACATAGAGGCAACAGCAACTAGCAAAACTCAAAGAACTATACTGCAAGAAGTCATGTTTCTTTAGACCAATCTGAAAGAGACCTTAGTCAAATACACTGTTACTGCATTTTCCACTGACTTTTGAAAATCAATCCTAAGTTACCTTTTTTAAATTAATTAACTTTTTTTGTGATGGGGAACAAAAAAGAAGCTGGGGTTGCATTTAGCCTGTAGGTCACACTTTTATTCCTGGCCTAAAATGTTCTCTGTTTTTCTCCTTCAGTCAGGAACAAGTGGTGTTATAACCATGAGACCTATTCATATTGTATCCTTCAAGATGTTTTATAATGCACCTAATGGTACAATGTATATGGTAGTCATCTCTGCTTGCTAAATGACTCAAGAGAGATTATTTATTTACCAGAAATGGTCATTTGTAATAAGTTGGTTTAAAAGGGCACTGCTGAGGATGCGTGAAAATGCTTTTGTTAATTGCCACTAAAAGCAAACCACAAATTAATTATACAAAGTGATTTAAATTAAATGTTGGATCAACTGTTTAAATGTCAATGTCCAACATTCCCCAAATGATCACAGGCATCTGGTTGGAACCTGAAAGGGCAAATCTCTGGAACAAAAGACAGGTTGTTAATGTTTTTTGTGGGTTTTTCGTGCTATGTGGCCATGTTCTAGAAAATTTTCTTCCTGACATTTCGACAGCATCTGTGGCTGGCATGTTCAGAAGATGCCAGCCACAGATGCTGGTGAAACGTCAGGAAGAAAATTTTCTAGAACATGGCCACACAGCCCGAAAAACCCACAAAAAACCATGGATGCTGGCCATGAAAGCCTTCGACTTCACACAGATTGTTAAGCCTACTCTTTATGCTGTTACATCCAATTGTATGACTGTTTTCCTAAATATATGTACTATTATTCAATATGATGATGAAAAAGAAGGTGATGACCCACTGGAACCACAGTAGCTTTCTTTGCCCAGAGGTGCTGATCCTAATTGGTAGGTCTTGATATTTTAAAATCTACTTTGAATTTGCTACTCACTCATT
>NC_056527.1:22587696-22589045 GCF_019175285.1 Sceloporus undulatus
CCTAGATTCTTGGATAGACTCTGACTGATGATCCAAAGCTCCAGTCAGTAACATATGGTACACTGTGAAACAATTTGGTGGTGATGATGATGACAACGATGATAGTAATACAGTTTGCTTAAGGCAACTGGAAAAGCCAGACATGTTTCTTAAAAACTCATACTTTCAATATGAGGTATGTGCTTGAAGGCTAACAGCTGATTAAAGAAAAGTGTGTTAATTATTCACTTGAGTTTTAGCTAATTTCTCCACTAGCATGCCCTCAAAAGGTTTCACAGACAGAACTGGTAAACTGTTAATGAGGGGGGGGGGGGAAATGCAAACCAGGAGAGGCTGCAGCAGTTTCTTTTACCCAAGCCTACAGGGAAATGCAAAATTCCACCCCTCTTCTCTCGTCTTAATTTCAACTGCCCTTAGGAACTATACTGTCCTTTTCTGACAGCCTGGTAGGAGAGACAGAAGAGAGAGAACGTGATGGCAGAGAGGGAGAGAAAAGACAATGGAAGAAAGAGAGAGCAAGGCAAGGAGTTGAGTCACCTACTAATATGGCCTCTAACAGTAAAGATTACTCGCCGCTGGATTAAGTGAGTCCTGTTCTCTGGACTCTCTGTTCACTGCTTTTGTTGGATTGCTTTGTTAGACTAGATCGAATTCATCCAGTTAACGTAATCAATTTATACAATCAATTTTGATTAGCCTTTGCATCCATAATAGTCTATCCATTGTTTGACCGCTTTAAGTGCTGTAGCTCCATTGTACGAAATCCTGGGATCATTAGCCTTCTCTACCAAACAGTGCTGGTGCCTCACAAAACTACAAATCCCAGGATTCTGTAGGATGAAGCCATGACAGTTAAAATGATGTGAAACTGGATTATTAGACCTTCTTTCTCCTCACCTTCCCACTAGGGCCCTCCGTTCTGGTAGTCAAGGTCTGCTGTCCCAGTCCAGGATTTCCTCTGGCCCATCTCGGATTCACCTCTTTTCACTCGCTGCCCCATCACTCCTGGAACCTTCTTCCCCCGCGAGACACAAGGGCCATCACTTCTTTAACCAGCTTCAAAACGGAGCTGAAGACCATCCTGTTCAGAGAAGTGTTCCTAGGCATTGCATAATTGTCACTTGCTATTTGATGTTCTTTTGTTGCCTGTTTTATTGAATCATTTCCTGTATTGCTATGTATTTTATATGTATTATCCTACTAGAGAGGCTGGCTAGCTCCAACAGGCCTCCCTGGAAGAAGATTAACCATCCATTAAGAAGCCAAGCCCTCCCTCCAGTCCATCTCCCCTGATCCAGGCCTCGGAGGTAGAGAAGAACTGCTGGACCTCATCCCCTTCCCCACCACCA
>NC_056527.1:22589145-22666924 GCF_019175285.1 Sceloporus undulatus
GGTCACTTGCTATTTGATGTTCTTTTGTTGCCTGTTTTATTGAATCATTTCCTGTATTGCTATGTATTTTATATGTATTATCCTACTAGAGAGGCTGGCTAGCTCCAACAGGCCTCCCTGGAAGAAGATTAACCATCCATTAAGAAGCCAAGCCCTCCCTCCAGTCCATCTCCCCTGATCCAGGCCTCGGAGGTAGAGAAGAACTGCTGGACCTCATCCCCTTCCCCACCACCTCTCCCTTCTCCTTTTGTGTCGTGTCTTTTTAAATTGTAAGCCTGAGGGCAGGGAACCGTCCAATTAAAAAGATTGTATGTACAGTGCTGTGTAAATTTACAGAGCTTTATAAATAAAGGTTAATAATAATAATAAATTATTTCCACAGTGTCAATGCACCTCGAGGACTCCAGCCCACAAACACAGAACATAGTAACTGCAAGAAAATTATTTAATTTTGATTAATCAAATTTATTTAATTACATGTTTGTGCTTATTTATCTTTGGGAACTATTAAATAAACATTTTAGGTACATAGAAGTTAAACTGATATGCTTTTCAGGACATAGATATGAAACCTGCTTTTCTCTAGAAAAATAGCTCTTTTCACTAGTATTACTTCTGTTTCCAGAGGCCAAAACAATCTCCCTGGACAAACTGATGAAAATAATTCTTGCAGAGAAGGAACATATAACTACTTTTTAGAGCACTCCAGAATGCATCTGGATCATTTGCAATTAAATCTCTCACCCCCACACACATTTTATACAAATTAATAAAAATTAATGTCACTGAAATTCCTAGCAAGAGGAAAATAAAGTCTTGAGTCCCAGCCTAGGAAGAAAGCTACACTAAAAACATAAAGTCCTTCCAACCATAAATGCCACACAGCTTGGAGCAAAAATCAATATAAACTGTGTAGAGAGGGTGCTTGAAAGATGAGCAGATTATGAGGCATTTATTTTCCCCCCAGTGAAAGCTTCTTAAATTATTGTACATACAGGGTGTTTTCCCCCCATCAATGAAGCAGGGAAAATAGGAACAAAAAAATGTGTAACCTTTATAATGTTTTTGTTATTCTAGTCAAATAAAAGGGTAGGTTTAAAAAGGTCTCATACTGTATTTTTTAATTATGTCTGAAAGCCAGTGACAAGGCATAAGGTAATGAATTCAGTTTTTAAGAACGTTCATTTATTACCCAGCAAAGCTTTATGTTTGATAAGGATAAGACCCATATCAAGCCAATTCAGCACTGGCACCTTATCTTCAACCCCATTCAGTTGTCCTATATTAATCACTTGCTTACTGGTAAATCAACACTAATTATAACAGGTATTATAACAACACATATTATAGGAACATAGAATGTGAAAAGCAAATTTAAATGCCGTAGCTGCATGCTATGAAATCCTGGGATTTGTAGTTCTACAAGCTCTTTGAATTAGTGGATACCATTTTATTTTGTCATTACATTTAATGGGACTTGAGCATCCATGGACTTTGGTATCGAGACGGCAGGTCTTGGAGCCAAACCCCAGAACATCCAAAGGGCCCACTGTAAAACAAACATCATAATACTTGGGGTGAGCAAGCTAAAGTGGAAAGAAATTAGACCCTTTCAGTCCCAGCTTGATTTTACTGGTTGTATCTGTAATAAATGGCTACTTGTCAACACTATGAACATACTTCAAAAACATTAAAAAAGGCAGGGCTTGGAAAGTTAAATGTATGAAGAAATAATACAATGACATGCTGAAGCCATCCATAAGTAAGCATAACTGGCCATAATATATACCTGCCTTTTTCAGTTATTATGAATGGTTTCAGCATGTCATTACAATACATTTTCTTCGAAACAAGTTTCCAAGCTTTATCAAAGAAAGCCATGCTCATCCAGGAGTGGGAAAATGCACTGTTGGCGAATATCTTTATCACAGACAAACCAAAATACCACAGAAATTTTCAGGCTTTTAAGTTCTGTTAAATCTCCATCAGGGTCGGTGGAACAAAAAAGTAGGGAATAAGACAAGAAACGGTACAAAAAGTCAGGCCAAATGCTGTAGCCACAAAGTCTCCAATTAGTCTCATGATGAAGACTGTAGAGGGAACAATATCAGATTACATCTAGCACTCTATATTGAGAGGAAGCAGCAATGACTAGATTCCCTGCACTGCAAAAATAATAGTTGGTCTTTTGGCAAAAAACATTAATGTGGAAGAACACAAGCTAGGAGAACCTACAGCAGTTCGCTTTCACCTGAGCCTAAAGGGAATGCCAAGATTTGACTACCTGATTCCACTGAGTTAATTGAGTGCTGTGAATACTACTTATGTGCTTTATTTATTTATTTTATTTATTTATGGAATTTATATTCCACCTTTATCTCAAAATGGGATTCAAGGTATCTTACAATAATTTAAAAAGATAACATTAATTTACAAATGTTTAAAAATAATTAATTATTAAAAACATGATTACAAACAGTTAAAAACACTTAAAACATAATTTTAGCTGTCTTGAGTCCCTATACTGGGAGGAAGACAGAATATAAATAAATTAAATAAAATTTTAAATTTAAATTTTTTTTAAATTCCAATAAAAAATTAAAAATGCAGCACATCACTACACACACAACTAAAGTTCAAAATGCCTGCCTGAGTAAACATGTCTTCACACGTTGGTGCAAAGAAAGCAGGGTGGAGGACAATTGGACTTCATGTGGAAGGGAGTTCCAAAGCCTAAGAGCAGCCACAGAGATGTTTCTCTCTCTCTCTAAAGTCATCACCAACTGTATCCCCGGAGGCAGATCTTAAAGTCACTCTGGCTTGTATATGGAGTCTTTCAGATAGTTTGGACTCAAGCTGTGTAGGACTTTAAAGGTCAAAATCAGCAGTTTGAATTCTGCCTGGAAATGGGCCAGTAGCCAAGGAGATGGTTCAACAGGGAGTCACATGAACCTTGTAACCAGCCCTGGTCAACAGCTTGGTTGCAGCATTTTGGACCAATTGAAGTTTCCAAACAGTTTCCAAAGGTAGTGAGTGCCACAAAGAATGCATTACAGTAGTCCAAATGGGATGTAATCAAGGCAGGTGTCACTGTATCCAGATCTGATTTCTCAAAGAATGGCCACAGCAGGTGTACTAGTTTTTACTGTGCAAGTGGACTGATGCATATCAGGTTTGTTGTTCCCATTACATTTAGGGTTTGCGTATTGCTTTGAGTCATTTTAACCCTTGTGTTATTCCCACATGCCATCGTTTTGAGTTACAATGGAGCCATCTCCCTTCCTTAAATGATATAGAGCAATTTGAATCTATTCAGAAGCATATTCACACTGCTGACAATGTGGACCAATGCAGATCTTTCAGGAAAACTTGGAGGAAAAAACCCGTATCAAATATCCTGGGTTACTGTAAGTGGTTTTTATACCAGACCCCCCCCCCCACATCACCACCAAAAGTGCATCGAATGCACACAGGATGTGTGTAAACACCAAGGATTCAACCCGGATTCATCCTGGATTATTTTCATAATGTGAATGATCCAGGCTCAGATCCAAGTCCAGAGAAGTACACCCAAGCTCTGAACCTGAGATTTTAGTGTAACCATATACAGCCAAGCTGAATCCCTATTCACTTCTCTGCCTTCCAATTAACCAGGAGCACTTCTGTCTTGTCTATATTAAATTTCAGTGCTTTGAACTCAGTTTTCAGCAACGGCAATAAGAGAGAAAGTGGGTGGAGGAGAAAAAAATAGGGGCATTTTAAAAACAGCTGAAAAAATGGGATGAATGAAGAGTAATCGGAACAGTCCTTGCCAAATTGGGACACTTGGAGGATATGTAGGCTGCAGTCTAAATCTCCACATTACACAGAATTTCTTGTCCTTCTTCCTGTGTGTATATGCAAAGTTCAAATTAGTCATGGTTGGGTGCAAGCTGTGATAGAAAGAAA
Organism: Sceloporus undulatus; assembly: GCF_019175285.1. Taxonomy (NCBI): domain Eukaryota; kingdom Metazoa; phylum Chordata; class Lepidosauria; order Squamata; family Phrynosomatidae; genus Sceloporus; species Sceloporus undulatus. The sequence continues at coordinate 22,593,094 of NC_056527.1, forward strand.
AAAGATTAATATTTCAGCATTTTCCTGTTGGTTAGCTTTCTTCTAAAAATCATCCAACTTCAATCCCCCTGCTTGCGCTCTCTCTCTCTCTCTCTCTCTCTCTCTCTGAGATCTTTCTAAGCTGGTGGATTTAACTTCATGAAATACTCTATCAGTTCGATATGAGTTGTAGTAGCTGGCCTAGGATCATAGTTCCTCCCATATATGAGCAACAATAATCTCAGATCTACACTGATGCCCTACCTATCAGAAAATCTAAACATATGCTGCTTCTGTACCAGTACAGTATACATTTCTACTTGACAGAGACAAGTACCAGATCTTTAAGAGCTCAGGTTTTTATCCTCCATCACATTCTGATCAACCAGATGGAACCTCTGTTTATCCACATTCCCATTTACAGAAATAATTAGCCAGTTCCAGTACTGCATAAGGAGATTTCTCATGCTTTTGCTAAGAAATCTTGAATTTGTCAGGCCAAAGGGAATAAGGTATGCTATAGTTTTACCTTTTTCCCCCTATGCTTTAAATGCAGTTTAACTGTTTTAATTTAATTATTTGTTCAATGGTTTGGATGAAGAAGAAATCAAAAAAGTTTAAAGGTTTTCCATACCTTGGCTCAGTGATGAATCAAAATGGAAACTGTAGTCAAGAAATAAGAATAAGACTAAAACATGGAAGGGCAGCTATGAAGGAACTAGATAAAATCCTCAAGTGTAAAGATATATAATTAAATACCAAAGACAGGATTATCCATGCAATAGCATTTCTGATTGCTGTGTACAGCTGTGAACACTGGAGAATGAAAATAGATAATGGGAAGAGAATCAACTCAATTGAAATGTGGTAATCGAAGAAAGTTTTACTAATACCATGGACTGCCAAAAAGACAAATAATAATAATAATAATGAATGGGTCGGAGCTTGAACTCTCCATAAAAGCCAAAATAACTAAGCCAAGATATAGCATGAGACAAGTTGTCTTATTAGAAAAATATGATGAATGCTTTGTAAAGTTGAAGGCAGAAAGAAAATAGGAAAAATGCATTACAGGTGAATTGACTGAATCAAGGAAGCCATGCCCCTGAGTTTGCAAGACCTTAGCAGGGCAGGGCTGTTAATAACAGGGTCTTATGGAAGTCTCTCATTCATGAGGTCACTATATGCCAAAGCTGACTTGATGACAATTAACAACAAAAATTATACATAAGTTTAGCAACAATCTTTTTTAACCTATGCTGTGAGCTACTGGGGGAAAGGTGGGAAAAAAACATATGGAGAAACAGTCAAACAATATGAAAAACATACAACCAGTGCCTTTGACTCTATTGTTTAGATCTGACAATTTGTACTAACAGAGATATGTGACCTATGAAACACATTTGTTTACATCTCAAAAAGATGAGAGACCTACAAGATTTTTTCTGAGTATTGTACTCTTTTTGTATGTCTCTAGATTGAGCCTATATTTAGAATTGTTAAATTCCTCTGAGAAAACTGGGATATTCGCCCAGTGTAACTCAGAAGGAATCAATACATTTCCATATGTTTGGAATCAAGTTCAAAAATGATTATTACAGTATATATATATGGAAGTCATTTCACATTGGCATATGGGAGCAAGATGAGGAGAGAAAATTAAGAATGAAGGAAAGTATAATGCAATCTATGCCATTTCTTCCACAAAAAGGATAACTGTATACCTATGGCACGTATGCTAAGAAATATTTGATCATGGGTGGGATCCTGTAGGATTTTCCTTTGAATTATCTACTGGACCAATTAACGTATTCAAAGAGAGTGCCAATGTATGAATGTATCCAAATTTGTCACATTCCTAATAAGATCTGAGCAAGGGACATCTTAATTAGAAAGATAATTTCTTTAAAATATAACAGGTGAGGTGCATAGACATGATCTGAGTGCTACCAAGTTAATTAGAATGTGTGAACAAATCTTTCTAAATTATTATAGAGGCAATCTAAAATATGCTTGCTAGAGTAAGTTCAATTGATCAAGTTTTATGAGATGTATTTCAGAATAAACATGCATATAGGAGTGTACATCACAGTTATTCCAAGTAAATACAGTTATGCTTACTCCACCTCTCTATGCAGTGAGAAATCTCAGGAGTGATTATCCAGGTTTGATTATCTCCAGAAAAAGTCACTGGAGGTTTTCACAATTATTTAGGCTGAAAAGTGGAGGCTTGAACTGTCCATGTTTCAGATGACAGATGCTGTGGGGAAAACAGTGGCAGGCAGACTTCCAGTTTTTCTGAGTTCCTTGGCCATTCCCCTCTCTGTGAGGACAAAATTGTATGTTCCACCTAGCTTTCCTGAACCCTATGACCACCCCAATAACTTTTGCTGCCTGAGGCAGAGCAAAGAATGACACATCTAAAATGCATCCCAGGATGAATTTTATTCTTTCATCAGCCTCCACTTTTCTTAAGATTTCCATTTTGATAATGACAGGCGACAGGTGCACACACACACACACACACACACACACACACACACTGAAATTTACAGGTCTATGATTTTTCAACATGTCTGGAGACTTGGTGAAACAGGCTAATCTGCTTTTACTTTTTCTCTATTGCTCTTCACATATGCTCAGTAAGTTATTTTGGAGGCAGCTGTTTACCTTGCCGGTTGTATGTAAGCACACACAGTTATTGTAATATCACCTAGAGTAGATTTCCATTCTTTTCCAGATCAAGCTTTATTGTATTGCTTACAGCAGACATGCTGCTGAAATCCATCACTGAAAGTCTGTCTTTCTCCAGCCCTCCTCCATCCTCCCAATGCCAATGCATAATAATAATAATAATAATAATAATAATAATAATAATAATTCCCGTAAGACAAAAGACAAGGAAGTGGGGTTTTCTCATAGAAAGACTGTCAAAATAAGCTTCTTTGTCAGAGGCGTTGTTAAGGGGAATATGCCTGCATACAGGATCTTTTAAAAAAAATGTAAGCCCTCCATGGTCAGTTTTCTCTAGATAAAAGAGATATAAGGGCAAGTGAAACTGAGAAACAAAAACATCAGATGGAAAGCCACAAAGAAAATAGGAAAGTATAATAGAGACAGCTAAAAAAAATAGGATAGCGAGAAAGAAAGGGGAGTTAAAATAATTAATGTGTCTACATTGGAAGACACAAATCTACACATCTCTTCTAAATCTGTCTACTGGAAAGAAAGTCCATTTAACCTTAAGAATAGTTGTAAACTGCAAAAAGAGAGTGGAGCCATTAAAAGGCATACCTTTCTTTAAAAGAAAATTGAAACTGATGATGTCCAGACTCAGCAGCAGCTTTTAAAGAACGGGGTTAGCTCTTGCTGATGTTAGTTGAAAGGAATTAAGGAGAGTTGAAAAGTGTGTCACCTCTTTGAGAAAAAAAATTAGCAAAAAAAGTCAGCTAAAGTGAAATACTTTCTTGTTATAACATTTAATTGATCAAGTATAAGTGTTGACAATGAAAACTCTACAGAGCCAATAGCCATAGACTGAAAGACACACAACAGTCATATTTAGTGTGAAACTTCCATTTCAAATTCTGGATCTGATTCCCATCGGCCCCCTTTACAGATTTAAACGTTTTTTGTGGGTTTTTCGGGCTATACGGCCATGTTCTAGAAGATTTTCTTCTTGACGTTTTGCCAGCATCTGTGGCTGGCATCTTCAGAGAATGCTTGCCTGAAAAAGTGGGTATACTGTGTGAGTCTGGGAATGCAGGAGTGATTTGCATGTGTATTGTTCTGTTGCTGATGGCAAGCCTCAGGTTGGGAGGCTAATGCAAAAGAGGATTAATGTCTGCTAATTGGTGATCATTATCTGCTGGGAAAGCCCCTGACTCTGAGTTGTTTCCCGTTTGCATTTGCTGAGTCCTTATTTTGCTATTCATCAGGACTGGTAGCCAAATTTTGTTCACTTTAAGGGTTTCTTCTTCAGATGCTGGTGAAACATCAGGAAGAAAATCTTCTAGAACATGGCCACATAGCCCGAAAAACCCACAAAAAACTATGGATGCCGGCCATAAAATCCTTCGACTTCACAGATTTAAAAGTGTGTGCCAAGATGACATACACTGGCTATTATCATTTGTTTGATAAAACCACCTTTCATTATAGTAACTGCATATCATCTTCATTGACAAGGATATTAGTGCAGCTTTCCTTCATTATCCAAGTCTTTTTTTATTATTTAGCAAGGACTGCCATATATGGGCACAAACTAGTAATAGTAATAAAATTTATTCGGTCATTGACCAGTATAAAAACAAAATCACACAAGCAACATATCAATATAACAATAACAAATTAAAATATAAACTGATGGTAAACTGTATGTGTACAGTATCAAACAGTTCTTTCTATGCAGTAATAAAATGACAATTTGATAGTTGAGGGCGCAGTTTACAAATAATATAACAAAATTTAGCCACCTTAAGGGATACTGTAGAATCATTGTTGTCCAATAGGAGGCGTAAATAAAAGGAGTCAGTTTTGCCTGGGAATTTACTCAGTAGTGGGCTAATCAGTTGGTGACGAATGTCTCTATAGAATTGACAATAAAGGAAAACATGCTCATTGGTTTCAACAGCACCCAAATGGCACAAACTATACGTCCTGAAACCCACAGATGCTCAGCATGTCAATCTGCATCATTGTTCTCCAGTATTTATACTGAACTTTCCAATGTGCTGCTTCTAATTTTTGAGGACTGTATGCAAACACTAAGTTAGAATCAAAGCAAGGTATCTGCTTCTAATGTAACAAATAAGGAGGCAGACATGTTGACTATAATACAAATTCCAAGGTCCATAGGGAGGTAATATTTTGATTAGGCTAACCAAAAATGCACAAAAGTCTTGTGCAAGCATTTGAAACACACAAAAATACTTCATTTAGCAAATATGGTAGAGAAAAGAAACATACAGGGGAATTGGGGGGGGGGGGAGATTTAAAATGAATAAATAATGAAAACTCTTGACACTTATGTTCTTTGAAGTTCTTGCAAAGGGTCAGAGATATTACCATAGTTTATCAAATGTATTTAAAAAGTATAAAAAAAAACTTTTATCAAAAGTGTGAAAAACTCTGTCAAAACATTTCAGTGACATCAGAGCCCAGGTTGATATTGCAGCTTTATCCACCTCTAGGGCTCTAAATTGGCTAGCAACATCCAAGACACAATTAATTCAAGAGGGAGAGATAACTGTTCTTTGATATGAGAAAGCACCAACACACTGCTTTCACTCATCTCTCATTTGAGATGATGGATTCAATACTCCTCCAGGGAAAATGTAAAGTTGTTCCACTTTCAGATAGGCTATGTATATGTGGTGTCCAAGTAATAGAGGACCTAGTACATTATCTACTTGAGTGCCACTGTAGGGAACATTAAATAGGGCCCTTTCTGTCCAACAAAAACAATCTGCGTCAAAAAAAAATTATTTCTTTTTGAGCGACTCTAATCATTCTGTGTCTCATAAGGTGGCCCTCTTTGCATCCAAGGCTGCCAATTGAAGGGAAAATGTGGTGCGAAGAGGGGAGTGTGTTTTATTTACACAGTTTTACTTTGGTCTTATGTTATTTTAATATAAGCTGTCATTTTAATTTTTTTTATTGTACATTTGAAATGGTAATTCAATAAATCATGTATTAATTAATTCATTCAACAAAAGAGTGAATAAGAGGGTATATATGGCTCTCCTCCACCCTCTTTTGTTTCCAGTCCTGTGAGGCAGTATCAGACTGAGAATAAGAGAGTGACTGGCCCAAAGTGAGAATCAGGACTCCATGGATACTCAAATTCTCCAGAGTCCCAGTCCAACCTTCCTAACCAATGAACCAGACTAGCAGTAGAGTTTATGTGCCACCCCACTCCAAAGAGTCATGGGGTGAGGAGTTTCTCCATTGAGACTGCAACCACACTGCAGAAATAATCTAGTTTGACCCCACTTTAACTGCTATTACTCAGTACTATAGAACTTTGGGAACTGTAGTTTTGTGAGACATTTAGCCTTTTCTGTCAGAGAGCTTTGGTGTCAGAACAACTTACACAGTCCAATAGGATGAAGCCTTGATAGTTAAAGCAGTGTCGAACTGGATTATTTTTGCAGTACGGATGCAGCCTATGTTGACTGGCTTGAACTTTGAGGAGGGCAGCACTTTTTGCTTTAGGCAGGGTGACCAGATGTCCTAACCACAAAGGAGGACAAGGCACCACAAAATGTAGGGCATTCAAGAAAAAAAAATGTTGGGCATGTCCAAATAAAAGCTCAGAACACCCTTATAAAAGTAAAATAAAACTTTTATTATTATTATTATTATTAAATCCATGCTTCTTATAGTGGTAGAATCCAAAGATATAGCTGAGTTAGTCTGTAAAATCATTATGTAGAGAGATCTTGTAGCACCTTTGAGACTTCTAACTGAAAGAAAGAAGTTGGTGGCATGAGTTTTCGTAGACTTAAGTCTACTTCTTCAGATGCATTTGCTTCTTAGGGAAGCTTTCCAGCTTACAATTGGATTTTGACAGTTAGATAAGTATGTATTAGTGTGTTTTGTTTTTACAGCCTACTGTTTCAAGAGTTACAGTGCTATCACAGGATCACCCGTGGATAACAAAATCTGCGGATGCTCAAGTCCCATAATGGCAGAGCAAAATAAATAAAATGGAAAATCAAGGCTTGCTATTTGGAGTTTATACTTAAAAAAAAATATCTTCAAGCCTTGGATGCTTGAATATGTGGATAAAAAATCGGTGGATAAGGATGTTAAGTTGTTATTTTATAACTTTGTTGTGTTCTGACTTTCAACTGTACACTGCAGGCAAGTTTTTATTTGTATCTTGCTTGTTTGGTGAGTATATAAAACTTAAAGCACTATATAAATAAACAATAATAATAATAATAATAATAATAATAATAATAAGCCCTGCTCAAAATAGAGGGCAGTATGCAATCCCTCCTAGGCAGAAGGCTGTAATGTAGGACATGTGCTGGAAAAGGAGGACGTCTGGTTACCCTGGTTTTAGATCAGGGAGCAAAGGGGGAGCCTTTGATCCAAGCCAAGGTTCATCCCTATAAGTCAAGCTCTGCAGAGTTTCCTCCACTCCCCCCATAACTAATTCTAGGATCAGATTTCAAAGCCTGGCTTAACCTCCTTCTTTGGCAAGCAGCTCTGAAAACTCCCAGCCTTGCAGCTGCATCCATTGCAAGGCATCTCTCTCTCTGGGCTTTAACTCTTGCACCTCTGCCTTTGCCTCTGCTTTTTTCTTAGGAAATCGGATGCTAATTTTGTCTTTGGAAATCCTGCACCTCCCAGTTCCTTCCCAGGTGTTCTCTTTGGAGGCCAGTAGAAAAACGACCCTCTACAACTTCGTTCCTTTGCACTGATTCCATCCATCAAGGCAGCCTGCAGCCAACGAGAACGACGTTATTTCCAAAAGATTATCCAAGTTTCTTTCCATCTAGCTTCAGGTAAGATGCTTCTAACTTCTTTCTTCCTTGAGGCTGCATCCACACTGCAGAACTAATCCGGTTTGACGCCGCTTTACCTGGCCTGGCTCAATGCTATGGAATTCTAAGAACTGTAGTACTGTAGTTGGTTGTGGCTGCAGAGCTCTCTTTCTGACAGAGAAGGCGAAATGTCTTACAAAACTACATGTCTTAGAATTCCCTAGCCTTGAGCCAGGGCAGTTAAAGTGGTTTCCAACTGGATTATTTCTGCAGTGTGTTTTGGTCCTATGCCTTTGGAGACTGTGGCCTGTTACAGACTGCCAAAATAAAGCTGCTTCGGGTCTCTTTGGAGGCATGCTATTTAAATGATGCATGGGGTCCTAAGAGTCCGGAGGTCGCACCAAAGCCACACTCCATTCCTAAGCACTGGAGTGAAGCTTTGGTGCAGCTTCTGGATTCTTAGGGTTCATGCATCATTTAAACAGCATACCTCCAAAGAGACCCAAAGCAGCTTTATTTTGGCAGTCTGTAACAGGCCTGTGTATCAGAGAGAAAGAGAGAGGAGGGAGGGAGGAAAAATAAGAAAAAAGATGGTACAAACTTTGCATCCATTTGATTTGAACATTGAGGTATGGCTTTGGAGACCAGGGTTCGAATCCCAGCTCAGCCATGAAACCCGCTGGATGACTTTAGGCAAGTCACACTCTCTCAGCCTCAGGGGATGGCCATGACAAACCCCCTTTGAAGAAACGTGCCATCAAAACCTCATGATAGGGTCACCATAAGTCAGAATCGAAGGCACACAACAACAATAAAGCATATCTAGTGCCTCTTGGGTGCATCTTGTTGTTGTTGTTGCATGCCTTCAAGTTGTTTTCAGCTTCAAAGGTTTGCCATTGCCATCTGCTAAGGCTGAGAAAGTGTGACTTGCCCAAGGTCACCCAGTGGGTTTCGAACTCTGCTCTCCAGAGTCATAGTCCAATGCTCAAACCATTACAGCACATTGGCTCTAAGGTGCATCTACACTGTAGAAGTAATGCAGTTTGATACCACTTTAAGTGCTGTAGCTCCATCTTAGGGAATCCTGGGATTTGTAGGTTTTTACAGGGTCTTTAGCCTTTTCTGAAGGATATAGCTATAGCAGTTAAAATAGTGTCAAACTGCATTATTTCTATGGTGCAGATGCACCTTAAGAACAGGACAGTCTCACATTGCTTGAATCTGGTCTTCTCTGTTCTAATATGAATGAATGAAGAAAATGTGTGAGAAAAAGAGATTTCATTTTGGGGAAAGCTTGTTTCACAGCTTCCAAAAGCCTAATCGTACAATTTATTTCATGTATATGCTGCCTTTCTCCTGTAATGGGACCCAATGTGGCTCACAAAAAGAATAAGCTAAAACCTACCAATAAACATTAAAATGTTTAAAAACACCACTAAATAATTAGAATCAATTTTTCTGAAATCCGTGGGTCTTGCTTCCAAACAACACTTTCAGGATGGCATGGTTGTTAGTAGCCACAAAGAAACTTGGCCGAGGAATTTTATTTATATGTGAAGCATAAATTAGATTTACATATCTGTAGTACAATTATATTGGGTTAATTTTACTTTAACTGCCAGGGCTTCATTTTAGAATTGTGGGATTTTTAATTCGATGAGGTACTTGAGACACCTCTGGCTCTTTAATTCAGACAACTGCACTAGAACTCTCTCTGGCAGAGGATTCTAATTCCTCACCAAGCTACAAATCCCAGAGTTATATAGGATAAGCTATTGCTGTTGACCTGAAGCTAAACTCCTTTAACCTGTATATTGCAGAGATACTACTGTAAAACTTATCTTCATATGAAATGTACACTAAATTTCTCCCCCAACATACTTTTATTCTGTCAATTGTTAACAAGTTGGCACAAAACAGATTAAATAGGGATAGTTGTGGGGTGTCAAACTGGATATATATAGCACCTCAGTGTCCTTCCAGTTGTAGATTGGTGCATAAATGTATACCCTCCAACTGTCCTGATTAATCCTCAGTTATCCCACTTTTTCAGCTTCTTTTAAATGTCCCAGTTTCTCTCTCCTCCTCCCACTTTCCCCCTTTGTTCTCAGCTTGCTTCTATTGCTGCAAACTAAGTTCAAAGTGCAAAGGTAGTTTGCACTCAGTTAAATTGGGAGGGGATCTTGCCCCCTCCCAGGAGGCTCAGCTGGAATCAAACCACAGCAGCCTCTCTTAGCTTTAATTAATTCTCCCTCATTAATAACTTTTGCCACCATGATCACGTTCCTATATTTCTTAGCCACATGTGTCAGAGTTTTCAGCTGTGAAATGTATGCACTAAAAGGTCTGATCTTCAACGCTAAACAGGATCAGCTGTGGTTAGCATTTCGATGGGAGACTGCCAATGAATACCAGGTGCTGTTGGCTATTTTTCAAAGGAAGGAACTGACAAGACCACCTCTGAGTATTCACCACACTACACTCTTACTGTGTTGCTATTCCACTTTTACTGCTTTGGCTGCCCCCTGTTGCATTCTGGGATTTTCAGTTTAGAGAAAGGCATTTAGAATTCTCAGCCAGGCCTCACTGAACTATAAACCCCAGAATGCAACAGGAGGCTGCCAGAACAGTAAAAATAGAAAACAATACTATAAGAGTGTAGTGCGGTAATCTCCTAACAAAAACCTATAAAGTTTATGGGGTTGCAATAACTTGACAGGTGACTTGGAGACATGCACAAGTGGCATAACACAGTAAATCTTAAATAAATCTCTTACAGATGTGACTGGAGATGCTGTTAAGGCAGCCCAGCTGGACTTGCTGTTGCTGGCTAGGAGTTTGCCTCTGGCTTCTGGCTGGAGAAGGAAGAGGTGTTGGCACCGAACTCTGCAGAAGCCCCCCATGTAGCCGGAGCAGCCGTGATGAGCACCCACCTGGCAGACGCTTGTGCCAGGGGTCTCGCTGCCCAGGCAGGGCAAATCGCTCCTCCCGTGCCTTTGCTCACACCACCACCTCTGTGCGAGGACAGCCCCACAGCAAGCTACACCTTTTTGTCCTTCAACCACAGCAGGAGCAGCATTCCCTAATGGGGAGGAACCTTGAACATACAGCTCTGGCCATGAAGAGCTCGAGAGAGAATTGTCCTGGAGGAGGAAGAGACTGCACCACAAGAGCTCCTAACAGCACTATCCCAAACTGCAAAGGGATTGAATGTAGGCTCGCCCTGCGCATTCGCCAGAAGCCCAGGCTAGCGAGCCAAGCCATCCCGTGCCCACCAGACCAGGGTGAAGGTTGTCCTGAACCCATGCTGGTCAGAGTAGCTGAGAGATCTGCCCAGTTCATTGGGGAAGACCTTGCCTACACAGCATCAGAATTAGGAGGTGCCACTCTAGGCGTTCAGCTCACTTGTGATGTTAAGCCAGGTAGGTGGCAGCATTTAAAACAGTGGTCCCCAAACTTTGGCCCTCCTGGTGTTTTGGACTTCAGCTCCCAGAAATTCTGGGAGCTGAAGTCAAAACATCTGGAAGACCAAAGTTTGGGGACCGTTGCTCTAAAAGATGACGGAAGGGTTCTGTGTTCTTCACAGTTCAGAGAAGTGGTTGTTTTTGGACTATGGGGCTAGACAGATTGGCCATTAAATTACTTGTACACAACCATTAAATGCAAAGGAGCATCTTCCATTTTTTACTTTGGCAACCTTATAATGGATTCCCCACTGATGATCCTGGGTGGCTTTTGGCCAGGAACCCAACTTTGCCCCTGTTTGACAAGTGAGGAGGGGAAGGAATGAGGTACTCTCTGATGGTACTTGCAAACACTGAGAGAGGCTGTTTCACTCCTCAGAGCAGGACTCAGCTGGTTCCACAAAGCTCCAGCTGATAGTGGGAAAGGGACTCTCCATTAGCATGGGTAGGGAAATAATTTTGGGAAGGGAGACATGGAACTGCTACAAGCCAGATGTAGCCCTTCCAAGAATTGGATTAGATCTATGGATCATAGATTTCCCACTCCCATAGCTGTTCAAGATGGTCTGCATGTGACTCACAGGCTGTACTTTATCCAGTCCAACCAAAATGATGCTATATTGTAACAGGAAATTTGACAGGAAAGGTCCCCCAGAGCTAGCTGTCAGATTAAAATGCTAGTTGAAAGATGGTTTGGGATTGAGGTTGGCAATTGGTAGCAGTAGCATGTGCCTTGGCAACCACTCAGGGATGCTATGTGTTGATGATGCCCTAGATCAAGCTACTACTTCAAGTGATGGCTGTTTATAAACTCCAATTTATGCTGAGCATCTTCATTGTGCACATTGCTCCTGATGAAGACTTGGAGTTAGTAATCTATTGCTTCTTCACCTAGCTTGATGGAAGTTGAATATCCTTTTCCTAATAGGCATCTGTCTTCATTTCTGCCTTTGGCTATATAGAGCTAAACGCTCACACATTTCCAATGCTCTGGTTACCTAGAACAGCCTTCCTCAACATGATACCTTCCAAATGTATAGACTACAATACCCATCATTTCCTATCTGATATGGTTTGTAGTATAACACATCTGGATGGCACACAAGTAGGAGAGGCCGAGAGCCGATGTTTCTAAAAGAGAATTGTGGCAGTTTTGAGAAGGCAAAGTAAATGCCAAATTGTTCTATTTTAGGAGAGAATGAAGTCCCATCAGAGGATGCACTTGTACTCCAGCTTCAGCTTACGAAAGGGCAAGAGAAATTTGTTGAAGCTCTGAAGAGCCAGCAGATGTTAATTATGGATTTACAGCAAAAGCTCATGGAGCAACAAAACACACTGGCCACTCAGCAGCGGGAAATCATTGAACAACAAAGGAAAATGTATGAGCAAATGGATCTGGTAAAGGTCCAGTATGGCATGCTTTTTGACACAGTGAAACAAATGTCATTTAAGGGTTTGCAAGAAGATATTCAAGATTATTTCGAAGCCAGTCTCCAAGGCCTCCAGAACCAAGTCAGGAATCATCTCCAGAGGCCCTACTCTGTGCATAAAGTAGAAGTTGATGCAAAAGTGATTGATGTTGGAGAACCTTTACTGGACTGTGGCCTTTGTGAAAGTGATGAATTTTGCAATTTTCAAAAGACACCTTCACAATGTGAAAAATGCACCTTATGCCCTGCTGGCTTTTTCCAGTTGTCTGAGTGTTCTGCAAATTCTGATCGGATATGCCAGGTGAAATATTAGCATACTTTGAAGTTTAACAGTAGGCAGAGTCACTATCAGATTAGCGATCACTAAACTGTGTTTAAGTATTGTGCCTTGTTGGGTTTAGTTGTATTATTACTTGTGCAAACTATTTATTACGGTTGGGACCTAGATCTAGTTACTTTCTTGCTTCGTCCTCCCAGCTACTGAATGGAGTTGTGTAAGAAGGAGGGAGATGCCTGAGAACTGGACAGAGGCTTGTAATTGGTGGAGGGGATGGATACAGATAGATTATTATTGGAAACAAAGGCTGTACAGTCTTTTCTCCAGCAAAAATGGAAGTGCCCATCGTAGGAGGATGAATTCAAAGAACCAAATGGAGACAGAAAACAAGATTAGAATCCTCAACAGGAGGAATATTTATTCAAGAAATACATTCTTGAAAAGAAAGTCAAATTTCTAATCTAAGCCATTTTACTCCTGGTAAGAGAGCAGCAAGAATATGTGCAGAAATAGCTTTATCTTCCACCACTAATAGCTTTTGAATTAAACTCTTAATGCCTTTTTCTGTCTGAAAGAGTGCAGACCTTTTAAAATGGGAGAACTGTGGCTCTCTGCCAGATATTTTTGATGGATAGAGCTTTCAAGGATTTACCACCACAAAGTGGTAAGTGAAGAAATGGACAATTTTGTTAAGGTACAGAGAAAGGAACTATAGTGAGGACGAAAGCTTGAATGGAACAAAAATCGCTACTGCATGATTAGGAAGCTCACGGGCCAGACTGAGCAGAATTTAATCTCTGAAGAAACAGTTGTGATTGCAGTAATAAATTGGAAGAGCATTCGTTCATTTGCACTTCGTTATGTGGAAGGGATAAGCAAACTATAATAGTGATTTAATTTGATATATAACAAATCACAGATATATATGAGTTAGCAATTCTTTCTCCTGCCCAAGCAAGTGAGTGAGTAAATAAGTGAGAAAGGGAATGTCCATGCAGCCAAACCCAGCCAGAACAGGTACTTTTGTATGTGTGCTAAATATTGTTTTGGGGAGGTGGCTGGCTGGAGATATTCATACTTTTTCTGCTTTCTTGGGGGTCTTGTGCCCCTACCGCACACAAATGTTGAGGTCCAACTGTACATACTTGTATTTATAACCATAGTTTGGAAAACTTACTTTACTTATGCCTGCCAGAATCCTACACAAAGCGTGTCCACTGGCTACCACAGTAGTTAAAAAAGTAACTCTTCCAAGCTGTGTTGTAACTTCTGGTATTCAGGTCTATATAATTGGTGTGTATCTTTTCTTACTGTGGAGATAAGAGTGTTCCCAGAAAAGAGGGATTTGGTTTTCAACTTGACTCTTACTGTTTTTAGGACAGAGATGAGTGCATTGAATCACCAACCATCTGTGGGGAAAAGATAAAGTGCCTGAACACTCCAGGTAAATTGCTATTTTGCTAAGAATGAATGAAAATAGGCAAGTTTTCTCGCTGTGCATTTTAAAGCACCTAAAAATATTGAGTAGGATACAGACAGAGCTGGGTATGCTTTAGTCCCATTGATATTGTTGGGTCTTTATGCTAATCATGATTAACTTGTTAAGATGTTCCTGGGGCATCCAGTATAGGGTACTGTTAGAAGCCTATAGGACAGCCTTCTCCAATGTGGAGCTCTCTAGATATTTTAGACTATGGCTCTCTCATCCCCAAGTAGCAGAGATTACAAAATCATAGAGTTGGGAGAGACCTCAAGGGTCATCCAGTCCAACCCCCTATCATGCAGGAATACAAAATCAAATCACACCTGACAGATAGCCATCCAGTCTCTGTTTAAGCCTAGCATATCTGGAGGGCACAGGTTGGAGAAGATTTATATAGCAATGTGGGGTTTTTTTTGGTTAGTTTGTGACATGTAACTGACTGAAAAAGATTGAAACACAGGTTTCTTAGTATTATTTTTAATATAACACTAACTTACTTTAATATACTTACTTCACATACTTTAATATAATCCTTACTTTAATGTAACACTAGTTTTAAGTTATAAAAACTGTAGATGAAAGAGAGAGAGAGAGACAGCCTGGTGTTGTGGTTTGAGAGTTGGACTATGAATCTGGAGACTAGGGTTCAAATCCCCGCTGAACCATGGAAACGCACTGGGTGACCTTGGGCAAGCCACTCTCTCTGAGCCTCAGAGAACATGGCAATGGCAAATCCCCTCTAAAGGAATTTGCCAAGAAAAACCCATGATGGGGCCATCATGAATTGGAAATGACTTGAAGGCACACAGCAACAGTGCTACACTGAACACAAAAAGGACATGTTTAACACAGCACAGGTAAGAATCTTCATATTTAAACATGTTTCCCTGATAACAGGTGGGAAAAGTAATTTGCCTTCTTCCTGCAAATAGACAAAATTATTAGCAATCTTGTCTGGAAATGTTTAGAGGCCCTTCACCTTAAAAACAGCCTCAGAGTCCCTGAGTACAGTTAAATCAACAGGGGAAGCTCTTGTTTGAGATACAAATGCTTTGACTTAACACATTTTTCTACTTGAGACACAGGAAAAGACAAGGAGTTCCCACCCACCTCTGATTCCTTGTATAAAAGCTGAACAGAGTGGAAATTGAATCTTATTTGAATATTAGCCACTGTACTGCATCGTCCACTACACTGGACTGTAGCAGATCAGCTCTAGAGGCAACAAACTTATCATTAGTGCATACAGCTCTATCATTCAGTTCCCATCAGCATCTTCCACCTGAGGTAGATGCCCCATTCTTCCCAGTGGTAGGGCCAGCCCTGCAGAAAAATAGAATCTAGCAGTTCTAATGAAATAATGAAACATTGAGTCGTAGCTGAAACTGTATTTTCTTTCTGTAAACAGGAGGATTCCGATGTCTTGGGATTGCAGAAAAGGAGGCTGCTCTGGGACTATGTGGAGAGGAGTACTTCTTTAACAAAGAGCTCCAGGAATGTCAAGCTTGTCTTATGTGTGAAGCTGGGGTGGTTGCTTTCCCTTGCTCCACTGTGAGTGACACAGTTTGTTCAACAGCCAGTGAAAGCAAGCTGTCTGAGTCGTGGGCAGCAAACCTTGTTTTCCCCTTGATGAAGTCTGGCACGTCTCAAGTCTATCTGGGATTCAACTTGAAGATCAAGGGAGAAAGGGACTGCAGCATTGGAAAAGTGGAAGGCAACAGCTTGGTTTTCAAACAGCATGGCTTAATGTGGGCTGACTTCAATTTTGCTGTGAAACACAGCTGCAGGAATTTCCTCCAACTTTCCCTCAAATTCAACAACAGTGAGGAAGGCTATGAGTTGAGTGGGGTTCGTATTGAGCAACCAGAAGGGAAAATTTTCCAGAGTGCCAGTGTAAGTGGTGCTGCGGAGGTAGAACCAAGCCAAACTCTTTCAGTCTTTTTGAAGAGTCCTAATCAGTTCTGCAACCAAAGCAAAGATTTAAACATTTATGACCTCAACAGACCCTTCAGTTTGTTTTGGTTGTCCCATGATACTGGAGCAGTGGCCATGACCGCACAGACAGCCACAGCGATGCATTACCAAACCAGCTATCGGCCCACCTTTAAATTAGTTTCCGTTTCTGATCCTTACATGCTAACACTGTCCCATGATGGGAAAGCCATCAAGTTTACTGAAATGGGTGTAGTAAAGTTTGTTTTTCAACAAGCCTTATACTCCATGGGTCAGATTTGTGTCCGTGAAGGGTTTTCTCTGGTTTCTTATCTCAACAAAAATGGCACCAATTCAGAGCTGATGACTGTTCATAAGTCTGGTGTCAATTATAGAGACACATCAATATCTGCTTCCAGGGCCACCAGAGTAGAAGCTGGAGATCTTATTAGCTTTGAGATCCTTTCGCCAGCACAATGTAATGTTCGCTATTTTGGAGATGGTTCTGGAATTAGCATGCTTAGTCTCATCTGGATCCCATCTGCAGTGTCTGCTGCTCTTTCAGCCTCAGTCTCCATTAAGGGGCTGCCCACAGGAGCTGTCAGGAACCGGTTACTGGATTTTACACAAGTCTCACCCCTTGAGAAACAGATCTATCTAATCTCTACTGGACAGCATGCTCAGAAATATTTTCTATTCACCGAAAGGGGAGTTGCCAGCATTGCATTTACTCTAAAGTTGATCCACTCATGTAACATGCTCCAGGTGACTCTCAATCAGTTTATTGGCAATCGTGTGCAACCTAATGCAATTGCTCAGCAAGTTGGAGGCCAAATGCCAGAAGGAAGTATCTGGACCACTGTAAGCCTTCACTCTTCTTTTGAAGTCCTCAATGGTACAATGATATCGATTTCTCTTGACTGTGTGCGTGGCAGGATCAATCATATTGCTCATGGACCTGGAACCAGTTTATCTATCTTGTGGATTTCATCCTAGCATTCCCAGGATGAAGCTAGAACTTAACCAGACAAATGGAAGGACTAAGTAAATATAATAATAATAATAAACTTTATTTGTATACCATTTTTTCCCTAGATCAAAACGGTTTACAGACTATAAAACTATTACAAACGTCTCATAAAAATAGATAAAAACAAGTAATACAATTATACAAACACAATCATTCATAGGGTAAGGCAGAGAATCGATGGCATCAAGAGCGCTCAACTTCATTCCTCGGTGGGGAAGGCTTGGCAAAAAAGAAAGGGTTTAAGCCTCTTTTTAAATATTTCTAGGGGGGGTCATGAGACGGAGCTCCTTGGGGAGACTATTCCAAATCTGTGGGGCCGCCACTGAAAAGGCCGTCTGGGATGTGGAAACATATTTGGAAGATGGAATCTCAACAGATTCTTCCCGGATGTTCTGAGTGTGCGGGGCGGATTGTTTGGGGAGATGCGGTTCCTCAAGTAACTTGGGCCTAAGCCATGTAAATATGACGTAACTATGATGAGTAGCATTCAGTAATTCTGTGTTGGCCATTTTTCTTTTCTCCAGTTGCATTTGGGTGGCACAGAAGTTCACAGAGGGAACAGATGAGACACAACAAAAAGGGGTATAATGCTCAGTTAAGATGGAAGTAAGTTCTTAACTAGTTATCTTATGCAGTGTTAACATTTTTACTGACAGTATGATTTTATTGTTTGGTGGATTGTGATAGAAGTTGTACAATACATCTGGAGGGCAGTTTAGTTGGAGGAGGCAGGCTAGGTGTGTTTTAAAGCTAGAATACAATTTTATCTTATCCAGGAGATGATAACGAAATCTCCTGTTCCTAGAATCCTACGGTGCCCAAGGATTTAAAATAGAGCAAAACAAATTTTCAGTGGTTTTTTTGGGGTGTGGGGGTGGGGTGGGGAATTGATTTAAGAAACAGAGAAAATAAATATTTTGGCTCCTAATAGGATAAGCTGAGTTTGCTTTGAAATTGCCAGTATTAGTTTTGGGAGGACAACTTGTTCAATGCTGAAGATTGCCATGGAAACATACAGCCTGGAGGTCTAGCAGTAGTGACCCTCAACCAAAGAAAGGCAAAGGTCTAAAAACAGTAGTTGTTCACAGGTAGGTGTGTATCTGCCTTCAAGTCGCCTGTCAACCTATAGCAACCTCATGAATTTCAGAGAGATTTTAAAGGCAAGGAATACTCAGGTGGTTTTGCCAATCCCTGCCTCTGTTGTTGTTGTGTGCTTTGAAGTCATTATTGACTTATGACAACCCTAAGGTGAACTTATCACAGGGTTTTTGTTGCAGAATTTGTTAAGAGGGAATTTGCATTTTTCTTTCCTCTAAGGCTTGAGAGTGTAACCAAGGTCACCCAATAGGTTTCCATGGCTGAGTGGGGATTCAAACCCTGGTCTCCCAATGTCCTAGTTCAACACTCAGACCACTACATCATGCTGGCTTTTCTGCTTTATATGTACTTCCAAAATGAAAAGTTAGCAGCATTCAGTCAAAACTGAACACTTTACAGATTTTGTTTAGTAGTAAGGTTAGTTACCTCTGAAATTTCAAAGGGATTTCAAAGTACTTAACTGGATCATGCTGTTCCTTTCATCAACTTCGTATTTGCAATGCCTTCAAAGTATTACATTTTTATCACGTATATACTCTACTACATCTAATGTGAAAAGATGCTTTCATAATAGGTTTCAAAGGATAATACAGAGTTTAATCTTCAGCTTTTGAGCCCACTCACTTTATTTCGCAGATCCTAGTTGAAATTCTAGAATAATTCCCCTTAAAAAAACAGCTTTAGTGAAATAATGGTTTGGTTTATATAACCAGGTGCCATGTCTTAAAAAGCAAAATATTAATCTTCATGCTGTACTCTAAATAGCTGTGGCATTTTAAAGATTGTATTTGAATATATTTTATTATGTTTAATACATTTTATATATTTGTTAAAGTGCACAGATTATCAGAATTGCCTTCCGCTGCAATCCTATACACCTTAAATTGGGAATGAGCCCTGTTGAACCAAGGTTGCATGTACATTGTAGAAATAACACAGTTTGATACTGCTCTAAGTGCTGTTTCTCCGTTCTATGGAATTCTGGGATTTGCAGTTTTACAAGTTCTTTAGCCTTTTCTTAAAATTGCTGGTGCTGGGATTTGTAGCCAAAACTACAAATCCCAGGATTCTATAGAATGGAGCCAATTTTATTGTTTGTATGTACAGCACTGTGTAAATGTACAGTGCTATATAAATAAAGCATGATGATGATGATGATGATGATGATGGCAGGTAAAATGGTGTCAGGCTGCATTATTTCAACCATGTTGATACACCCTTAGTGGGACTTACTTCAATCTAATGTGAAGTCAAAATTAGTGTGTACAGACATATGAACTGTAAGTATTTTAATATAAAGCAGGACCTAGAATAGGGCCCTTCTAGGTGGTTTTTTAATTTTTTAATTTAATTTTTATTAAAGTTTTAAAATTTACGTATGCCATATAATGCATTTGCCATTGTACATCACAAAAAGATCAGACATAAAACACATATAAAATTACAAACTATTCAATTTTAAATCCTATCATTATTTTAAATCTTAAGTCATCTTTTATCTTATATCACTAAAACTGACTTCCCACAGATTGTAATTTCCCTGCTATCATTAGTGAGTCGCTTTACATTATCTACGTACCTCATTTGGTTTGGTAATTATTTTTCTACGTAGGACTTTCCCTTGTATTATTTCTTAGCATAACAGAATAAACTTCCTCTCATTGACATCCAATCAATGAAATAATCTATTTCCACATGAGGCTATTTTTACTGAAATGAAGCTTTCTCTTGTGGCTTATTTTGATATACTACTTCTTATTTCCCCTTAGTATTCAATAATATCCTTGATCTCTAAGATAATTTCTATAAAGATGTTAAAGAACTGAAACTATCAAAACAATAATAATATTATTAATACAAAGAACAATATTATATCTATATATCTTCTATACCTTCTATATACCTTCATTTAACTTGAGTTGTTTTAACAAAAATCATATTTTATATTCCATTTTTGCTTAATATAGTTGAGTACATTATTCCAGTCCTCTGAGATTTTTTTGTGTTTTGTTTACATAGGTTTCTAGTCAATTTCTCTGCTTCAATTGCCTGAAAGAGCTTCTTTATCCATTCATCTATATCTGGTGTTGTAGGTTGCTTCCAAGATTGTGCTAGAGTAATTCTAGCTGTTGATATTAAATAAAACATCAATCTGTTGTGCGATTTTTCCAGTCCTTTCTCAATAATATTCAACAGAAATAATTCCGGAACGAAATTTGATCTTATATTTAACATTTTAGACATTTCATTATAAACTGCTTGCCAGTATATTTTGACCTCTATGCATAACCACCATAAATGAAAAAATGTTCCCTTCTCTTTCCCACATTTCCAACAGTGGTCCGAATACTTATTAGAAATTTTATGTAATTTTTTATGAAATCCAAATTTTAAATCAGCCCCTTCTATTCTCAGTAAATCTTTGTCTTTTAACTGAACACATTCTTTAATAAAGTTTAAACAAGATGCTTCAGAATAAAGATTTAAATTGGGTACAGACATTCCCCCTCTTTCTTCAGTATCCTTTAGATATCTAAGTTTGATCCTGGCTTTTTTGTCATTCCAAATAAAGTTTGCCAATTCCTTATTCTAATCTTTAAAGGGTTTATTACTTGTTAGTATTGGTAAATGTTGAAATAAAAAGAGGATTTTAGGTAAGATCATCATTTTGAATGTGGAGATTCTCCCTAACATTGATAATTGGAAGTTTTTCCATTTTCTCAATTGAGATTTAATTTCCCCCCAGGCCTTTTTATAGTTGTTTTGAAATAATTTTGAATTTTTATTAGTAATTTCAATACCCAAATATCTAACTTTCTTTACTATTTTAAGATTTGCCTGTTTTTCAAGATCCATCTTGTCTTTATGGTCTAGATTTTTTTGTTAGGATAACCATCTTTTCCATGTTTATTTTGAATCCTGTTATTTTGCCAAATGCTAAAAAAGATTTTAACAACAAATTTACATCTTCATGTGGTTTACTTAAAGAGATTACGATATCATCTGCAAATGCCTTAGTTTTGAACTCAGTACCTTTAATTTTTATCCCCCTGATATTTTTATCTTCTCTTATATCAGTCAAAAAGAATTCCAAAATCAAAATAAATAATAGCGGGGAAAGTGGACACCCTTGCCTTGTGCCCTTAGAGATATTTATCTGTTCAGTTTTTTCTCCATTAATAATTATCTGAGAGGATTGTTTATGATATATTGCTCTTACCCATTTCCCAATTTTTTCCCCCACATCTAGAAAATTTAAACCAGCAAACAGAGATTCCCAATATATACTGTCAAATGCCTTTTCAAGATCCACAAAGATTAAGGCTAATTTTTTATCAATATATTTATCATGATATTCTAATACAGGGGTAGGCAACCTTTTTGAGCTGGGGGCCGGGTTGCTGTCCCTCAGACAACTGGGGGGCTGCGTGCCAGGGGTGGAGCCGCACGCCGGGGGCGGAGCTTCCACTGAAGCCCTGCGGGGAGGAGGAGGCGTGTGCCCGCCCTCTCCTCCTTGGTCCCTTTCCGGCCAAACACCCCCAACCTGCATTCCAAAACACACACAACAGCACATTTGTGCATTTCACATGGCTTTACTTAACGTGGCCTCTTGCATATTTCAGAGGATTATTCCATAACCAAACCCCTTGGGTTTAACACTTAGCATGGGTTAACATGGCTATGCGTATTGAACATGTCAAGGTGGTTTCACCGTTCTTGCACCAAGTGTACTTCTCAGAAGTGTGTACTTGGTCAAAGGACTTTGGTTTGTCTTCACTGCGCATGAGTTTGTAAAAATCACAGCAATTTACACTGGCCTTGCCTCAGAGGCTTGCTGATATCAATATCACCATTAAAGAACCAAAAACACACAGAAAAGGCACTTTGGAAAGTCACACTCTCTTGGCTTCAGAAACAGTGCCTGCATGCCTCCCAAGCTGACTCATATCATCATCATCATCATCATCATCATCATCATCATCATCATCACCACACTATCATTGTCAAAGCAAGGGAGACTTGTTAGCACTTAAAGCACACAAAATAAAATTTAAAAAACCTTGAGGCCTCTGGCCACTCAACCACCTCCTCCTTCTGCTCCCCCTCCTCCTCTTCCTCCTCCTCCATGCGCCGTGTGGCCTGGGGGGCGGGGCGGAGGAGGCAGAGGAGAAGGAGGTGGACAGCGCGGGGAGGCAGGGAGGGCGGCGTGGGGCCGCGTGGGGAGGCGGGGAGGGGGGCGGGGGGGTGGGGGGCGGGGGGGGGGTGCGGGGCTTGTCCCTTTGCCTCCTCTGCCCCAGGCCGTGTGGCCCTCCTCTTCCTCCTCCAGGCGGTGGAGGAAGAGGAGGGCAGAGCGGTCATGCGGCCCAGGAGGAGGGGGAGGAGGAGGGGGAGGAGGAGGCGGTGGCAGCGGCAGCGGTTGCAGGACCGGGCTGGGGCCGGTCCTGCCGCCTCCACGGGCCGCATCCGGCCCGCGGGCCGGGGGTTGCCAACCCCTGTTCTAATAGGTTTATAATATGTCTTGTATTGAAACACATAAGTCTTTGAGGTAAAAAAAAAAAAAAAACCCACATTGATCTTTATGTATTCTTTCCGTTAAAATTTTCTTTAACCTTTCTGCTAAAGTTAAAGTAAATAATTTATAATCTGAATTCAACAATGCTATTGGTCTGTAATTTTTAGGATCTGTTTGATCTTTCTTCTCTTTGGGGATCAACACAATGTTTGTTTGTTCCCAGGATTTGGGAACCGTTTCTTCCAATATTTCATTCATCGTCTGGATCAATGGGGTCTACAAGCTCTTCTTGAAATACTTTGTAATAACTTGATGAATATCCGTCAGGACCTGGTGTCTTTCCTATTTTAGCTTTCTTTATTGCCTTAATTAGTTCCTCTTTTGTTATAAGTTGATTCAAAATTTTCCTGTTTTCGTCCATCAGGAGTTTTATCTTTGTGTCCTTAAGATAACAATCAATCGCCTCCGAAGATGTTTGTGTGTTTTATATACGTAGTTGTTGAAAGTAATTTCAAAAGATCTTCATTATTCTAGCATGTGATGTCACAGTCTTATCATTGATTCTAAGTTTATTAATTATACTTTTTTCTTTCTTTTCCCTTAAGATATGAGCCAACCACTTACTTGGTTTGTTAGTGTATTGGAAATATCTTTGATGTGTGAATGTCAAATTTCTTGCCATTTCTTCCATTGTAATTGTATCAAATTGTTTTTGTAATAGGCTCATTTCTTTTTGTTTCTTTTTGTCTTCTGGGTTTCTTTGTATTTCTTGTTCTTTTTCTTTGCATTTTTGAGATATTTCAATCCATTTTTTTTCTTTAATTTTTTTTCTGTTTGAAATTTTTCTTCATAAGATAACTCCTTAATACTGCTTTCCCAGCGCCATACATACATACACACATACATACAGGACATACAGTTGCCATTTTTTTGTCTTTTCCCTTTATTTTCTTCAAAGTACCATTTTACTTGTTTTTTAATTTCTAGTAGAAGGTTTTCATTTAAATGCCATGCGTATTCTTTTTTCTTGCGCCTTTGTATTTTCAAGGTTATTAATGCATGGTCTGACAGTGTTCTTGTTAATATTTCAGAATTGCAGATCATATTTGCCCATTTTTTGGAAATTAAAAAAAAAGTCAATTCTTGAAAACGTTTTATGTCTGTTTGAGTAAAAGGTAAAGTCATTTATATATTCATTTTTATTTCGCCAAGTATCTAGCAAACAAAAGTCTTCTAATATTCTAAAAAAAGATTAGGGAGCTTCCCTTAGTTTGTAAGCTTTTTCTTATTGTTCGTTTTGTCTATCTTGGGGTCAATAACTCCATTTCAATCTCCAATCATTACTAAGCCATCAAATTCTTGTTCTTGAATTAAACAGTATATTATTTGATAAAATTTCCCTTTATTTTTCTGTGGAGAGTATATACCTACAAAGAGAATAACATCTTGTCCTTTTTTAATTTGTAAACCAGTATAATGTCCATCGGTATCTTTAGCTTCTACATTTCCAGGAACAGAAACTACTATCCCACCTTTCTTTGATTTAGCAGCAGAAATAAATTCTTGTCCAAAATAATTATTTTTAAGAAGTCTTTTATCTTTTTGTCTTATATGAGTTTCTTGAAGACAGAATATAGTTTTCTTATATTTTTTAAAAAATGGAATACTAACAATAGCTAACAAAACAAAATTAGAAATATATTCAAAATACAAAATATTATCAATATAATGAAAGCATTGACAATACCATTCAAAACAGTTCAGCAGCAAAGACCTTGTCTGTTAAGAAGAAATGATTAGAATCACAGAGTTGGAAGAGACTACAAGGGCCTTCCAGTCCATCCCCTTGGCATGCAGGAACTCACAATTAAAGAACTCCTGACAGATGGCCACCCCGCCTCTGTTTCAAAACCTCTAAAGAAGGATTAGAGGGAATGTGTTCAACTGTCGAACAGATCTTACTGTCAGGAAGTTCTTTCTAATGTTGAGATGGAATCTCTTTTCCTGTAGTTTGCATCCATTGCTTTGTGTCCTAGTCTCCGGAGCAGCAGAAAACAAATTTGCTCCATCCTCAATATAACATCTCTTCCAATATTTAGACATGACTATCATGTCACCACTTAACCTTCTTTTTCCCTGGCTAAATATATCTAGCTCCCTAAGTCTCTTCTCATAGGGCACGGTTTCCAGATCTTTCACCATTTTATTTGCCCTCCTCTGGGTAACATGCTTCTTCAGTTGTGGTACCCAAAATTGGAAACAGTATTCTAGCATTAAAAAAATAGGAATAGCAGTTATAAAAGATAAAAGTTATAAAATATAAAAGAATAGCAGCTATAAAAGAAAGTGATTATAAAAAGATATGAATACCAGCAGAATCCCAGAATTCCATAGTCTTGAGCCCTGGCAATTAAGGCAGTATCAAACTGCATCAATTCTGCAGTGCAGATTAGACCTTTGTGCGGGAGGAGAGAGGTGGGTCCAGAGTCTTGTTCTTCCCAGGTAAAAAGAAAAGCTTGTGTGTTCTTCCTCATTAATAAAATTTGCTGTCTTGACCATACACCAAAGTTGCTTGGTTACTTTTGTCCCAGTTTTCATATGTTAAATGTTGGCGGTTATGGTGGCATGCAAAGTGAACTGCCAAGGGTTTCGGGAGGAATGGTTGCCACTGCTTTGCCTTGGAAGATGTTCGTTGGGGCAGTTGCCTCACTCTGCTGTTACTCAAAATGCCAAGGTCCCGAGAGGGCACCCACAATCAATATTTAATAGGGGAATGTTATTAGCTCGATTACAGCAGCCGAGAGGGCTTGGGCAACTCAAGGCACTGGTGTACACTGGTTCCGAGAAACAGAACTCCAGAATGGAAGGCCCTTTGTAAAAGGGAATTACCACTCACACAAAAGCACACAGTCACACACACATTCAAGAACTAACTATATAAAAATGGTAGTAGCAACTTGAGGGATTGCAGGGGGTGATACCAGTTAAACTGGTTCTAGAAGCAGAGGTTCTAGTCGGGCGATTCTGTGAGGTGAAGGTGGCTCAGCAGTTGCCAGCAAGGCTGAGGATTCAAGAAATATACTGGCAGTGTCTGAATCTCAAATGAGACTAACTTGTGGGTACCTTGTCAGGCATATTTATAGGGCAAAACATATCCCAGGGCAGATTTTGGAATTAAAATTAAGGTTCCCCAGAGAGAAGAATGAAAAAGGAACTTGTAAATGACTGGACAATCAGTGCAAATGTCTCTGGACAGTGGAATATCTCCTCCAGGGAGAAGTATACTTGTTCATTTGTAAGTGCAAGGTATGTCACCCACCATCACTCCTAACAATGAAGGGGTTGTGCAGATTCTGATCTTGATTGATTTGTCCTGATCATGTGCTCTTGAGCTTCCCCCATGTTAAGCCAGTTGGATCTTCTTAGATGGTTATGAATGTCCTTACATGGCATGGCTAGTTTCCTGCATTGGGAGTGCCTTCTTGGCTACCTTCCTAAAACATCCCTTTTCAGATCAACTTGATATTGAAAAATTGGACTATTGGGGTAAAACTGCGTAACAGCAGGGCTAGCCCTGAGTGAGAACCATATGGCCCTCAAATACTGGGAGATGATGTGAGTTGCAGTCCAACAGCCTCAGAAAAGCCTTGTGTTTCCTACCCCTGCTTTGAAGGTTACTTTCACCTGCTTGCTTCATGATAATGTCAGTAAAGTTACCCCTGTGATGTGTGCTTAGGAAGTTTCATGTAATCACTTCAAAGCAAGCGTGACCCATGGAGCGAGTTAAACTAGTAATCGCATCTGAATTTCATGACTATGGCCCTCATTGGAGAGGAGCACAAAGAATGCCTGGGACTATTAACAGATTGAAAGCAGGTGACTTCAGAAGAGAGTAACAGATGCTTTGTATCATAGACAAATAAACTCATGTTCATTTTTGGAAGGCTAAAACTGGACCAAGATTTCGTAGACGCTGTAAAATATTTTGCTTGGTGAAGGAAAGGGTTTGTTGGTTTTTATTAAGAGAGAAGACAAGAGAGGCAAAGACATTTATCTTGTGCCAAACGGATAAAGGTACTTGAAGCAATGTGTTTTATTTCATGCTCAAAAGAGCATTAAACTTCTTGGGAGGCCATTTCATTCAGACTTCCAGTTTATTTAATTTGCTGGGTTTTTGCTTATCTTACAATTCCAATGTTTTAATATTTTGTGCAAAGTAATTATTTTCTCCTTGTCTACAAGATGAAACCTGAAAGCTTCTCAACTGAGACCAACAAACAAAACCTTTTCTGTTTTACCAAAGCTGTCAGTCAGTAGTTTTCCCCCCCATAAATTCCTAAATGGATTTGCTATAGAGCAAGCTCATTGATTACAATGAGACTTACTTCTGAGAAACCATGAAAGAGATCTCACTGGAAGACCACCAATCAGAACTATCTCTAAGTAATTAATCTGATGTGTATTTCACCCTTCAACATTTTCCCGAGAGTGGATCAGTTAATTGCCTGATTATTATTATTATTATTTTATTATTATTATTCCCATAAAAATGGTACTACATAACTAGATCACTGCAGTTATTTGTTGGGTATACTTTCAACCCTCCTACATAAGCGAAGAATTGGGTACACTTTCAAGGTGTAGCTGCACTACTCAGTTATATCAGTTTGATAACACTTTAATTGTCATAGTTCCATTCTAAGAAATCTTTGGATCTGTAGTTTGATGAGGTATTTCTACAGAGCCCTAGTGCAGAGTTGGAATTTTATAGCCCATCATATATTATTGAGTTGCAACTCCCAGTAGCCAGGAATGGCATAGCCAATGGAAGGGAATACTGGGAGTTATAGTTTAACAACACCTGGCTATATAGTTCTCACCACAGCTCTAGTGCAGTAATTCCCCTATTTGTTTTGGACTTCAGCTCAAAAGCCCCAGCTGACTTGGCCAACAGGAATGATAGAGAACTGAAGTCTAAATCATCTGGAAGACCAAAGGTTGGGAACCACTGCTCTAGTGCATTTCCTTGAGCGATCATCCCAGAAGATCTAAAGAAGATTGATTGAGAGGTTAATTAGGGTATCTTGGAAACTTTATTTCAGAGGAGTCTATCTGGCCTCTTTAATTATCTCACTAGACCATAAATTCCAGGATTCTCTAGGATGGAACTATGAGAATTAAAGTGATATAAAACAGCTGAAACTGTAGTGTGGGCAAACTCTTCATTTGCATGATGAGACATCACACTGGAAGCATGCTTGAAGCATCATCTGTCACTTCTAGCACTGTTGGTGTCTCCACTCTGCTACCTAATCTGCCTGAAAGGGTTGAATTCATTCTTCAAGTGTAGATCTTTGGGTTGCTAACCCACCCAATGGCATAACCCAGATAAAGGAGGAAGATCATTGCAGGACTGGAGGGACACCAAGGTTTGTAGAAGCAATACCGCAAACACCATATAGCTTGAGAGAAGAGCTACTGTATTAAGAGATGACTCCCCACCCCACACCATAACAATCTGGGATCTAAGATCACCCACTAGTCACAGAAAGTTGTCTGGTTGTTTGAGAATGGGAACAGAAAACCAAGGAATCTGAGCAGGAATGTTGGAGTGTTGTGAGTTTGTAGGCTTGGTTATTTTGTGTTTGGATATTTTGTGATATCTTGCTTCACTTGCTACCTTCCTTGAAGCTGCCCTATCCACTCTTGGTTTACCTGTAATCTTCATAATTGTTTGGTTCAGAGGTAGTAATTTTCTTCAGAACAAGTTATTGTTTTGAGCAACATTTGTTCTGGTGTGACTTAGCCCTGAATGGACAATTAATTACTTTACAAAAGATCTGCTCATTAGAAGCCATCATGACTAAACTGACACTATTGTTATTTGTACACATAGTAAGATGACAGAACTCAATAGAAAACATGGTTATGTTTGTTAGACTGGGAAGCAGTAAGGCCAAAAAAAGGAAGATCATACTACAAGTGGATAAACAGTGTGAAAGAAGCAATGGACCAGAGTTTGCAAGACCTGATCAGGGCTGCTAATGACCTGGTTCATGGAGGCCTCTTATTGAAAGGGCCATCTAAGTCAAAGCTGACTTGATGGGAAATAATATCAACAGGCTCCTGGTGTAGATGAAAACTGCTAGAACTGGTTTATCGGTATAGATCAATCCAGTTGCCTGTGTTTTGGGTTGCCCTTGGGGACATAGTTATGAGGACTGTAATGATGAATATTCACAGTTAAAAATATGTAATCTCCCATTGCCCAGAACTGGGATGGGAAATAGAACAGCAGCCATGTTAATTATTTGTTCTTTCTGTATTTTTGGAGAGCCAGCATGGTGTTGTGGTTAGAGCACAGAACTACGACTCTGGAGAACAGGATTTGAATCCCTGCTCAGCCATGAAACCCACTGGGTGACTCTGAGCAAGTAACATTCTTTCAATCTCAGATGATGGCAATGGCAAAATCCTTCTGAAGAAACTTGCCAAGAAACCCCCATGATAGGTTTGCCTTATGGCCACCATAAACTGGAAATGACATGAAGGCACACAGCCACTACAATTGTATTTTTATGCTCAGGATCAGGGAGAGAGAGTTGCTGGAATGTAGCCTTTTACACAAAATGTGTCTGCAATTTGACTGTCTTTGAGTGTTATGCACGTGGACTGATGAAGTTTGCCCTTTGTTCCCGTTCTTTAGGAGACAAAATGTCTTGGCTCATTCTTGAGGACAGGAGTGAACTGAACAACATTGACAAAACAGGGCTGGGAATATCCTAGCCCAGTTGGTAATGTTTACTTGGAGACAAATGTTGTGTTAGACCATCCTACCTTTATCTTCTACTTAACCACAAATAATCTGTGAGCATTTTTTGACTGATGTAAAAATATGATGTTAGAGCCTAATATTTACTCCCTTCGTTTGCCCTTGAGAAAATGAGAACAATACAAATTCCTTGAAAAACAATTAGCTGTGCCATCTGTTAGTGCCATCTGATGGACATGATAGCCTCCTCATCTTGGCCTCAGGAGGATAGCAGTATATTGTGTTCATTCAGGTGACCATATGCACATAAAAGGCATCTCCCTTCCTCTTTCAAAAAGATTGCTGGGCTTTGGTAAATGTACACAGGAACACTGCAGGAATATTTTACATTTTTCATGGGAAATTAAATTCCATCAGCTTATACACTCCCTTCACCAGTTTTTCACCAAGATGCCCCATTAGAGATCATTAGAGTTGAACTGCATGCTATAGTAAATATCAGTTCCTAAAATTTAAAGATCAGGACTAGTAGAGAAGAACGATAGTTTCAGTCTTTTCCTTCACTTTATTTTTAACGACAACAAATATGCCCCAACCATGCAATGGTTAAGTGAAGAGGAAGAAGGAAAAATATCTTTTGGCACCTAATAACTTTCTAAAGTCTTTTGAGAAGGCACAATAGCCAAATATCACAAATGTATCAGTCTAGAACAGTACCCTGGCCAATAATCAGGTATTCTGAGAATTATTCAACACCATCTGAGGGGTCAAGTTTAGTAACTTTTTTCCCCCGTGGGAAGGGAACCTGCAACTAGACATGTTGACAAAAAGAAATAAAAGCAAACTAAACAAAAATCTCTTTACATTTAAAACAATCAGTTCCCAAAGGCTTGCTGGAGTAGAAATATTTCCAATTGCTGATGAAAGGACAATAATGAAGAGACTCGGAGCTCTTAATGTTGCCTGCTCATAAACCAAGGGTGGGCAACCTTGACCCACCAAGATCTGTTTACTGAAAATGAAGTCCTGGAATTCCCAGAGGCACTGTGGTGTGGATGTGTCTCCCTCTCACTCCACCTAAAACCAACTATTAGGTGCTCAGCTCTGGTTAGTGGACCTCTGGGTTTTAATACAGAAAACAAAACAGAACCTTCAAGACAGAAGTCTGCCTACAGTGTAGACAATCAAAACCAAGCCAGAAGGATCTGATTCTGTATAAGGTAACTTTCAGTATTCCCTCAGGGAATAGTAACTTACTCTTTTCTCTTCTGTATCACCAAACCCACCAATATCTTCTTTTCTGTTTTGATGTTGGTTTCTTTTACTTGAAAGACATTGAATTAGAATGTTGTGATACAAGATTGCATGGGGGCAAAATATGGATTTATCACGTTGTTGGTGGAGCAGAGTTTCTAACTCTTTTGGTGAGTGGAGATAAAAGACAACACACATGAAATGCAAGTGGGCAAGACTGCACTAGTTCAAAAGGGATCAGTTCCTAATGTCTCATCACATGTAACATTATTCCTGCTTGCTCTGGGTGCCAACAATTCTGCTGAGCCTTGTACAGATGTTGAACATCTGTTGATACCTCCCAGCAACAGAAATGCACACGCATTGCCAAAAAGCTTAGTCTGGAAACGTGATCTTGTCTCACATACAGATTTTAGAACTGAATTTGAAAAAAACTCCTGGTTTAAAAATTCCACACACCCTTCCTAGCCATGCTAAGAAAAGCACATTAAGAGCTGCATTTTCTTAATACCTGCTAGTTAACTGTACATATTTAGAGAGGATGGAACAGGTGAACAACACCAGTTCTGATTATGCTGCTAATGAGGAGCTACAGTCAATCCATGGAGATAGATGCAACTACCGGTAATCACAAAGCGGAGCCCCTCAAAAAATACTTTAGGCAAAATCATCATCATCATCATCTTCATCATCATCTTGCACCAAAAATAATTGTTAATATGTTGGTCTTTGTGTTGCTGGAGGAGAGTTCTATGGATACCATGAAACAACCAGAAAATTAGTTGTAGAGCCAAAGAAGCCTGAACAATTCCTGGAAGCCAAAATGACCAAACTAAGGCTGTTGTACTTTGGCCATTTCATGAGATGACTTGATTCCTTAGAAAAGATGATAATGCTTGATAAAGCAGGAGACAGTAGGAAAAGAAGATGGCTGCATTACAGGTAAATAGACTCAGTAAAGGAAGACCCAAAGGCCCTTATGCAGAACCTTAGCCGGACTGCTGATGATAGGTTGTCCTGGAAGTCTCACATTCATAGGGTCTCCATATGTCGAAACCTACTTGATGGCAATGGACAACAACAATGTTGATCTTTAATAGCATTGTAATATTTGATCTGAGATGAGGCACCTTGCTCAACAGTTGAGACACTTGTAGAAGGTAGACTGTTATTTTCCTTAAGAATGTTTGGGCTTTGTACGTCTTTTATGTATGGATACTGATTGTTTCATCCTTATGATCTGAAATTTCTTCACTTTCTAAACATTTCCTCATATATCCCATTACTGATATTTAGCTGTTCAGGAAGTACATAAATAGAAAATGAAAATAAGAATATTTTTCATTTGCAAAATCAGAATGGATTAGTCCTGATATCATCCCGTAACATCTTTTGACACCTGCCAAGGCCCTGTATCACACAAGGGCAAACACAGAAATTGCTGGGATTTGCCTTGAAATCCTCATTCTGGCAGGTAAAGTCTAAAAACATAATAATCCAGACAATATTTTGTGAACATCCAACTGCTGAGGATGGGTCTTGTCATCTGATAGTGCTGTACTTTTCTTAGGAACATTTTTTTTAAAATGTGTGACTTAAATTGTTTCAAAATTGTTTTTATTGAATTCTGTTTTAGCAGTGGATCTTGTTTTATTTTTAAATTGTATTCTTCTTTTGGAGACTATCACTGTATTCCACTTCACATCCCAGACTTTGGTGGAGAAAACTGAAATATCAGTCCCATAAGTAAGGTAAATAAATTTCTGGATTCAGTTGTTCATACAATGGAGAATTGGCTTGCTCCAAAGCATTGTGGGGAATTTTAAATGGTGGCTTACTGATCTGGCTTCCACCTCCATTATATAAACTGGCAACTGTTACTCGCATATATAGGAAGAGGCCCGACAGAGGTGCTTGGCTGAAAGCTCTTTTGAACCTGGTGGCCAACCTTTGAATGAGTGCTTTATTTTGTTTATTCAAAATGTTTTTATATTCTATGGGGTAACATTTATTTGGATTAAAACACCAATTTCCAAGATTTCACCTGTGTGTTCCCTAACAGACTTGAAGCACTCTTTTTCTGGATCAATAGCAAGCAACCAATTTATTTCCTCTGGTAGAAGTCTACATTTACTACCTTTATCAAAGCTGAAATCTCCTGTTGCCTGAGCTTTCTGTGGTAATGTGATGCTCGATAAGGGTCATTACCTGGAGATTGAGGTCAGTTCTTCAAATATCATGTTACTTATCATTGGCTCCTTCTGGGATCTTTTGTACCATGCTTCCCCCACCCCTTTCAGCTGCATCTCTAACCAAGGTCATTTTGTCTGTTGGGATTCAGAACAGCTCCTGTGGCTCTGGGCAGTGCCCCTCTTAGACTGGTGGAAGAAAGAAAAAACATGGTTTCAAATGTGCAGGAATGATGTTTGTAGTAGTGTTGAACCATTCATCTAAAGAATGCTTTGACTTGGAATTTCTATCCAGAATTACCAGCAGCTTCAAAAATACATCAGCAGTCAAACATATTCACAAAAATAAAGAGGTGGAAATGTACATGTAGCAAAAGCTGAAGACAATTAATGAATTAAATTATGTTATATCCCATTTGAGAGCAACCCAAATGCACTAGGATGGGACATTTTAGTCCCGCAGAGTTACCTTTGGTTGCAGGATCCACACAGTACTAGATCTGCTATGTAGACATGCTGCAGCATTGATATGCAGTCAGTGGTAGGATTTGTTCTTGTGTGCCTTGAAGTCAACTCCAATTTAGGTGACTCCATCCTAGGGTTTTTTTTTTTTTTGAAATTTTATTTAGACAAGGTTTACTGTTGCCTTCCTCTAAGGCTGAGAAAGCTTGACTTGCCCAAGGTCACCCAATAGGTTTGAAATCTGAGTACAGATTTGAACCCTGGTTTTCCAGAGTCCTAGTTCAATGCTCCAACCATTATGTATGTTGTCTCTCACCAGTTCTCCCTCTATAAACAAATGGGATTAAAAATGGCCTAACAAGTCTCATCAGTAGGTTGGGAAATTAAAATTTCTTCCAGGAAGGGGGTGGGAATATTGGAATTCATTGGGATCAGGGAACCCCCTACAAGAAGTATATGGAGGTTTTCAGATGAGGGGAAAAACTAGGCATAAAAGGGATTATCTTGGGGAAATGACATCGCACTCATCGTGGACCATTCCTGCGAAGAACTCGGCATGCTCTGGCAACAACTCATTCATGAGGAACTAGCATGTATGAGTTTGCAATAGCATGACTGAAGCACGATTACATGAGTGTGAAAAGCAATCAAGCTTCAATCGCACTATTGTGGGGACAACCAAGGACATTTACGCACACTGCTTGTCAGCAGAGGCAATTTGTTCACATTGCTAGGATTATTTTGGGAGTGGATTTCAGTCCTGTTGTGAGCTACAAGGCATGATTTTGTTTGCACTGGATAGACTTAATGTGGTAAAGTAATTTTTTTTCTTTAATTTTATTTATGTATACCTTAGAGCAGAACTTGGAAACTTTTTTTTCTAAATGACAAATATCAGATACCCTTAGTCAGCATGTCCAAAAATAAAACACAGTAGGTCCTTGGTATTGGCTGGGTGTTTGTTCCAGGACTCCCTGTGGATACCAAAATCTGTGGATGTTCAAGTCCCATTAAATACAATGGATAATAAAATGGTGTCCGTTATATAAAATGGCAAAATTGTGGTTTGCTTTGCAGAATTTATATATTTTTTTAATATCCTCAAGCTGTGGATGCTTGAATCCGTGGATAGAAAATCCATGGATATGGAGAGCTGACTGTAAAATAAAATAAAATAAAATAATCCAGGCTTCATCTTGGATCCATGCACAATGGTTTTCCTTTCCAGTGATCAATAGATGATGGAAAATGAGCACCTTTGGAAAACATTAACAAGGTCTTTGTACTGTGATCAATTATTTTTTTTAAAAAAAGTCTACTGTAGTGATGTAGTATCTTTTCTCCTAAAACTTTTATAGCAGTGCTGTTGAAAGCTAGGCAGTAATGAAATATAAAAGACAGCCAGTGCTTCTCCCCCTTATGACCAAGAGTGACAACATTAAATCCCTATTAGTTCATAGTCATTAAATTCATTGGCATAGCAGGTTTATTAGAACTGCTGCAGCAGACTTCATAACAAGAGAACCAGCAACAGTATCTCATGGACATATCAGCCTTGAATGTTAAAATGGTCCTTAAGATGGCAAGCATAGTTTGGGAGGTCAATCGTATCACACAATTAAAAGGAAAGAATAGCCAGGATGTGCAGGCTCAGCAGAATCTTTTTATCATTCTCTCAAAGTGACATTGGGAGGCATTGTGCTGCTAATTGTATTTTTCCATCCTTAGTGGAGTCCCTATAGGCTGGGTTTTGTTTTGTTTTTGGAAAAACAGGCCTTCCTAAAGTTACTTTTTGGACTAAATTAGAATCTCCAGCCAGCATCGCTATGTACAGTTTTTGTATTGAATGCTTTGTGGGTTTTGAAACATAATCTCTGTGCTTGTTGTTGTGAACTGCTCTGAGTTGACTCCGACTCATTTCAACCATGTGGATGAAATGTCTCCAAGATGTTGAGACAACATGACTTCAGACTAATCTGCACTGTGGAAATAATGCAGATTCACACCGCTTTAACTGCCATGATGCAATGCTATGGGATTCTGGGATTTGTAGTTTGTTGTTGTACCAGAGCTCTCTGACAGAGAAGGCTAAATATTTCACAAAACTACAAATCTCAGAATTGCATAGCATTGAGCCATGGCAGTTAAAGTGGTGTCAAACTGCCTTATTTCTGCAGTGCAGATTGGACCCAGGTCTCCTGTGTTTTCTCAGGTTGCATCCAAACTGATTAAAAAGACCAGAAAGTCCCAGATTTTGTTCCTGTTCTATTTTATTTTATTTTATTTTATACACATTTTGTTTATTCCAGAATATTTTCTGTCAGTTCCCAGTATGATCAGATACTTTTAATACGAGCAATCCAGGTTGGTTTATTTTTACCAAGTATAAAATCAGAAAGACCAGGCAGAAAATCTGGGACTTTTCACTCAGTTTGGATATACCATCAGAAACAGTAACCTGGGGCAAGGGATGTGGAAAGATGGCAGAAAATCTTCTTTTAGTTACTAACTCTTTCTTGAGTTTTTAGCTCTGACCAGAACAGATCTTCTGTTATCTTAAAAGTACAATGTAAGAGAATGAAGAAGGTACAATATACAGGTTACGTTACTTTCCAAGTAGCTCGCTTGTGAAAATCAGTCAATTATTCTGGGGACTGCATGAGAGGTACAGTCAGACCTCTGTAGCTACGTATTCCTTATCCATGGAATCAAGCATCCACGGTTTAAAATATAAATATAAAATATTATATATATATATATATATACACACACACACACACTCCAAAAAGCAAACCTTCATTTTGTCATTGTATATAAGGGGCACCGTTTCTATGCCATTGTATTTAATGGGACTTCAGTGTTCATGGATTTTGATATCCATGAGGGGTCACCAGCTCTACTTTCAAGAGGGGAAAAATACCATTGATTCACTTTCAAGAGACAGAAAAAAGTAAGTATCTTAAAGATTAGGACTGTTATCATATTAGTGACTTACACACGCATAAATTTAAATAGAGAAGGTGTTGGACATTTTTTATCTGATGCAGAAGTCTGTATTCAATTGAAGGTTGTGATGACAGAGCTGTCCATTGGGCGCTATTGCACATGATGATGCATTTCACATATATTGGCACATTCAGTTGCACAGTGTTGCAATACACTAATTCTCATGCAACGCCATGAGTGTAGCATTACGGTATATCTCCTTTACACAGGATCTCAACCTAGATGTGTGGTGGACTTTCCTTTTAAAAGTTTTATTGTAAAGTATATTTGATCCATTTCATCCTAAAGCAGGAGAAGAAACATTTCCCCCTTTTAGCTGAAGTTGTGTTTCCTTAGGGAAATCTTTGGGTGGAAAGAGGGGGGACATGCACTTGGTAGCCAAATCTAAGAAGCTTCTCGCATGAAGAAAAAAAGTGGACGTTTAGTCAGATAGTAGCATCTTTCTATGTGTCTTACTACACTCCCTCCCCCAATTCCTCTTTCTTTTCTCCCCACATTTCTAGAGCCTTGAAAACCTACATTGTTGGATGGCAACACCGACTAGTTACTTAGCCAGGCTGCAGCAGCTTACTTCTGCATGACCTTACTGCGAATTACAAGATGCTTCCTTCCTTCTTTCTTCTCCTCTCCCCTTGCTGAGTTGAGCGTAGACTACTTCTGTGCTTTGAACTTGGTTTGCGGCAACTGAAATAAGCTGAGGGTAAAGGGGTAGAGTGGGAGGAAAGGAAACTGGGACATTTTAAAAGCAGCTGAAAAAATGGCACAGCAGAGGATTAATTCGGATTGTCCCTGCCATATTGGGACAGATAGAGGGTATGTGATTCTGTTGGTGGAAGAATTCTGGAAATTATGATTAAAAATAACACATTTCACAAGCATTGCCTCCTTTTGCCTTCCCTCCCTCTTCCTTCCTTCCTTGCACGGTGGGTCGTTGAGGGATTATCAGATAGCTTTTGACAGAGATTGCAAAGGTTTACCACTCGGCTGTGTAAAGCCATTGGGTGACCTTGGGTGAGTCACACACTCTCCGCCCCAGAAACCCCATATAGGGTTGCCATAAGTCAGAATTGACTTGAAGCCCGACAATGACAAACTCAATGGAAGGCTTTTGAAATTAATAACCCAAGTTGTCCAGCCCTGTGGTCTTCAAGTGAAAGGATCAGTGAAATTCTGGAAGGAAGCCTGGAAAGTCAGAGAAATACCTGCAAGAAAAATAGAAGGTACCTGGCTAATGAAATGCTTCATAATTCATCTCTGCCTGAGGTACTATACAAGGACAGAGTGAGACATTGAGTCACATGCCGTTTTTCATAAGTGCTGTGATTTATCATCTATCTGTCAGGAAATAATTTGTGAGGCTGTTTAGCTATCATATTTGCTGGACTCACCCCCAAAATAAATAAATAAGGACTTTCCAGGCCAGATTTACTGTGGAAAAACTCTCCTCAGCGGCATTGCTGTCTATTAATCTTTTAATGTCAATGTTCTGAAATGCCTCTAATTGCTCAGGAAGTGTGGAGGGGGAAATACTCCATTGCCTAAATACCCTAAAGGCAACAATCCCATCTGATCTTGGAAGCTGAGCAGGGGTCGGCCCTGGTTATTACTCAGATGGGAGACCACCAATGAATACCAGGTGCTGCATGGGATTGCCATGAGGTGACAGGCAACTTGAAGACAGGTCAACACATATCAGGCTTTGCTTGCCTGAAGTCCTTGTAGATTGTCTTCCACTGCAACTTTTCATTAAACCTTATTGAAGGGTGTGCAAAACCCCATGCAGAAATAACCAAAGATACTGCACAGAGCATTGGATATATATTTTTCTGCCTGACGTAAAGAACAAGATTCTGCCCCAAACATATATGTTTCCGGGACAGGGCAAACAGAGTCTTACATCTGCTGAAAATTAAAGTACCAGTGTAATGGTAATTCTTTGCTTTCACAAAGGAAGTGATGTGTAATTTCAATAGTTTTTTTCTGTCCAGTTTTTGAAGCCTATTTGTAATTTGTCTTATTATGCGCAAAACTTATACTTTTTTGTGTAAAAAATAGCATTTTCTGCACAGATTTTTCTTCTTTTGTTTTCTGCACAAATCAACCATGTGCAACTGGACTGAACTGCAAAAATTATGTTCAGTCCAGGATTTTTCCTATCTGGGCTTCTCGCCACTCAAGAAATATGTTTTTAGACCATTTTCCAAATATTTAAAAATATTCTTTCCACCCCTAAATAGCAAGCAACTTGAACCATGTGTGTGAGTGTGGATGGACACAAAGACAGAACCTGATGTTTCCCCACCTGTCTTTTTTAGATTTATATGTAGATTGCTAGACTAACCTTGTTTTTTTCCCCAAGGTCATGTCCATTTTTTCCGTCTCTTCCTTCTCTTCCTCCTCCTCTTCTCAACTAGTGAGAAGCAGACAACCTATTAAATCTCCATGATGCCTGAGTGAGAAGACTTGTATGTATAGAAACCAAGGAGTGGTGGTGGTTCTGTCACCATGTTTCAGTAGTCTGCACTATCTTTGAGTGGTAGTCTTGAAGCGATAAAAGTTATGTTTTGTATTTGTGCCTATTTACATATTTCTAGCAAACTAGTTACTCTTCTTTGACAGTCATAAGCTGATAGTAATAGAACATTGTACATTTTAGGATAAATACAAAATACTCTTACCAGTTCAACTGGGTTAAAGTTCTCCAGCATACCTTGAGGTGGTAAAAAAGTGTGTGTGTGCAAAATGGATCATGGGAGCATACACAGCTCATATTCTCCAGCTGTTCCAGTTTGGCGGGGACAGTCCCAATTGTTGTTCACAAACTGAGACACACATGGCTGAGTAACATTAGAGTGTGGTCAAGATGGCAAATGATATTAATAAGGAAGAACATACAAATTAGGAGAGAATGCAGCAGTCTGATTTTGTTTCTGCTGAGTTCCATGAGCACCAACTATTATTGCACTTTGAATGCAGGATGCATCTACATGGACCAAATAAAATGGCCTTACCTAGTGAGCTGTCCAAATGATGTATGGGATGATTGGAGTCAAATAAAAGCTTTTTCATCACCTTAGGGCTTTAACTTAGAGGGGGAAAGTGGAGATTTATCCCCATTTTGAGCAGAAAATATGTATATTCACATGTGCATGTGGCTGAGGGGAGTAGTTCAGAAATACGTACATCCACATACATGGGGGAAAGGGGGAAACACCAGAGCATCCGTGACTATGCGGCCAATTTATTAGACCAAGTTCAATTCAAACAGGAGAGCTATGTGTGGACAGTTCTCTTGTATTTGAGTCAGAAAAAAATGGACCTCTGTGATCAATCTTCTTGTGATGAACTTCTCCACACTTAGACTAGTTCTCAGGTGTCAGATGTGCAGTCATTCAGCAGGGCTGCACTTGAAGCATTACCAGCTTGGTAGAATCCACTGGATGTTGTGTGCCATTGGTATACACTTTGTAATTAGGGGGTTATTCACACAGTGAAAATAATCCAGGATGAATCTGGGTTAAATCTCCATTGTTCACACACACATTCTGAATGCACCTGATTAAGTTTGGGGGGGGGGGGCTGCCAAAACAGCCACTTAATCTGGGATAATCGATATTGGTTTTTCCTCAGTTTTTTTTTAAAAAGATCTGCATTGTTGGTAGTGTGAATAACCAATGCAAATAGACCCAAATAAACCTGGGATAAAATGGTGCATACTCAAAAAGGAGTTCCAAATCCATTTGCATTGTTGAGTCCATCTTTATTTGAATGCTTGCAGGTGTGAACAACCAAACTCTCAGAGATGCACATTGATGCAGTTCTATAATGTGAATAACAAACCCGGAATGCATGAGAATGATTCACATCATTGCACTAAAAAGAAAACCTTGATAATTCCCAAGGTCATCTTCATGCCACAATGAGGCAGCAAAGAAAGCGTTTGTGGGGGGTTCTCAGTGCAAATATGCTCACTGCAGATAAGCCCAGTTCAACGGAGATTCAACAGGCATTCCCATATGCTTCACTTGCTTTCTGCCTGTCATGGTAGCCAATATTAGTTTTCTCTTGCTTTCTCTTTATTGTACTTGGCAGCTGGAGAGTTTTTGAGAGAAAGGAGAGCAAACAGATGGCGAGCAGCAGACATCAAATTCTCTGAGTCACTGCTCTTCTAATGCTTCCATTTATATACTTCTCACAATCCCTCCTTTTTTTACTAGCCATTTCAAAGCAGCTGTAATGATTCCTACTGATTTATCCTGAAAGGTGCTAATTAAGAGTGTGTACATGCTTTAGAAAATAGCATCAGAATTGGCTTAATTTGTGTCCTGGGATCCAAACCTTTACATTGTGTTATTTGAAACCACCCAGCTGACTTGAACGTTTGAATTCCAGCTGCAGCAGCCACTGCAGACCTGCCTACAAACCCTCTGTAATATTTATATTTGTAATCCCCAGAAATTTGGAGGATCAATGCAGCACAAAAAAGACCTTTAAAATTGAAAGGGCAATAATGTTACTGTTGTAACATTTGCATTTTCCAAGGAATTAAAGGCAAAGCTGGGGAGGTTAGTTTTAAGAAAAATGATCAGAATGACATGCTGAAACCAATGCCAACTGTGCAATGATCAGATGATGCTCAGGGTTCCAGAGCATCATCCTACCACTGCCTAGTTCTGGATGGCATTGGCATGTCATTCTGTTCAATCGTCTTCACATCAACCTTTCAGGCTTTGGTTAAAGGTAGAACACAGGGAAAATATAAAATATTATTACCACAACTCTGTAAAATAGGGTTTGACCAAGAAAAGAGTGGCTGGTTTAGCATCATCATCATCATCATCATCACCACCACATTCTTTTTAGGGGCTGTTTGTAACAATTTCTTGGTTCTGCTCTAGGGCTCTACAAAAGGTTTTTCAAAAACTGGACAGTGGTTTGCTGTAGTGGACTTCTGCTTTTTACTAAGTAGTTATGTTAGAAACTGAAACTTTGAACCACTGACAGCTATTTCACAAGTCAGGGAAAATTAAATCCATCTTCTCTTTCAGTGTATGTTTCTCTGTGGGTGTCCATGTCTATGTCCATGTCATATCTCTCCATGTATGAAAGCTCTGTCTGTACAGCCTTCTTGCCTCTTTTCTTTTAGGTGTCTCATGGGTTGTTGTTTTTTAAAATTGAGTTTCTTGACAAAGTACCATATTAATTTTCAAGCTGAATTATATCAAAGACCTCACTTTGCATGCTGAAGGTCCCATGTAATTGAATTTTGCATAGGACTCTAGAGAGCTCCCATCACTGAGAGTAGACAATAGTGACTATTTAGAAAAACAGTCTGACCTGATCTAAGATAGCTTCTTAAGCTACAACATAACAAGCTAAAATTTAGTACAGTGGTTCTTGATGATCACAGATCCTTTTGGAGGAGCCCTGAACAGAAAAAGAGGTAGATATCCACATAGAAGAAACAGCTCTAAAGTGTCTGTGTAATGGCAAGATGAGAATTTTGCAAAGTTACTTTTTCAAACTAGAACTCCTAAAATCCCTTAGCCAGCATGACTTTTCCAGGCTCAGCCCTAGGTCCATACCTTGATCAATTATTATACAATATTGGATACTTCATGTTGAAAGAGAATACATTTTTGAAAAGATAAGAACAAGCTTCAGATGCCTGAAAGTCTGGATCTAATTTGGCAAATGATAAGATGACAAACATTGTATATGTGGATAAGAGGGGTTTGAGAAGCTGTGACTGCAGAACGCCATTTTTTCTGTGCTTACAACATAATAAAGCATGCCTTATCAATGTCAGTGCTGAAGCAACAACATGACATAAGCGACAGCTGGAATAAAGCATTCTAGTCCTCTGACCTTTGTGGAATGATGCCATGACAGGAATTCCTGGTTCTTAACAATCTTTCAGGTGAGTATTGGGGGGAAACACAGGGTGAGAGTGACCCTGCAGAAACATGACAACCACATTTTACATTTTTTATTTGGGTTCTGAGTGACACCACCACAGATTTAATACTTGAATCAAATACAAGAAGAACACATTGCCAGGTAGTTCTTTTCCCTAGATGCAACAGACAAGAGTTAACATGGAAAAAGAAAGTCATGCTGGTGCTTATGCACATGGAAGCACCAGGTGAAGATCTTAGACAGATACACATAAAGAATATCTACAACAACTGTAATCAGCTTTATTATTATGTTTTTTAAAAAAATACATGCAAGGTGTAACCCATACCTATAAATCACCACTGATATTCTCCCTGCACTGCCTTTCCTCTGGGGAAGCAGCAGCATTTGATTGCTAAACTGCAAATGAGCCATTTAACAGCATCATTTATCCCAAGTACACAAATTTCTATTTACGTCAAGGAAAGTTGTGCCATCACCATTTGAACAGAGACTGAAGAGCAGCAGTGCTTAAAGGGTGAAACCCAAATGTCCCAATACATGGAGTTGCTGTCTCCTGCAAGGCAAACACAGAGCTGCCCCATCCACTAAAGTGAATGGGAAATGTCCAAATGTACAGGAGACTCCATGGTACCTATTGGAATCTCGGCAGGCAGCACTAAGCTGCTTCAGATCTTATTAGCAGAGCTGGAAAGCTTTCCAAAACTCACAGTTTAATGTAAATAACTGAATGTTGTTTATGAGTATTAGCTTAGAGTTGAAGGAGATGTGATCTACAGCAAGTGAGAATTAGAGGAACTAGAATGAATGCAGTTCTTACAATATCAAGATTCAATACTGCTACCACACAGATAAGGA
The DNA here is from genome assembly GCF_019175285.1 of Sceloporus undulatus. Lineage (NCBI taxonomy): Eukaryota > Metazoa > Chordata > Lepidosauria > Squamata > Phrynosomatidae > Sceloporus > Sceloporus undulatus. The sequence continues at coordinate 22,636,256 of NC_056527.1, forward strand.
CATCTCAGTAATATATTGTACAAGCTTATACAGCAATTATGTTGACTGGCAACACTGTACAGCTTTTAAATCTAAAGTGCACAGCCCTCAGTCTGAGGTGACAAAAAACATACTATCAATATAATTTAAAAGGCAACACAATTACAGACACAATTTATAATCTCTTTGTTCCTATTTTGCAATGTTACAATGTGCCTGTACCCAAAGTTATGTGTTCTTGATCAAATCACTACAACATTACATTTGTTTGCTTCAAGTATTTGGAGAGAGTGTAAAACAATATTGCTTTACAAACCCAGGTGGCCATGTTGATTTGAGTTAAAGCTAAACCCCAAAATTTAGCTAGGCTTATAAGTGGAGGCATTTCCAAGGCATGAAGCCAATGCATGACAGATTTCCTTTCCACTCCCCAATCAGTCTTCTGCAGCATAGTGATCTCCATATGTTTTACATTACAACTGATATAATCCCTGATCATGCTGGTTAAGGCTGATGGGAATTAGAGTCCATTAAAAACTGGAGGCTGAAATGTTGAGGGAGATTGTCCTACCATATGACCTGTCTTACATCCATAAAGTCTAGGTCAGTGTTTCTTACGCTGTCTAATTTGAACAACCAGCAACTATTATTTTTCATTGTGCCAGGGACTGGCATTGTATAATGCCCATTGGGTAGAATTGTTTCTTTCTTTCCTGGAGACTTGCTAATGGTTCAGGGACCAGCGTTGGTCCAGGAAGCACCACTTTGAATAGTACTGGTCTAGGTCATGGTTGGGAAATATGTGGCCCACCAGATGTTGTTCACTTCTATCTTCCATTAACCCCTGCTAGCATAGCCAATGGCAAAGGATAATGGGAGTTGTAGTTGAACAATGACTTAAAGCCACATATTCCCTTCCCCTGATCTCGGTAGACCTTCAACATGCCACATTTAATGGCCCTTTTCATAAAATGAGGGCTTTCATAAGGAATAACACCTATTATAATAATGACTTGGTATCTGAAGTACTTCAAGATACAGTACACTGGATTCTTATAACAACCTTGTAAGGTAGTTCAGTATTGTAACCCCCTTTCCATGGCACACAATGGAAAGAGATGGTGGCTTAGAGAAGGGCACACAGCACAGAGAGAACCAAACTAAGAATTTTCTCTAGCTAGGAATTTTCTCTAGCTTAGTTTCCTACCCACTGTACTATGCTGGTAGCTGTGAGGTGGAAATAGGATGCTAGAGTATAGAAGTGGAAAATCGGGATCAAATATGGATTCAGCCACAGATCTTATTATGTAGCTTTGGGCATGTCTTTTTCTCGTAACACAGATTATACAGAAAGCTGGTAGGAAGGGAGTGAAGCTACTCTCCAGAAGAAGTGGATAAGAGGTCAGGGGAGAGGATAGAAATATTATGTCAGGGAAAGGAGACTGCAGTTCTATGCATATACAGTATTACTTCTAAATCAGGAATGGAACCAAGATTTAGCAGCCCTGAGCACCTACAGAGTCAGAACTGCATGCAATCATCATGAGTTTTTGAATTACAGAGGGTCTCAGTAGTTGACTGTGGATCCTTTCATACAACAGTGTTATAATACCGTAATTCCACTTTAACTGCCATGGTTACATCCTATGAAATCCTGAGGATTGTAGCTTGGTGAAACTCTAGAGCTCTCTGGTTGAGAGTTCTAAAGACCTCTCCCTAAATTCAAAAACCCAGGATTCCATAGGACAGAACCATGACAGTTAAAGTGGAATCATAGTGCTATAACAGTGTAGTGTGAAAGGCTTCTATGACACACCTGTTTTACAATGGCTGTATGGATTGCACTTAACTATCCCTAATGATGTCAGCACTTGTATGCAGAGGACAGCTGAAATGTTGTACAGAGTGCTCCTTTTTTCTGTGTAAGTTCAAGCATGTCAAAATGTGTAGCACACCAGATCTTATTGGACTCCAGTTTCCATCAGCCCCATACAGCTTGACTACTGCTGATGCATTCACATAGTAATAATAGATCTGGAGCAGAACCTCAACAATTAGGGTTTTTTAAAAATGATATCTCTCATGTTAGCTTTAGAATTTGAGAGATACTGGTCAAAATTCCATTCATGTCTTATGTGGTTGGGCATTTTTATTCACTGTGCAATGCCTCCATTCAGTTCACAGCCACAGAAGCATAGTTACACAGGCACATGTGAACACACATTCTCAGCTGATGCATATCCATATGCACCTGCTGAAGTTCTCAGACGTATTCCTTCATGCTTGTACTTGGTTGACCATTCAATTGTGCCTTCAGTAATACATTCAGTTGTGTAACATTACTATTCAACACAAGGATTGTGTAGCACAATCAACCTGTAACTCTGAGGAGATTTACATTACACAGCCCTGATACAAGATCTTGATCACAGTCCAAAGAGCAACCTTCTCAGCTAGTCTGAGATTCTAGAAGTTCCCCACCTGCAGCAACCAAAGTTGGATCCACAGCCACCATGTTGGTCTGAGCACTCTAGCACCATGTCATGAATCTGTGCTTTGAAGTTAGATTTGGATCCTGGGATTTAAAAAAGGAGAATTTCCAGAGGCTTCTGGAGACAATGCATAGCTATTCTGTCTTCTCCCTAAGAATGTTTCTGGGGGGGGGGGTGTATGGAAAGCCAATTGTGAAGACAAGTAGCAGGAAAAGACAGAAGGGTTATACATGGAAGACAACAACCTCTGGATCCCCATGAAATACTGTGGATGGGGCAGGTCAATTGCATAATCAAAGCCCCATCTGGAAGCACCCAAGAAAGGACTCTTGTTTGGCTGCTAATACAGATTTGCTGGTGAATTTTGGTCTTGTGAATCCAGTCTACTTCTCCTTTCTCCCACCTTCAGGGTAGTTGTCCCAACAAACAGATGCTGAGCTGCTTAAACTTAGAATGTGTTATATACTAAGACATTTCAGGTGTCTTTCATCCACAGCTGATAAAGATAGTTAGTGAATAAGCAATTACTCTGAAGTGTGACCCGTTTTGGAGAAGACTCCACATACAACCCTAGGATTAATCTTGGGTAAACCAATCTCTTATGATTGTGCGTCTGCTTAGCTAGGCCACATGGGAAATATCATTAGGAGTAGCAGCAGCATTTTACAGTTTAACTGCCGTTGGTCTTTGTTTGTTTAAGAGCTGCAGTACTAAACTCTGGAAATGTACAAGACAAAAATCTTAAGTGGATCTGAGAGACATTTCTTTTTAAGAACTGATGTGGGGTCAAGTCTCAAAATAACCACGGTTAAAGATCTGATGCACCACCTTTGAAGGAAAATAAAGGATTTTATTTCTCTTATCATTATTGTTATTATTTGCCCCTGCAGTCATTATAACCCATATAAAATAAAAAAATCTATATTTTACAAAATAGGATCTTTTTAATATATATATTTATATATATTTATATTTATATATTTGTTTTGTAAAATTATATGTATTTAAATACATCTGAAATGTCTGCATGTAAATTAGAAATTCTGTTCTAATAGACTAAGAAAAAAAGGCAAAACGTCTGCATTTTAAAGCATTTTTTTGTTTGTTTTGCTTTATGTTGCACACTGCCCCTCATTTTATTTTACGACAGTTTGGGAGCAAATTTGGCACTATTTTGTTTGGTTACTTTTAGCATAAATTATAATTTTTACTAACTGTACTAAAAGTTGGAAGGGGGGAACTGTGAGCATGTCTTTGATTTCTGATTTGCATGAATGCAGCCTTTTTTATATTACTTCATCAGAAAAGATGTATTCACAAACTCAAGGGTGCGGGGAAAAGACTTTTAAAGAGGAGCAATGTTCTCAGTTTTAAATTGCACTCTACTTTGACGCCACAATATAGAAATAGATTCACTTTGGAACAAACTACAAATACATTCACCACAGTTTGTGACAACTTAATTGTCTACCTAGAGACATTTCAGAAAGGTCTGACAGACCACATGATTATAAATCTTGCCCGAGGCGCTCTATTTCCTCAATCAGAAAATCGATGTCTTGGTAAGCCGCTGCTGGATTGGAGATAACCATGCGGAAGAAGTTGACCTTGTCTCCCAGAGGCTGATAGCTGACCATAGTAGTACCATACTCCATCATTCGGGCTTTAATTATTGGGGCCACCTTCATAAACGTAGTATGAAAAGCAAGTAAGTATTATATGGTCTCAGGATCAAACTAGACATATGACCAGACACTCCATTAGGCAAGAACCTTGGGGCAGAGGTCTAGAACTTCATTGAAATGAATAGCAAAATTCAAAATTAAGCAGGGTTGGCTGATTGATTACATTTTGAAGGAAGTGAAGTAATAAAACACTGCCTAATAACTCCTCCTCCAAGTGAAGGGTCTAAATTTAATTGAACATTAGCAAGAACTTCTTGACAGTAAATGCTGTTCAACAGTGGGAAAAAATGTCTCAGAGAGTGGTGGACCTTCTTTGGTGATCTTTAAACAGAAGTCATATGTCCACTGCTCCATACACATATCTTGCACTGGCAGGGATTTGGATTAAGATGGACCTTGAGGTCCCTCCCAACTGTGATTCTAGGATTCTAAATCCAGACTTTGACATTTCCACTGAGCATCAACATATGAGACTCCTCTTCCATAACATCTAATAAAACACACTCTTATCCTGAGTTTTATGTGTTCTGCCCTCCCCACTGCAAGTGGATTGATTCAATCAAAAAAGCCACAGTCCTGAATTTGAAAGAGTTGAGAAGGGCAGTTGATGACTGGGGCTCTCTGATGTCTCTCAATCAAAACATTCCCATATGGGAAACTCAACTTGACTGCAAGAAACAACAACAGCCTACCCCCCACTCTTCAACTCCATATCCAGGATTTCACTAGAAGATGATGTAGAAATCAACAACCAAACTTAGCTTTTATAAAGTATGTTTCAGCCTTGTACAAAAATTAATTGGACCTCTCCTCCCATAATGCTGGAGTCACCCAAGAATACATCTTATTTATATTATTGATTTCATAACAGGAACTAGCACATCTCCTTCTCCTCTCTGTCTCTTTTGTTTACCTTTGAAAGACGATTCATTCTTTCTTCATTATCCTCCATATTCCGTAAGGTAGGAGGCACATACCAGAAGCAAACATTTGTGTGCTGAGGCTAATGGAAGAACAACAAAATATTTTTAAAAACTAGCTCAGTCACAGTAAAATTTGTGGTTTCTCCCTTCCCGGGTGTTGCTCTTCCTATGAGAGTGATCAAATTGCTGTTTTTCTTTTTTGCTGATTTTGGCACAAACCTGGTAATAATTGTCATCATTGTGATCAATGAATAAGGCAATGTTTCTTGTAACATATCCTGAGGAAATCACACAGTGATATAAATCACTCCAAGTATGTGTCTTCAGAAGAATGAGACATAAAAATTCTATGAACAGGGCACTGGAAGATAGATGTGTGCGACTATGTGTGTGTCTCTCTTTGTGTGCACACACATCTTCAAATCACCCATTGACTTATAGCAACATAAAGAAATACATATGGTTTTCTTAGGCAAGGAATACTCAGAGATGGTACAAAGCAGTAAAAGAGCTTTGCATACACAAAAATTAGAGTTCAGTACCTGTTATCTTCAATCAAAGGATTTGGTAGCAGGTAATGGAAAAGGTCTTGGTATGGTGGAGAACTACTGCCAGACAGATTAGACCAAAGTTTCAAAATACTCTTTGGACTGTTCCTCACAGAATCCTCCAGCCAGCAATGGCCATCCTGGCTGAGGATTTCTGGGGGCTATAACCCCCCAAAATAACTGTTCTAAGCTTGGCAGTACATAGTATTGGGCCCATGGTTACCACATGTCATAACTTAGATAGGGAATTCCTCTGGCGGAAGTATTCAGTCCAATCATGGTCTCTTGCCTAAGTCTCCCTCATTTTGTGGTGACCTATTGTATTTCTTTTTTAATTATGGAAAATATTTTCCAAACATATATGTTTATAGGTAAGTTAAGTAATAGCTCATTATGCAGATATCTGTTTTCTTTTGTAAGATGTTTGTCCTTTGTTACTGTGTGTAAGTGTAAGTGGTTACCCAAACTAACCAGAGGTACAAAGGCTACTAAGGCTACTTTCACTAGAGAAAAAAAAAACATTTCTGGAGCTGGATCTATTCTTTATAGCATGTTCTGGGATCTCTCCACACATATTCTTGACGCCCTTTCTCTGTCACAAATGCTTTGGGGCAATGGGTTTCCAACTTTGGTTTTCTGGACGTTTTGGCCTTCAGTTCCTACAAGAGCCAGTCTACATAGTCAATGGGATTTTGGGAGTTACAACCAGGGATTCTGGCTCAGAAATGCAAAACAGCTGAAGGAAACATGGCTTTGGGGACATGCAGTATAAAAAAACTGATTGACAACAACTGTGCAAAATCTGCCTACTGCTGGCTAGGATGCCAGTTGTGGTCCTTGCGCCAATCTTGCATTAATGAGAAAATACAACAATTCTGCCATTGTATTAATGAGTTAGTACAACAATTCTGCCAATGTTGACATCAGTGCTGGTCAACTGTGGCCTTCCAGATGTTTTGGGGCCAGCTTCCATAACCCCATGCCATTGACTTCACTGCTTAACACTCATGGGGGTTTATTGGTGTCTTGTAGCATCTTTGAGACTAATTGTGTGAAAGAAGTTGATGGGGATTGTAAGCCAAAAACTCTGGAGGGTCAGCTACTATTCCTGGCTTATGTTGGTTCCTTCCAGCACAATGGGCAAGAAAATTAGTTAACAAACTGTTCCTTGGAACCCAAGTTGTTTTCCACCCCCCTTATGAAGTAGATTTCCTTATTAATAAGATCCTGATTGCTAGTACATAGGTGAAAATTCTCTAACGAAATACTCCTATGTATGCTTACTGGAAAATGTTGCTTCCTCTCAGTGTGTATGAGTCAACAGACTTTGGACTAAGGCCAGATATTCAAAGTTAGAGTAAATACATACCTTTCCATCAAATACCATTTCAAAGCCTTCTCTGTTCTTTATTTTGTTATACAGGTATTCTGCAAGGTCCAAGCACTTGTCAATATGAGCTTCAAATCCTACAGTGCCCTTTGGAACAAAGGAAGAAAGAGTGACACTGAAAGGGACTAAAGCAAAAAAGAAAAAGAAATCATCAAAGCCATCATTATAAGGTGGTGTCACACAACCTTGCATTCTCCAGATATTTTGGACTTCAGCTCCCAGAAGCCCCAGCCAGAATAGTCAATGCTTAAGGCTTCTGGGTGTTGAAATACAAAGCATCTGGTGTTCTAAAGATTGCAAATGCTGCTATGCTAATCAGTCAACAGGTCCAAGAAGACAAGCCCTGATCACTCATAGTTGTATATGGAATGAGGCATACAGTTGAAGACATTAACCTTGGAGACCTGATTGTACACAGTACATGAATGCTTTGCAACAGTGTTAATTTGTAAGAGTTCATTGGAGAGAGTTGTAATGATGTAATATTAGCCAAACATGTTCTTCTGTTTTGGTCTCCTAATGAAAAAATACCAGATTTTTAAAAAGTTGTCTGCCTCTTCCAAAGTTCTTACTGGTCTGAGCTGTTTAAGCATCTTTTCTGAAAGTTCAATGTTTCATAAGCTAATACTCAGCATTTCTAAACTGGACTGAAACAAATGGATTCCTTCTTTGATATCGCCTAGCTAGCAGTCTCTCTTTTGGCCGACTACCATGTGTAGGGTTTTTAAATAATACATGTGGTTTTTTAAAAAGTTAATTTAAAATTTAAACCATGAAATATATAAATAATTGAAATAAATAGCCAATGGCATTTTAAGTAATCAAAATGTATTAATTGACTTATTCACTAATTAACTGATTAACCTCTAAAGCCTTACTCTTAAAAAAAATCAGTTTTAATAGGTGTCCCATTTAAAATATAGTTTCACATTTTAACTGAATGAAATTATAACATATTCAGCAGCATTTCAAAGGGTATTCAATATACTAAACATGCTGGATCCTATCCAGCACTTCAGCAAACAGAAAGCCTTACATGACCCAAAGTGGGACTTGCTCTTTGTGGAACTTTTCTGTTTGTGGAAAGGGCTGTGAATCAGTGAAATCCTACACCGACAGAAGTATGGGAAATGACTTCACAGTTGGTCCTCATCCATGCAACATCCCATACCATGATTCAGGTTGTGACTAGCATGGCCCTGTGTACTAGTCTGGCCTCTCTCTCTCTCTTTCACTGTATAAATTGTGAGAACATAAAATAAGGCCCTGGAAGTCATCCATCAACCATTAGGACAGGAGTTGGCCTAGTGTGGCCTTTGGGCCATTTTTGATGCCACCAGAGGTCCCAAGGTATTAATTGTGAACACGAAGTGACTTCCAGATACTTCCTATTGTTTGTTTGTTTATTTATTTATTGAACTGGACTTACAATGGACCAGGGGTGGCCAAAAACATGGTGAAAATGCTCAAACACCTCATGCAAGTGTTTTTGGAGCTATTTTTGAGCAAATAATAATAATAGTAATAATAATAATAATTTATTTATTTACAGGGATGTGTGGTTCGCCAAGGTTTCCTTAGCTTCCCACAGTTGCTCAGCCCTGTAAGAGCACCTGGACATCAGGTTGAATAGGTACACAAATAATTCAGTCACAGGCTCTTCCACTATACCAAATAGTATGCTACGATTCTTGTATCATACATGTATGCAGATCTGTGTCCTTTTCTGTCCCTTTTTTAGCCTGTATTTCTTCTAATTTTTAGGGATGGCTAAGTGACTGCTTTTGTGATCAACTAGCTATGCATTGTGGGATGTCAGTTGTCTGATAGTTCATTTTCTTTTTATTTCTATGCATGACCACACTAGTAACCATCCCTACTTGACTGAGAGACTGCATGCAGCTTAATAGACACATGGAGAATCTGTGTAAGTTTCTGTAATTATTTTGGATTGTAAATCCAAAATCTCCCAGACTGGTTTCTGGGAGTTGTTGTTCAATAAAGTAAATTTTCAAAGCTCTTATCACCAGGTATCCTGATCTGATTAAAAGCAATAGCAACCTAGTTCAAAGCTGTTAACTTGATGATGATCATGGTGAAATAAGACAGCAAATGCTACTTAAAATGTTTATTTCTTGTGGGCTATTTGAATAAATATCTTCATTCACTGTGAAAAGGAAATCTTAATAGAGAAATCTGAAATCATTAAGTGGTAAGTATTTATTTGGCAGCATTTCCCAACCGCAACTAAACTGATCCTTTGAGATTCCTCACAAATGTGCCCCAAGAAAGGACAGATTTTTAATTAGTTTCCCCACATTAATAATATGCCTGCTTTTAATTGCTACATAAAATGGAAGCAGGTGTTCTAGTCACAGTTTTGCCATGTCTTGTTTTAAGAATTCCTGCAACCAAATCCTCTGTGTTTCTCAAAAGCTTTTAGCCTGATTACATTAAAACATAACTGCTGTGCTGCCAAGTTGCCTAGAGCTGAGGCTTCAGCAATTGCTCCATGAGGTTATAGGCTCTAAACTTGAAAGAAACACATGATTTCCTATAGCTGGAATGTGCTTTGACAATTATTAGTCATTTGTTCATTCCCATGGCTGTGATTTTACCCATCTCTCACATAGATACCTTGCATTAGGGAGGCTTGTGCACAGATCTACCACACTACTGAGCACTAGTTGCCTAACAATTCACACACAACTCTCCCTTCTCCCTGGTCAACACAATGGTTGAACTGAGGCTGGAGCGTTGTTGCCTTAGCTCATAGGTAGGAGACTACCAAAATTTGGTGGTACAACAAAATAAAGCAACCTTGGCTTACTCTTAAAGTTCAACTTTTTCCTAACTGTATTTTTGCAGATCACAACGGCACTCATTCTGATTGTGTTATACCAAAACATATCACGGAAATGCTTACCTTTGCCCTCCACATCAGCCATAGTTTGAAGACATCCACATGGCGCCCACATTGCAAGGCCTTGTCACCAGTGTCATATGACAAGTCATAATGTTTGTCTTGTTGAAAGAGGTAGGAAGCATGCATTTGATTGCAGCTTTGCATCAGTCCCTTTAAAAAAACAGATATACAAGCACATCAGTAGGTGATATTATTTATCCCTTTGCAAGTGGTCATGCTGCCTGAGGATTCTGGGAATTGTAGTTTTTTCAAGCTCTGGCTCCAAAGCCAGCAAAAAGGTCAGTAGTATTATCCTTGGACTGCACTATGTATTTCTGAACATTCTTTCCCATTTACTCCTGCCTTGATAGCTGACTAAACTTAGAAATATTCAGGTGAAAATGTGTAATTCACCTTTCAGCTCTTAACAGTAGGCATACAATCTCTAGGTAGTTATTACGAATGGGAGACTGCCTGTAAGCAATGTGTTTCTGAGCTCTTAAATCAGTTTGTAATAGAGTGAAGAAACCTACAAATTCATCAGACCAGCCTCTTGCCAGTGCTGAAGTCCATCTAGGGGACTTTCCATCTTGGCTAGATAAAGCTCCCTGTAACATTTTTAAAAAAATCTCCATTCTTACAGGAAAGGAGTATAGCCTAGGCCAGTGATAGAGCAGATCCTACAGGGCCAGGAGATGTTACACAGATGTAACTATCAATACAGAATATAGAATATTGGTGATTTTAGGTTTCCAGTGGTTGTAGCTGTTTCTTGGCTTTGGGGCTAAAACGGGACATCATATCAAAGCGCTGAACCCCCCCTTTTTTTTTTGGACTACAGTTCTGCCAGCCAGTGTAGGACATTTAGGATAAGAGAAGCTCTAGTCCAAAAAAGGTAACTTTTCCAGGGTTGCTACACATTTATCTTTTGGTTTGATTTGCAGCTTCTACCCAGACACATGACCCTTTATGTCACAACCGCAGAAAAACCACCCAGATCCCACCCAATAAAAGGCCAAAAGTGAAAAGATATGCAAATGTATGGAGATGTACTTCTTCTCGAACAAGCAGAGCAGAACACTGTAGAGGGACCCCCATCATCTTGTGTGGATTCCACGTCACAGAGTTAGCCCTAGAACATAAATAAGGGGATGAATTATGTAGTTCCTAGGCTTTATGATATAAGGATGATGAGAAGAAGCACTGAGTGAATAACAGAGATAAAATAAAAGGAACTTAACCATGTTTTTTATGCTATTAAAGATCTAGCCATTTATTTCAACAGTGATTAGAGTTTGAAAAATAGCTTCAAATTATATCTTTGACAAGCGTATATTGATTGATGTGCTATAACTCTGTTAGAAAGTGAGCTGGAGAGCAGTGGCATCCTGTAATTTTAATTTGCAGCAACTTTACTGACAGCAGGCATGATCCAGTCAGAGACTTCCACTGGTGAGATCCAGCAAAACTGACAGCAGATTAATCCATTTCTACTCCAGCCCCAAAACAGGCTCTAGGTAGCTGGGAATACCTCTGATGACTAGAAGAGGTGAGTCGAAGAGCAAGCTATTGTAGCCTCCAGACTGACACTGGATTTAGCCCAGTTACTCCAATATTCAGCAAGCAGCATTTAATAATATGTCTGTGAGTCTTACCTTTCAATGCCATTTAACTTCCATTTATGTTTCCTTGACATCAGCAGACCACCACCCCATGCTCCCTGGAAAAAAGCACACAGACAGTAACTGTTAATTTTGTTGTTGTGTGTGCTTTCAAGTTTCCGACTGTCGGCAACCCCAAGGTGACCATATCATGGGATTTTCTTGGCAACATTTGTTCAAAGGAGGTTTGCCATTGCCTTCCTCTGAAGCTGAGAGCATGTGACTCACACAAGGGCACCCAGTGGGTTTTGTGGCTGAGCTTGGAATCAAACCCTGGTCTCCAGAGTCATAGTCCAACACTCAAACCACTATGCCATGCTGGCTCAGTGACACTGAATTCAGAGGATGGATATCCAAATGAATTGAGTCACTTTTGGAAAAATGTTGTCGGAGGAGTAGATAAAATAGGGAAAGGACATAGATGCTGATGAAATGGAATTTATCATGATCAGGTGTGATAATGGCACCAATGTGAGTGGGTTTTAAAATAGAAGACCCCCCCCCCACACACACACAGTGTTTTAAGGGCAAGAAGCTACTCTATTGTATTTTGCAAGTCTATGCATATATATGATGCTACATAAATAAATCAATAAATTAATGGCAGATCAGTGTGCCAGTTATCGTTAAACTGTATCATGAGAACCAAATAAAATCTCAGTATACCAATATTAAATGCTGAAAAGAGACTAAAAGGCTATTTATTTCTCTACAATAACCAGAAAAAGTAAATTTTCAGCGTTTTGCAAGGGACAAAAATGGAAGATGTTCACCATCTTTAAGATTCCCTGAGAAGCCATGATTCTTTAAATCCTCTGCAGACTCTGCAGAGTCTTGCGGAGCTTATTTTCACATTTAACAGCATGACTTTGGTCCTGGAGTATATTTCTAGATTAGATATTATTAGAGATTCTAGTATTGGTAATGAAGCGCTTGAAGATACTGATTCCATACTTACATCAACATGCATCCAGATCTTGTACTTCTTGCAGATGTCTGCAATGGCTATCAGTGGGTCAAATGCCCCATAGACTGTAGTTCCTGCTGTGGCACTTACTAGGAAAGGAACAAATCCCTATGGGGGGAAAAAGAGGAAAATGTTCCAATAGAAATAACATTCTTTAGATGATCCATTATCTGCCACAAAGCACCTGCCATGGACCTGTTGGGAAGTGAATTGGACAGAGACTTCTTATAAGTAGTAAACAACACACAAAGCACAGTCTTTGGCTCTGTCACTCTGGCTGCATTTGCCCTGCAGAAATAATCCAGGTTGACACCACTTTAATCACTATGGCTCAATATTATGGAATTCTGGGAACTGTAGTTTGTTGTAGCACCACAGCTCCCTGACAGAGAAGGCTAAATGTCTCGCAAAACTATGCTTCCTAGAATTTCATAGCACTAATCCATGTCAGTTAAAGCAGTGTGAACCTGGATTATTTATGCAGTGCAGTTGCAACCTCTGTGTCATTTGAGCCTGGTGCCAGACTTGTGATACTGTGAATGAGGGACAATCCATTGAACCTGAATTCTCACAAAAGAGATGTCTTGTAGGTAGTAATAGATGTCCTCTTGTGTCCAGGAATAAGATGTTCAGCCTGTTCTAGATGTGGTTGAACTCTTGCCATAAAATTAATTTTGTAGCATGGGCTGCTTCTGGATTCAAGACTGTCTCTTGAGGCTCAGCAGACCCAACTGTCCCTTGAGGCATCAGCTATAACTATTCTTGGGCATCACTAGCCATATTCTGCTAACCTCCCGCTTGGATTATTGCAGTGGGATAGGATTGCTTCTGAGGATGACCCAGAAATGTCAATAACTGTGGAAGACATTGGTCAGAGTTCTAAATACTGTAAAGTATCCTACTTATGTAGCACTGTATGGGATCCTATTTAACCATTTGTAACATTAATACCATATCATATCTGTTATCAATATTACACCAGTCTTAAAGAATAGTATTAGCTATTAGCCTCTTAAATCAAATTGAGGTGCTGCAGTTTACCTTTAAATTCCTAAAAGTCTTATTTATTTGATTGATTAATATTCCACCTATCTCTCAAAACCTGGGCTTCCAGCAATAATCAGTTAAGAATAAAAACTTATGAAGATTTTTAAGGTACTGAAAAAACAGATATGGTATTGTGTTGTGAAGTAGATGTGATAACTGGATTACTATTTCCCCTGCTTTACAAAGGACAACCATATGCTGGAAGGGTTGTTTATTTGAATGTATTTTCTATTTAAAAGGCTTTCTGGTTTTAGTCCAATTGAAAGATAAAGAATTATAAGGAGAGAGACCCGAAAGGATCTTGAGGTTGCCTATCCAAAGTTAGTACATGGACAGCAGGTTATGGTACACAGGCCACCTGGTCACAGTCTTCTCTATTATGGTGAGATGTGTTGTGTTAATTTAAACTACAGCTGGAATTTTATTGGTGCATTACACCAGCAGAAAAAGAGGGAAAAAAACTTTTGATGCAGTGACATCTAAGAGAAGTAAGGCATTGGTGGAATAAGCTGTCTAAATCTAGCAGATTTTTTCTGCCTTTCCTTGCAATTCCTGTATGGCTTTGGAAAAAAATATAACCACTGCCATGGTGCATCAACAGGATTGTGGCCATTATTGCCAAATCTACATTTATGTATCTATAAATTTCTTTAAGCTAATGGTATGCAAATTGATGTACTATTTTGTTGCCCTTTTTGTGCTGGATAAAGGACCCCCAATTATGTTCCGTTATATTACGTCAGTATTACCACCCATTTACATCCTCCTTTTATCTTCTCCATTTGCAAGAGTTATCGCTGTTTCTACATGTAGGTGGCAGCAAATTGCCAAGGCCGCAAAAACATATTGATGTTTTGTTTACAGAAAGCTTTCCCCAGCATGTAATAAAATGGCCATCTAGAATGGACATGTCTGCTTTTCACTTCTCAATTTTGTTGAATAAGCAGCCTACATGCATTGATGTCACTGCTGACTTCACAAGGCTGATAGAAGCGTGAGTTAGCGGAAGCCAGAGGTTTTGCGGAACCTGATACAATTAACTGGTTTCTCTTTGCAATGCCCAAAGTGAAACAGCAACTCAGTGAGGGGCGGCCTCACTCCTTTTGCAACGTAACTGTAAATTTAAGTTATATTTAGAGTTTATGGGAGTGTGACAAAGTATACTGGAGAAGAGTATGTTTTGCATGACAGCCAATAGTTTATAGCATTCACTTTGAAAAATTAATAAAAATAAAGTTTTTCAGTTTCTTATGGCCAAGAGATGTTTTTAAAAAATAAAATAAAACAGTAATCAGAACTGTAACTAAAGATTTTCTGAAGAGGACTTATAACTACTTGAAATTACTTTTTAGTATGTATCTACATTTTAAAAGTAACTGTCCAAGCACTGGCTACAGCTGGATAGTTCAGACTTTTCCACAGGAAGCCTTCTACAAACAGTCTGCAAAGATTGTATTTGCCTCTTTGCATCTAGTCTGGTTTATTGGGTGAGTTTCAGACAACAACACTTTGGAGTGAGAAGAATCTGAGCATCAGTCATTTTAAAAGTAGGCTTTGGTACAACCACACAAAGTTGGATACAGGGTTCAAGACTCATGGGGGTGGCTTGCTTGTTTTAATACCTAGCAAGACTGAGGCTGAATCTGCACTGCAGCAATAATGCAGTTTGACACCTCTTTAACTGCCATGTTGCAATGCGATAGAATACTGGGAATTGTAGTTTGTTATAACACCAGAGCTCTCTGACAGAGAAAGCTAAATATCTCACAAAACTACAAATCTCAGAATTCTACAGCACTGAGCCTTGGCAATTAAAGTGGTATCAAACTACATTATTTCTGCAGTGCAGATGTAGCATGAGACAAAGAGATTTTGCAACACATGGCAAAGGACAATGTATAGACTGTGTACAGAAGCTGATGAGACTGTCAGCTGAATTCCACTTCAACACAACTGACAAAACAGTGTTTTCGCTGCACCTGAACACAGCAGTCTAGCTCAGAGCACACAGGGCAAGCCAGGAGGCACACATAGTTCTGTTTTCTATCATTTTTACTGCAGACGTCCATGAAGTAGTTGGTTCACTCTGCCTAATGATAGGACCAATATTGATGCCCAACTGAAGAGTGGAACACAAAATCAAATCATGAGAACTATCAGTGGCATATCAACATTGGAAGCAATGGAAGGGTCTAGCTCTGGAAAACACAGATTGCATGCAAAGGATCCAGATTCGATCTCTGGCATCTCCAGTCAGATCTAGAAAAGACTTTTATCTGAAATCCTGCCAGTTAATCCTGCCACGTTCAGTCCTTAGTAGACAGATGGAATGGCAGTCTGACAGGATCTAGGGCAGCTTCTCAAGCATCTATTGGGCAGCTTGGATCATCTAGTTTTGTATCTTTATGGTGGCTGGCAACAATTCTCTCTCCCTAACCTCAAAGTAGGAGCAAGTCTTTCCAAGATTTATTATTTGAAGCCAAAGTAGACATGACCACGAATGTGGTTTTGAATGTAATGTAATTTGCAGGTTTTTTTTTTTAAAAAAATGTACATCACAGAAACTGGAGGATTGTGATAATTATTTGGATCACAGCAGGCATGCATGGAGAAGGAATTTAATTCTTCCTTCTCCTGCTGCATTCCTGAAGAAAATCTCTCCACTGAGACTGGCATTTTGCATTGAGAGTGAGAAAATTGCCAATTGCCTCATGTGGCCCACAGGAGCCCTTTGCCCACCCTTGCATTAGACGCTCACATTAGACATTTATACAACCCATTAAACACGCACACCAGCTCAAGCACACTGAAAAGTTGTATTTTAATTTCATTTTATCCATAGAAGTTGGTGCCCAAATCCTCAGCCCTTCATGAAGTAGCACTTAAAATAACTAAACAATAAAACAAATAACAAATTAACTAAGCCACTCCAGATGCAATTCATAAACAACAACAATCCAATTAATACTGAAGTGATAACAGATGCATCACAATACTAAATGGTAAAAAGAATGCAGAGACCCAATGTAAATGTATACACATGAATAGCATTAGAAAACCTTTTAACTTGCTTCTGTTTTCCCCTATCTGATGCCTTCCAGGGTATAGTTCCTATCATCTTCTACTAGCACAACCAATTGCTGTGTTAGATGGGGAAGATGGAAAATTAAGTCCAACACATCTGGGGGGCCTCAGGTTAAGGAAAGCTACTGTATGGCACAATGACGGTAGGCAGAAATGTACTTGCCTTTTGCTTTGCTTCAATGATTCTCCTTTCAAGATCAGATGGGATCATTTTGCCTCTGGAATGAAGACATCAAAAGATAATGGTTACCAATTTGCTATCATGACTTTTCCAATCATTCTGATACTCAGATGGTTGAGACGTTCCAGACCTTGGAAATCTTTTTTTATTACAACTCCCAGAATCCCCAACCAGCATGATCACTATCATTGTGGCTGGGGATTTGGGGACTTAAACTTGTTCAAGCTGTGAGGAGTTCTATTTGCCACTTACAAGCATTAAAAAACAAAACCCCAACCTACTTGTACTTAGCAACAGAGCAGGCTGCCTTACATTGAGTTTGGCCATTGGTCTAACACAGTACTGTTTATTCTTGCTGCCAGTGGATTTCCAAGGTTTCAGGCAGGATTCTTTTCTAGTCCAATTTAGAGATCTCTAGTAATCTCTGATGATCTCCCATCTAGGTGCTAACCAGGCCCAAACTGTTTGCTTCCAAAAGCAGGAGAGAATTGGTATGTTCATGGTGGTAGGGTTGTAAAGCAATGTTTTATCCGATTTTGGTCTCATATCAAAATCATTTTAAATTCCTGCATACCAACTTCAGTACTGTGTGATGTCAAGATCCTGATGTAGCGGTTTGAGTGTTGGACTATGACTATGGAGACCAGAGTTTAATTCCTGGCTTGGCCATCAGACCCACTGGGTGACCTTGGGCAAGTCACATGCTCTCAGCCTCAGAGGAAGGCAATGACAAACCTCTCTGAACAAATCTTGCCAAGAAAACTTCATGATAAAGTCACTATAAGTCAGGAATGACTTGAAGGTACAAAACAAGAACAAACTATCTTCTCATCTTGTTATTCAATTCCATTGATTAGGTTATTCGGTTAGTTTTATAATGGATATCAGTACTGTTACTGATATCAGTAACATTTCCATTAACCTGAAAACATGTACACACAAAGCTAGATTAATGCTTCAAGGAGCCACATGGAAACCAATGAGACCAAGGTCCAAAACACACTGTAGAAATAATTCAGTCTGAGGCATCTTTAACTGCCCTGGCTCAATACTAGGGAATTCTGGGAACTATAGTATTGTGAGACATTTAGGCCTGTTACAGACAGCCAAAATAAAGCTGCTTCGAGTCACAGTGGAGGTATGGTGTTTCAATGGTGCATGCGTCCTAAGAGTCCAGAAGTCACACCAAAGCCATGCTCCAGCCCTAAGAACTGGAGCGTGGCTTTGGTGTGGCTTCTGGACTCTTAGGACACATGCATCATTGAAACACCATACCTCCACTGTGACTCGAAGCAGCTTTATTTTGGCTGTCTGTAACAGGCCCTAGTCTTCTCTGTCAGAGAGCTCTGGTCCCAATATAAACTACAGTTCCCAGGAATCCCCAGCAGTGAGCCAGGGCAGTTAAAGCAGTCTCAAACTGGGTTTTTTCTACAGTGTGTTTTGGACCTTAGTTTACTTATGATGACTGAAATCCCATTAGTTGCACTGGGTTTACGCAAACCACGATAAGCCTGGATACAAACAATATTCCATGTTTGATAAGGAAATTCACTGGCAGTGTATCAATGAAAGAATTGTGTTCTTCAAAAAAAAAATAGTACAAACTGTTGTAGAAGTATCTTTTAGCTTGGAAATAAACTGAGAAGTATATGGTAACCTTATTGTGTTATCATTACACATATTTTGTTTGTTACACGTTTTTAAATTATATACACAGTTTATATACCAGTCCAATAACACAATTTGTCTGGGCGTCTCACAAATAAAACCAACATTAAAATACAAAATAAATAATAAAATGTCTAAAAACTAAAATAAAAACACAACCCGCAAAAACACCTCCCCAAACAATTCAAAGATGAATTTTGAATGGAAAACTCCAGGATAAAGGTGTGAAGTTTTTAAAAAGGTCTAAGGATGCTAGGTGAACAAATATATTATTTTTGGATATACACAAATTCCAAAAAGCTGGCAACCAGTGAGCCTCTTTCAGAAGGACACTCCATAATCAGGGTGACATTCTCGCAAAAGTCCCTTTCCTTAGGACAGTGGCTCTCTTCCTTTGGTCCTTGAGGTGTTTTGGAGTTAAGCGCCCAGAAGCCCCATCCAGCATAGCTAGCAGCCAGGAATTCTGCCAGCTGAAATCCAAAATATCTGGAGCGTCAGATTAAGAACCACTTGAGAACCAGTCTTGGTAGTGGTTTAAGCACTGGATATGACTCTGGAGATCAGGGTTTGAATCTCTGCTGAGCCATAGAAATCCACTGGGGGACCTTGGGGAAGTCACATTCTTTTAGCCTTAGAGAAAGACACCAAATTACAGATTACAGGATTGTGTAGGAAAGTTAAAGTATGGTGTCAAATTGCTTTATTTTTGCAATATGGATAACCCCCTGTGGGTTTTTATGGCTGAATATGGATTCAAACTCTGGCCTCCTAGAATCCTAGTCCAGTCTCAGGCAGAACTTTACACTCTGCCACACAATGCAGAATCTAAGCCAGTATATACTCGACATACTGCATATACTCGACTATAAAGTGACTTCATGTGTAAGTCAAGAGCAGGTTTAGGTGCCAAAATTATAGATTTTGATATGAACCGTGGATAATTTGAGGGTAAAACTTAAAGATATGAACCAAGGATCTAACAAATGAAGGAAAGGAAAACAATACCAAAAAACTTCAAAAAATTCCAGAAGGCATGTCTGTGCTCATATTGAAGGCTGGACAGATGAGAGAATAGAGAGTGGGAAGTCAGTGCTTCCAGGACAGATTACACTCTTGCCTTTCACCAGGAGATGGTTCCTTTTTTAAATAAGAGTTAAACTACAGTAATGACTTTGGCCCATGGATAAGTCGACTCAGGTTTTTGGGGTTAATTTTTTTACTAAAATTTTTAGACTTATAAATGAGCCTATACAGTAGGTAATGTGTTTTTAAAACAACAACTATAGAAACATGAACAGTTAGTTTACCTGGGTCTGAAGTGAAAAAACATCCGCACACAAACTGAGCATTAATGCCTATAACACCTTTTGAACTCAGTGAAAAGATTTTGCTGGTGTACAACTTACTTATGGCAGTCAGTTTAATATTTTCCCTTTTCCTTTCTGTCATAATCAAGGATTGGATCTTCCTAAAGTGATAAAGAATTTGCTTACCTCTCATCACATCTGATCAAAACCACACTGTCAGTACCAATTCCTAAGGCTGCTGCTCCTTTCTTCACAGAAAAATGACTCTGAAAAAGGACATGGATTATTATTTTTTACAATGTTTATAACCTGCTTCTTCAGCTGCTAAAGAATCATGAAGTGGTATCATGATGGGGTGGGTGGGAAGAAAACCCACCAGGAAAGTTCCTGTGCAAATAATACTCAGGTATGGGTGCAGACCATGGTGAAATAAATTGAAGATTTATTATAGGGAAGCTAAGCATTTGTATTAATACTAATGTCTCCAAAAGACTTATGAGTTATGTCCAATGGCAGAGAAAGCTTTGATAGATGACAATCCAATTCATTCAATTCAGGAAAAAAGACTAATCCTGATTTAGAAGTTATATTTTATAAGATAGTGTTGCCTTGAGTTACAGGTTAATATAGATACATGGAAAATGGGAGGTCAGGGGGAATTAGAAAAGAGAAAATACAGTCCCTAATAATCATGTAATTAACAGTGGCCAATAGTAAAACACTATGACAAAATGAATTGCGCGAGTAGTCAGTATATCTATCCGTACATACCTAGTGGTCTATCTCTGTACATAGCAATCAATGTATCTTTCTGTGTACACACAACAGCACAGATAAAATGAGATGTGACTGCTCCTTATTTACATATCCTCCACAGGTGAAAACAGGGGAACGTAAGACCAAGCAACATAAAAATGGGCTCACATTGGCAAACATTTGTAATGAGGGACTAGGAAAGGCTGCAGCTGTTTGCTTTTGCTTGAGGGTACTGGGAAGGGCAATATTCCATCCACTCTCCTCCATCAGCTGAGCCTATTGAGTACAAACTAGTTCATCACTTTGATTTGAATAGTTTTTAAATTGTATTTGTAATTTTTATACAGTTTTATCATTGTGTATATATTGTATTTTTATTCTGTACTGCTGTATTGTTGTATTCTTTTGTTCTGTACACCGCTTTGATCAATGCGGAAAAGCGGTATAGAAATAAACTTTATTATTATTATTATTATTAATAATAATAATAATAATATTATTTCAATTTGCAGCAATTTTAAGTAATCTGAGGAAAGAGGAGGGAATGTGGTGTGGTGGAAATTCCTTGTTGAAATAAAAAGCTATAGAAAGATGGAGTCACCTTTGTCAGCCAGAGAGATGGTTTTTGAAATAAAGGCTTGGAGTTTAGAAAAACTAGAGCAAAGGAATAATGAGTGCATCTTGACCTGGATGGAAGCTGGCACCAGTAAAAAAGACATAACATAAACTACTGAGATAAGGATACATAGTTGACATTCAGAAGCAAGGTTAGAAGGAAGGCTAAAGGAGGGGGTAAGGAGTGATGATGAAGTTTTAATGTATGCATGTATTTCTGTTCTGATTGTAAGAATTCTGTATGTTTAAATTGTAATTAGCCAATCAGGTGTATTGAAGAAGCTTCTTTGTCTTCAATAATATAAAAAGAGCCATTTTGTCTTGTTCGGGGCCTCAACTTTTTGGAACTTGAATTCCACTGAGTTCAATGTTTTCCTTTGTCGACAATTGGAAATAAACTTATGGATTTTCAATTACTAGGTCCTCTTGCCAATTCTTTTGCTCTGTCAGTCCTAGATTTTTAAGTTTCCTGAAATTTCTGTTACAGTGGGAGGAGTGGAGAGAAACTGGGACATTTTAAAAACATCTGAAAAAGTGGAATGATAGAGGATTAATTGAGACTGTCCTTGTCAAATCAGGTCAATTGGAGGGTATATATTTATTGAAAGCTGCTGTTCATATTTCCTCCCAATTTAGAGGAAGGCTATGGTCCATGGACCACATGCAGCTTCAAGTCTGGTTTAGAGGCCTCAAATGGTTCCCCACCCCCATTTTTTAAAATGCTATTTTCCCATTCAAAATGCCTTTCTCTGTCCTTGGTCACTTTCAGTGACAAAAACAAGACCATACTTGGAGGTGTTTAAAGAAAGTAAGTAACATTTTAACCTATTGTAGTATAATGGCTAAATATCAAAAGAGTGAGCCAGAAAGTCTTACTTTCAGATCTCCTGTAAATAAAGATATGTCCCTTCAGAAAGACACTGTCATTGAGGATCAGCCTTATATCTGCAGTACTGGGATAGTAATATTGAGTAACCTTTCATTTTCCCAATATAATGCATTTCAGAAAGGGGGAGACACAGTATACAGTTCCTTTCATAAGAAGGAGGGAAGGAAAGGAAAAAGCGAGAGAAAGAGAGAAGGAAATCCATTAAATAAGGCTTAAACAAATAAGTGATTATATAGTCTTAAATTCAATTGTTGTTCCCAACTAGAGTGGATCCATTGAGCAATGGAATGTACATAAGTGCTGACTTACTAAATTACTATTAATTTAATGAATCTATTCTAGCTTGGAATAACAACTGGATTTTACAATTACAAAATCATGGTAAGAAAGTGTTGTTTAGTAAGCAAAAGTAAGCTTAGCAAAATGATGAAAACAGAAACACGTACATGCTCTGATGTGAAGGCAACAAGTCTTGGAATAGCTGCCATTCCTTTCTCCTTAACTTCTGGGAACATCTTGAAACGTGCAACCAACATAGCATACATGTTAGATATGGCACCACCTGGAGTCCACAGTAACACACTGTTACCTCTTCTGTTCACACAATTGCATGGCTTTAAGCACAAACAGCATTTTCCAGCATGCAACTTTTAAAAGATGCAGCTTATCTTAGATAAGGGACATTCTTTGTTCTATTAATCTCCTTCGCCTCACTGAAATCACCTTCCAAATAAATCTTCTACCATAAAAAGCACAGGTAATCTAGGGCTCATCCAGACTGGCCAAATGTGTTGGGATCCTAGCAATGTAGTGTGTGTGCGCACGCACACCTTCAAGTCACCTGTTGACTTATGGTGACACTATTAATTTCATAGGGTTTCTTAGGCAAGGAAGACTCAGAGGTGGTTTTGCCAGTTCTTTCCTTGGAAATATAGCCTGGTACCTGGTATTCATCTAAGTACAAGACAGGGCTGACCCTGCTTAGCTTCCAAGGTCATACAGGAACTGGTGCCTTCAGGATATTTAGGTAGCAATGTATCAAGATACAAATGACATTTCTCTTGTCCCAGCATATTTCTGGATAATTCCCACAAATTGCTGCACTTTTAAAATCCTTCCTTGAATGAAAAATTTCTTCCTGTCTAGGTTTCACTTAGGTACATTTTGGATTCCAAACCTATGTTTGCACCTATTGTTATACAGTACTTCACTTTACATTAGCACATTAGCACTTTATAATGTGGGCTGTTGGTGCTAATTTTCATGTTTCTTCACCTGCACATGCTTAATTTCACCCCTTGCCCAATATGTCTCCAGGGAAACTGGAGCAATTTGGTTTTTAAAAATCTGTCCATATTCTTAGCACTATTGCACTCTAGATGGTCTTTTGATACTTCTGTTTTCAACTCAGCTCAGATCACCCCATGCACACTTACTCATTCACTGCCTATTTGAAACAAAACAGTTTGGAGAAGCATCAACATATGACATTAAATGGTGCAGCACCATGTAACACACACTGCCAGTTTGGATGAGCAGTAGAAGAACCTGCATTTGGTTACCCTCTCTGTTATCTCATGTTTTCTAACATCCCCATATAACTAGGTTGTTAAAACCCTTAATCTTAGTGCCCCATTGCATAGCCTTCCCTAACAGAAGTCATCCATATGTATTGAGTCCAACACTCAAACCGCTAGTCATCCCCAGCCAATATGGCAACAGCTCAGCATATCCAAGGGCCAACGGGTTGGATAAGCTTGGCATAGTTTAGGAAGTGCAACAGCCAAACTCCTCTACCACCTTCACCACCATTTTGTCACCTTTGTACTACTAAAAACAGCAAGCGTGCTAAAGAGCTTGAACTTTGCCCATACCTAAATTCTAAAAGAGGTTTAAAAGAGGGCTGGAAATTTGTAACCTTTCAGAGGTTGTTGGGGTCCAAATCTGATCAGTGCTAGTCAGCATAATCAAGAATGATGGCTAATGGGAGCGGAGAGTGCAATCATCTCTAGAGAAGCACATATATTTCCAGCCATGGTTTAAATTTTAAGCTAGCACAAATGTTAAATAAAAGGTTATATACTATTATAAAGTGCTTTGAGGGTGGAAATATTTTGACAAACAAATAATATTTACAGGACCATATCTGTTTGGATTATCTAAAAGGAAAGGACATTAGCTTATTACTCTTCGCATATACCAAGGTTACAAGACATGTTCAGTACATAAACTAAAGGTCAACTAAAAGAGCTCTTCTGAATCCATTTTCCTAGCCTGCCACTTCAACACAATTTGCTTGAAAGAAGCATTTAGCTGGGGGCATCATTAGAGTTTTTAATGATCATGTCCCTAAGTTGCCATAACTGTGCAGTATTTTCCCATCCAAGAGAGGATGTTGAATAATGAGCAAGCATCCCCTTGAACATGCACACTGCTTTCTCCCACTAGAATAATTGCAAAGGACATCATTTATCACAAGACTGATAAGATCACCTACCAGGTGAAAAGATCCCATCACCAGCACCACCTGGCCAGCCAACAATTTCTCTCATTTTCCTTAGTGTGACGTATTCCAAAAGCACAAACACTGGAGCAATTTCATAGGTGAACCTGAAAGACAACAACATCAACATTTTGCTGCATTAAGTTAAAATAGAGGAAACATTTTTCTGAGCTTGTCAACATTATTTTGGCTGCCATTCTTGTTGGAGGATGCTGGATATTGTACTCCAAAAATGTAATTTTTAAAATCATTAGAATTTCTCTTCACCTACCCTCCATTGATAAAGATTCCTGTTTGGTAATTCAAAACCTATTATTAATAAAAGGTTTTGGCAGCTTGGCTCTTTCTTTGTTAAACTGACTGATTCAGTTTATCGATATTGTGAAGATCAGAGATGCAAATCTTTGTAAATTTTATTCTCACAGCCAAGAGCAAATATGTTTACCATGTTTCTCCTCCTGTGAAAAAGCCTTTGAAAACTGTCCTTGGAAACTTTGGAGGATTATTCTTAGATCAGGACATTTTCCTCGTATAAAATGTGAATGGATTTTTGGGATCAAAAAAAGCATTTCCTGTGCAAAAATGTTCTTTTCTGCAGGAAACTTGTTTTTGTTTTTGTTTTGTGCAAAAAATGAAATTGTCTATGCAACCTCAACCCCCCCCAAAAAAAAAACCCCAACATGTGTAGGGAATCCAGGTGCAGGACGAATATGTCATGAACTTCAAAGATTTTTGTCCTTCCATTATTCTCCTCACCAGTTTTTTGACACTCAGGAAACCAATTTTTGTATCTATCATTCTAATATTTTCAAATCCTCCTTTTGTTCTAGTGGATACTGGTACCTTTCAATAGCACAGGTCTGTGATAAACTAACTTTTTCCAGTGTTGTAGCTGTTTCTGATGTATTTTTGGGTGCTGAATTAAAAATAAACAATAAAAATGTCATACCATACACAGTTTTTTCACAAATTCGATATTTTTTTTCAACAATTCAGTTGTTACTTATCTTTGATTAAGTAGGGATGTCGATGTTCCAGCACAATTTCTTTTAGTGCTTTTGAATGGATTTTTGTGTTTCATATCAGTGAATTAAAGTGTTTTGATAGTTTATTCGAGGACTATCACCCTTTTCTTACACCTTGCAGGATAATCCTTTGTAGGGTCATTTCATTCAATCGCATATTACAACACAGAAATGTCAAAGCAAGGTGTGAAAAAGCTGTACATGATCAAGCAAATCTGAAGTCATTTTTGGGTTCGGAATGACAACTTCCTATAAAATCAGCATACATTTTTAAAAAATGTTTTCTGACCTTTCGTTTTGCAAGTTCTTTGCTCATTCCTCTTTGGCAGGAATAGACAATTTTGAAGAGCCGGGGTGCATCTACATGGTACAAATAATGTAGTTTGACATCACGGTCAGTGCAGTAGCTCTGTCCTATGAAATCTTGGGATTTGTAGTTTTACAAGGTTTTTAACCTTCTCTGCCAAAGAGTGCTGGTGTCTCACAAAACTACAAATCCCAGGATTCTGTAGGATGCAGCCATGGCAGTTAAAGTGGTGCCAAACTGCATTCCTTTTACAGCATAGATGCACCAGGGGTCACACTAAAGGTAAAACCTAATGAATGCTGGGGAGACGGCACTTTGCTGCTGCCACCAGGGAAGTTCAGAAGCAACCACAGTGCTCTCTATGGTGCAAAAGGATGTCAGAAGGTCCTTCTTAATCATAGAGCCTCAGCAATGCGGGATGTTTCCTTTTATACTGGGAGGAAAGAGGGGGGGGGACAATTGCGTTTTTGTTTTGTTTTTTTAGTTCTGTTGCTGACACAAATTCTCAGTGGCATGGCTTGCTTCTAGTGACAAATGGAGGACAGCAGAGGATGAGTAAAACAACCTAACGTCCATAAGTGGCCTATGGTCTACAAGTTGCCCACTCCTGCTTTTAGGAGAGGTAGGGTGAACCCCTGCATGAAGAATGCCCCTAGTTCAACTCTCAGTTAAAGGATCTGCAGAGGCAGAGCTCAAAAAGACCAGTGCTCAGGTCCTTGAAGGGTCGTTGCTAGAGCTGATAGTAATTGAGCTAGAATGGGGTGGGAATCACACAGCACTCTATATATTGCTGAACAGCAAATTCTTAACCCATTCACTTACTGGGCAGGTCTGATGGGGCTTGCACTTTGACAATATCTGGCGAGCTGTATGATTCCCATCCCTAAGCCAGATGAGATCAGTGAACTGACAAAGTATAAGTCAGGGTCATATGTTTGTTTAAGATTTTTTTTACTGCCCTTCAGTCAAAAATCTCATTAATCTGCCTTCCAACACATGATATAAACTTAATATGCTGGATTCAGATTTACTGCAGAGATACTGAAATAAATGGGACTGAAATTAGACATGATATACTGGTCCACTGATTTCAAACAGTTTTAACATGACTAGGTCTGCATCCACCCCAGAATATGAATATTAAACTTACACACAAAATGAACAATGAACAAAAATAAGCTTAAAACTAAAATAAGCTGTTGCACCAAAATGCAGTATTTCAATGAGTACCATATTTAAATGACAGTAGCTGAAACCATCGCATGTTCAAATGACAAAATAATTTTCTACTACATTTCTCAGACCTTTCTGTATACATGTTTAAACTGTACTTATTTTCAGTGGGAAACATAATACAAAGCAGTTACAGTGGCAAAGGAATCTGTTTTTGAAACGTCTACTGTGTAGACTCAGCACTATGGTGACTTAAGCCTAAATGGATCTCATATTTTAAAGCACCAAGAAATTACATACTTACATATTAGTATTGGCTGTAGACGTTAGCCAATCTGCAGCTAACCCAACCATATCCAGTCCAGTTGATAGTTGATTGAAATACCTGGGGTGTCCTGTGAAATAATGAAATATAGCAAGTTGGTTACTGTTTCTTCTGAGTTTTTAGTCTGCAGGGAAAAGCGATTACTCCAGGAGACAGGAATGATATACTGAAGAACTTCTGGTCCATTTGCATTTGCATTGCATACCCCCTATCTCCTGTACTCCCCACTTTCCAATTTGGTCTGTATAATCCATCCCTCATTGCAGCTGAAGAAGGAAGAAAGAGGAGAAATCAGGACTTGTTAACTGCTGTTGTCAATGATTTATAGCGACCCTAAAGTTAGAATTGTCCAGGCCATTGTATTGTCTCTCCATGTATAGGTGTGAGAGCTGGGCAATGTAGGAAGAAAATTAATTCATTTGAGATGTGGTGCTGGAGAAGAGTGCTGAGGGTACTGTGGATGGCCAGAAAGACAAACAATTGGGTCCTAGAACTGATCAAGCCTGAACTCTCCCTGGAAGCCAAAATGACTAAATTGAAGCTGTTGTACTTTGGCCACTTCATGAGAAGGTACAACTCATTAGAAAAGATCAGGATGCTGGGGAAGACAGAAAACAGTAGAAAAAGAGAAAGGCCACTTGCCAGATGGATAGACTCAATAAGGGAGAACATGGGCCTGAGTCTACAAGACCTTAGCAGAGAGGTAGAGATTAGGGCGGCTTGGAGATGTTTCATTCACAAGGTCACCATGAGTTGAGGTCTACTTGAAGCAGCTAACAACAAACAACATGATTGAGAGACCTATACTCAGCAGCCCTGATCAAGGTCTTGTAGACTCAGAGCCATGACTTCCTTCATTGAGTCTATCTATTTAAAATGCAGTCTTTCTCTTTTCTTACTGCCTTCTATCTTACCAAACGTCAGTGTCTTTTCTAGTAAGTAATCATTTCTTGTGATATATCCAATGTACCATAGTCTCAGTGTAGTCATCCTGGCTTCTAGGCAGAGTTTGGGCCTGATTTGCTCTAGAAACCATTTGTTCATCTTTTAGCAGTCCACAGTATCTGTAGAACTGCAGCACCATATTCAGTGCCTTGATTTTCTTCCCATCAGCTTTCTTCACTGTCTTTCACAAATATACAGACAAATGGAAATACGTGAAACTCAGACTGTCCCTGTCAACTTGGGACAGTCAGGGATATGCCCCTCCTTTTCATACAGATCCTTCAGTCCCCTGAAAATGTAGTTGTAAGAATCAGGGAACCCTACTGTCAAGAAGAAAGGGGGAAATCTTCCCAACCTGTGCACAGGGAATGTCTGGTCATAGAAACCTTCTCCTAGCAGACAACAGATCCTGGGCCTAACATGAAGCATTTACAGGACAAATAATTTGAGAGAGCCATGGTTGCTTTCATAAGGTCGGATTCTATTTTACTCCCAGTTAGAGCTGAGTCCTTGATTCAAGTATTAAATAGAGACTCAACAAATATGTCAATCCCATTGATTCAGTGGGTTACTCTAGTTGGGACTACCAACAGTATTCAGGCAACAGTCTCAGCATTGACAGACTAGACCAGGGTGGAAATCAGATAGCCCACCAGATATTTGTGGGACTACAACTCCTAGCATTCTTTGCCATTGTTTACATTTGCTAGGATTGTTGGGAGTTGCGATATAGCATTATCTAACAGGCACCAGGTTGGGAAGGACAAATGTAGAGACTATCATAGGCAGAATACTGTTCAGTGTTAGCAGAGAATAAAGCTCCATTAGTTTATGTCTACTGGACTTCATATTTCACCTCTGCACACAACCACAGCCTAAGGCATTTGGTGTACTCTCACAGCCAGCTTGAGAAAAGAGTGCTTGCACAAGGAGATCTGAGCATTATCTGCTTTCATTTTTGAAACAGAGAAAAAGGAAGAGCTGTTGCCCTTTTGGACCTCTAGCAAACAGCGAGATGAAGATGATGATGATGACATTTATTTGTATCCTGCTTTCTCCCAAAGCATCTTACAATTTAAACGCACAGTACAATTAAAAACTTACAAAAGTGGCAATTAAAATAGAATTGAATTATTACAGTATTAAAACAGATCAATACTGATGGTGCTTCCTTTCCCCAGAGGCAAAACTACGTATACTGCCATAGCAACATCCTATGCAATTCTAGGATTTGCAGTGAAGAGGGGACATTTAGAAAGCTCACCCAGAGTGCACCAGTGCCTCACCAAAATATATATTCCAGGAATCCATAGGACAGAGCCATGACAGTTAACGTGGAATAATAATACTGTGATTGTGTAGTGTGAATGCGCTCCTGGTCATTGTTTGGGCACATGTGTGTGTCCTGGCACCTCAATCAGAGAATATGTTTTGGGGGGATGTTGTACAACATGGCAGTGAATACCTCCTTCTGCAACAACCAAGCATGTACAGCCATTGGGATAACAGGATAACAGTTGCGTCATTGTATGTCATCAACAAAATTCTGCTTTTAGTGTTCAGAAACAGAGTTTTCACGAGTGACCATATGTAAACCAGCTGCCCTATGCCTGTGTGGGTTACTGAATAAGAGGGCACACTCTCTCCCATTGCATCTCCTGGCAGGAGGGAGTGATCTATAGAGTTTTGATATTACCCCCCCCCCCCCACTGCACACCTGGAGTGTCCATAATTTCTAAGATACAAGAGTTCTTCCTTTCTACTCCCCAACCCCAAACACCAATGGTGAGCACAGCCCATTGACATACATACACTTTGGAACTGTAGCTCCAGCCAACAAAATCACATTTATGTTCTGTTTTTAATACCCTTGGAAGGGAAGTGGCCAAAAAATGGTTGACGGTGTAGTGGAAAATGAATATGCTAGTCTGAAACCTATACTTTGCAAATATCCCATAACCTTCTATCAAGTATAGCTGTGTTATTGGAATCACCATGTTCTTCTGTTGTACAAAATGGTTCTCCCTTAGGACTCAGCATTAATGGGGAACATTAATTGGCCAATTAGGCTGATCTTATGTCAAAGTCACCTTGGAATTTACTTTAAGACACTTACACAGATAGAAAGTGGAAACTGTTTGCCCAAGAGGTGTGTGTGGGGGAAAATGGTGAGAGACAGACAAACAGAAAGAAGAGAACTGGAAATGAGTAGTCCAGATCTTGCTAGTTAAATGGGGGAAAGAATTAGATGGTGTTGCTATGATCTTTGGAATAGCGGTATATAAATAAAACAA
>NC_056527.1:22666934-22673674 GCF_019175285.1 Sceloporus undulatus
ATTATTATTATTATTATTATTATTATTATTATTATTATTATTATTATTATTAAATTGGGATTACCTGTGTCCTTCTATTTGTACCCCTGTAATGCCTCTGTAAGCAGATTGTTGAGAGGATATTAGATCTTTGATCCACAGAAAACAAGTACAGTTGACCCTCTGTTTTTGTGAGGGATCCGTTCCAGACCCCCCCCCGCAAAAGTGGAGGCTTGCACATATTCAAGCCACATAGGCTTGAATGGGTTGCGCCTCGGGTGCACAGCCTGGGTGCACGTGCACCATTGAAAATTGGGGAGGTTGCCCCTCCATGGATATTCAAGCTTGTGGATCTCAGATCCATGAGGTAGGAGGGGCGACTGTATAGTAATGTTTAATTGTCTTTTTAAAAAATCAGTGAATTATATCCTGGATTAATATTCTCTTGTTCAGAATCTGTAAGTCTCCAGTATGTTCTCATGTAATTAAAAATGACACTCTAAAAACAGGGCCTGGGATTGTTTAGGTTTCAACCTCCAGGTGTTGTTGGATTGCAGTTGCTATCACCCTTCACCATAGACGATATTGGCTTAGGCTGATGGGAATTGCAGTCCAATAGTAACTGGAGGGCTAGGTTTACTTTCTCCTACTTTAAACTTTAGCTTTCCCACTGCTCAGGAAAAGGTTTTCAGGCCTATGTGACAAATGGGAATGGTGTAGTTTCTTACCACTGCACCATATAAAAATGTATGCATCATCAGAAGTAGATCTACAATAGTCACACTACAGCAGGGAGCACAATTGGGCTGGGATTCACAATGCTTAATTGAGGGGGAAACAGATTTCTAGAATCAGCTTTCTTTTCAATCACAGCCTAAGAAAAACTGAAATAATAAAAGAAAATTGGTTCAAATTGCTTTTTCTCCTCCTCTGTGGTGCCTTCCACCAACAGCCCTTTGAAGATCTTTGTCCACATGCCACATGTTGTCAATAAATGCTACACTTCAGAGGCAGAGGCAGGCATACCAGCTGAGGAGGCTTGCCACAGTTTATAATAACCTCTGTGATGAATAGCTAAAGATTATGAGCGGCAGAATGGCAAAATGAAGAAATGGAACTCTGCAAATTGCATTGCAGAAGAGTCAAGGGGCCGAGGATGGTACACACAGGCTACTGGGGCGGCAGAAGCATGTGTCACTTCTCCCTTGTCAGAATGCACAATTATAAATGGGCAAATTTCCGGGTAATTGTGGTTTTAAATAACCTTGAGTAAACTCAGCATCATTGCTGTGTCAGTATGATTCATGTGAAAATGTTTCATGGATTCATTGGTCTATTTACATGGCTGATTTCACTGGCTTCTAGGTTGCTCTTTACAGGTCCTTTGTATATGTGGATGTGTGTGAATGTATGTAATTTCCAAAGAGCTTGTATAACTTATATTTTATATATTATCATATAGCATACAGCTTATTGTGATTATATCATACATATAAATGATTTCTGTCATTTATATGATTATAACACACACACACTCCTATAGTTTCCAAAACTGATGTTTGTGTGTCATCTCCAAATGGTTTATACAATTTACACCATTTACATATCATTATAGAGCATCCTATGTTATTTATATCATTTGCATGAATGATTTATCTCATGTTTATGCTTTAAGACACATATACACGTACATGCATAGTTTCCAATCTCTCTCTCTCTCTCTCTCTCTCTCTCTCTCTCTCTATATATATATATATATATATATATATATATATATATATCTTTTTCAGAGAAGGTCAGAGCAAGCAACAACCCATGTAAAAACACAGCTCTAAAATCACAAGTCACATCTGAAAAACACACACACATACATGTAACAAAGAAATGCTTCTGAAATAGAACAATGGTTTAATCAATCAATCAATCAATCAGTCAAACAAACAAACAAAAAACTGCATACTAAATAAAGCTGCTTTGGGTCATTGTTTTTTATATCAGAAGAGAAAGATCAACAGCTACAGTACTTCAGTAGCATCGGATTAGGAAAGCAGGCCAAAAATACCTCTTCCCCTAACCCAAGGATACTGAACACAGTATGGTTATTAAGAAAAGGCATGGAGAAACAAAGACAGAAATTATCAGTGTAAAGCAACCATCTCTTCTCTGTCTTGCATGTGCATTTATAAATAAAGCATCAATGCTATTGATCTGTCAACCTTGGTACAAAATACAAAAGCTCAGTGATTCTATTCTGTGGGTAAAGCTAAAGGACAGAACAAGGGAAGGCAATTAAAAACATTATTTTCTTACAAACGCAGTCAAAGCCTCACCTTTTTGCCCTTCCTTGTTGTTTGTTACTGCGTGCCTTCAAATCATTTCAGACCATAAAGCAAACTTGTCATGGGTTTTCTTGGCAAGATTAATTAAGAGGGATTTGTCTTTGCCTTCCTCTGAGGCTGAGAGAGTGTGACTTGCCCAAGGTCACCTAGTGGGTTTCCATGGTCAAGTAGGGATTTGAAACCTGGTCTCCCAGAATTGTAGTCTACTTTTGCTTAAATTATGTTGACTGTTCTGGATAGCAGTTCCTTATAAGAAAGAGAGAAAAATCTCTCAGTTTCTCCTCCCTCACATCTCAATTCCTTTCCAACATTGGAAAGGCTTTTCCTCCATTTCTATCACCTGGCCTTGTTTGCTTGTTATGCTGTCACTCAGTTCTTCCACTAATTTTATATGATTTGTTGCTTATCTGTTTTATCCTAACACAACTCCATGTGCTAGATCAGGGTCAAAGACAGTGACTAACCCAAGGTCACAGAGGATGAGTAGGACTTTAGAAGATTTTTTTTCTGAAGCATTGTAGTGTGGTCCTTCAAAGGAGTGCACTCGAGCTGTCTATGGGAGTACTCTTTTAAATCTCATCAAACTAGAAATCCCAGTTTCCCACAGGATGGAGCCGGGATATCAAACAGCTATCAGACAGCTATCACTGTTTAGGGTATATAAACTCTTTAAGTCTCCCTAGCATCAGTTAAACACTTTAACCCAGGAATGGGTTTTCCCCTGAAGGCCACCTTAACTCAAAGATAACCTTCCAACCAATGGTGGTCTCCTGGTCTCAAGTGAATGAGGCAAAAATAACACATACACTCTACTCACACATATCCTGTCTCACACACTTCAGTTACTACATGCAGAGATAATATTAGTACTGCTACCTCTGATGGAGTTGACATGTGTCCCATATTGCACAGAATGTCCTGAATTTAGGGGCTCAGAAGTCTCTCTTGAATGCTTGTTACAGGGGACATCCTAAATCCTGTGTTTTAGTCCAATTATGGTGTCAGTGGGAAGACTGGACACCAACAGCGCTACAACAGGCAGACTCTGAGCGATTGGTGTGCACAAGTGTCCTCACATTACATACTAATTTGGGGGGGGGGGGAGGGGGGCTTGCATATCTTTTGTGAGTGCTGCTGAAGCCTGCTCTTCCTGCTCTCCAGGTTTGCTTATAGCCAGAAGATGGATGCATGGCAGAGCAGTAGGTGAGCCCTGGCACCACAACTGGGAGGGAAAGAGGAAACTAGGTGAATACATAGACCCTCTGGGGAGTGTTTGTAAGCTGCAGCAACAAATCAGTTAGCCATGCAAACTGTAACAAGCTGGGACTCTACTGGCTGAGCTGATGCTGAAGATTT
This sequence comes from Sceloporus undulatus, assembly GCF_019175285.1. Taxonomy (NCBI): domain Eukaryota; kingdom Metazoa; phylum Chordata; class Lepidosauria; order Squamata; family Phrynosomatidae; genus Sceloporus; species Sceloporus undulatus. The sequence goes on from NC_056527.1 coordinate 22,670,609, forward strand.
GTACACAGCCTTTTCCTCTGCCTCAGATTTGAGCCCCTCCCCCCCAAAAAAACCTTCAGCGTTTGCACCCTCATCTCCTGCCTAGAGGTAACCACTCTAACCCAAAACTACAGCATCTATTCAATTACATAGGATGGTGTACAAATAGGTTGTCTGCATGTCCAGCAGATTCTGAACCATTGCTTCCTCACAGCTTAATCTTGTAACATTTTCAGACCAAACAAATCAAAAGATAAAGAGGTCTTTGTTGTCCTCCTTCCAATATGTTGGTGAAGGGGAGAAGGAAAAGAGATGGTACTGCACAGGGCAAGAATCTGGAGCAGTTCAGAAAAACAGATCTTCTCCAAGTGTCCCAAGATCCATCTATGTCCATGAAAGTATTCTTAGTGGAACTGGCTGCACTCTCTCCTCAAGGAAAAACCAGCAAGGTGCAGACTGCCTGAAGAACTGCTGCCATGAAGACACACTGTGACTTCTTCAGAAGCAGGGCTTACTCCAAATATGAGGAGCCTTTCGCTGCAGGTTTACCAAATAGCCCATAGAATTTTATTGAATTTTCACCAACAGACATAAACTAAAACAATAACACAAACCAACAAAACAAAATAGAACCATGACTCCCTTATATACATGGCTTCCCATATCCCCATACGGTACCTAAAACATGGATTATATCTTTATGTACTTCTCCATTAGTATTCACAATATAGACTTACCAAATAGCAAGTGGCAAGGGACCCTGCAAAGCAACTTTCTGGCACATTGTGGGACATTTGCATGGTGATTTCTAGCATGTTGTTGTTTGCCTTCAAGTCCCTTCTGACTATCCTAGGGTTTTCTTGGCAAGATTTGTTCAGCGGAGGTTTGCCATTGCCTTCCCCTGAGACTGAGAGCCTGTGACTTGGCCAAGGTCACCCAGTAGGTTTCCATGGCTGAGCTGGAAATCGAACCCTGAGTCATAGATTTTCAGCATGTGTGTGGGAGCTTGGCCAGTGCCCTGTTGTTGACATTTGCACACTGAATTCCATCTTATGCATGCATATGTGTATTTATGATCACCATGGATAGTGGAATCCAGCTCTGAGGTTCATGCTGACCGTGTGTGCTCTTAGGTGCTCTCCTAGTGCCAGGGCCCCTCTCCATGGACATTCAGTGACCGGGGGCAGCCTATCAATGACTGGCTGTGTTCCAAATGCTGTCTGCAGGAAGATAACATTGTACTCCCAGATCTCCAGAAGCATCCCCAAATGGTTTGTGAGGCTGCCTTTATCTTCCTACAGTCAGCCACTGAAGGGCAGCAGCCACCATTTAATTGACAAAATAGTGGTGAGGCAGTGGTGAGGGAGTGTCCCACAGCAGAAAAACAAATAAAGGTGCAGGGAGGGAGAAAAACATGTAGTTATGTCTGGGGATGGAGATTTACACTCCATTACTGCCGGCCATGATGTCTGGCTTTATTTTTTCACCACAGAGTGATGATACACGTGTGGAATTATGGGAAGCTTAAATGGCTACCTGCCACCATGATGTAGTGGTTTGAGTGTTGGACTATGACTCCAGAGGCCCTGGCTTGGATTCCTCACTTGGCCATGAAACCCACTGGGTGACCATGGGCAAGTCAATGCTCTCAGCCTCAGGGAAAAGCAATGGTGATACTCTACGAAGAAACTTGCCAAGAAAACCTCAAGATAAGTTTGCCTTAGGATCGACATAAGTTGGAAATGGCTTGAAGGAACACAACAGCAACCTGTTACAAGGGACCTGATCACATATAGCACTAAGATTCCATTTTTACTGCTATTGATCACATGTAAACACGTTTGGAATCTTGCAATTGCTGGATTGCATGTGTTTTTACATAATGAATACTCAGAATGTTGATGATAACAGAAAGTATCAGGAAATTCAGGAAGTGAAGGAGGAGGATTCAAACTAGATTTTTTTGTTTCTTTGACAGCAAGCCCCTGGACAGTAAGGGGTCTGGAACATTGACTCCAATTGAACCATTGATAATCCAGCCCTGACCACAGGTTCCTCACCCCTGCAACTGTGATTTTGTTGGTCAATGACTGTTAAATAGCCAGTCCCTTTCCTAGTTCAGAGTCCAGTAGTGTGAGAGCAATCCATACCCCTTCAAGACATTTACAACTTATGGCAACCCTAAGGCAAACCTATCATGGAGTTTTCTTTGCATGTTTCTTCAGAGGAAGTTTGCCATTGCTGTCCTCTGAGGCTGAGAGAGTGTGATTTGCTTAAGGTCACCTAGCGGGTTTACATGGCTGAGCTGGGATTTGAACCCTGATCTCCAGAGTCATAGTCCAACACTCAAACCATTACACCACACTGGCACTAATCCACACCCTACTTCACATAATGGAATGCAACTAGCTATAGAGAGCATTGGATAGGACTCTGGAGACCTGGGTTCAAACCCCCACTTGGCCCTGAAACTCACAGGGCGGAATGACCAGACATGTCCTACGTTTCCACTTTCTGTCTGGGAGGAATTCCAAAAGTTTCTCCATTTTGAGCATGACCATATGAGTTATATTTATATGAGCAGGGATTTTTAAAAGCTTTTCTTTGGTCATATCCAACATTTTCTTGAACGCCCTACGTTTGGCAATGCCTTGCCCTCCTTGCAGTTGGGACATCTGGTCACTCTGCCACTGGGCAACCCTTGGCAAGTCACAGTCTCTCTGCCTCAGAGGATGGCAATGGCAAACCCCCTCTGAAGAAACTTGCCAAGAAACCCCTTAGGGTCAACATAAATCGGAAACAACAACAAAGCAACAACAACAACAGCCTGATGGTAAAGAAAAAAAATCTGGAGAACATGAAAGATTGCACACTATGATGGGATATTAGTTGATCTCAGTACTGTTAGTGGCCACCTGTGGATTAGGGATTCTCCTTTGTTCTAACTTTACTTTTCTCCCAATTTCTGCCCCTCTGTGACCCATTCTATTCCCTCTCAAGAGGCATTGCTTTCTTGGTAGGCCATTGGTAGGCCCCATCTATTTCAATGGAGCCCACTAATACAATGCGCACTCCCCTTTATTCCCC
>NC_056527.1:22673684-22848451 GCF_019175285.1 Sceloporus undulatus
AGGGATCTTCTTGTTTCCAACAAGCAGCATGCTTATACTTCTTATTATCCCAAAGGTCCCCTAATTTCCAACTTAGATTTCTGTGGCTTTTGGAAGCAAAATAAAGAAATAAGACTGCAACTTTCCGTAAAGTTACCTGGAAGGAAGAAGGCTCAGTGGAACCCAGCAGGATTCACTTTCCAAGAATGGTGCCAGAGGTTGCTTTGCACACTTTTATACAAAGGTCCAGAACACACTGCAGAAACAGTCCAGTTTGAGACCGCTTTAACTGCCCTGGCTCAATGCTAGGGAATTCTGGGAACTGTCATTTTGTGAGATATTTAGCCTCCTCTGTCAGGGAGCTCTGGTGCTGCAATAAACTACAATTCCCAGGATTCCTTAGGACAGAGCCAGGGAAGTTAAAGCGGTCTCAAACGGGATTACTTCTTGGTTTGGACTATAGTTGCTGTTGTTGTATGCCTTCAATCCATTTCCGATGTACACATATATTATATACCTGCAGTCTTATGCTATATATATAAAACATAAGACTGCAGGTATGTTTATATATGTTATATACTGTATATATCATAAGACTGCATGTGTTATATATATACATATACATATACTCACATATATATCATAAGACTGCAGGTGTGTGTGTGTGTGTGTGTGTGTGTGTGTGTGTGTGTGTGTGTGTGTGTTGACTTGGATCTTCTCACATCTCTTGGGCAAAAAGTCACACTCTCTCATCTTCAGAGGATGGCAATGGCAAACCTCCTCTGAAGAAATCTTGCCAAGAAAACACCGCAATAGGTTCGCCATAAACCAGGGACGACTTGAAGGCAACACAACAACAACAACAACAAAAATCAGCTCGCTAAAAACACTATAAAGTGACACTAAAGATACAAAGGTATTTCTTAAAAAATATCTAAATACAGATATTTAAACATCTGACTAAACATAGTCTAAGCCTCTTTCTTAAACTAGGAACTCGGAATTCCATAGCAGTTAACTTGGAATCATAGCGCTATAAGTGCCCAGTTATAGTTTTGACACGGTTTATAGCTTTGAATTCTAAGGAAGGAGCCTGGCTGATTTGTGAATCGCCATCCTCTATTACAAACCTTGCCAAGCAGCCTAGGCTTTGTGAACAGGATAAATAAACATGTATAGAATCTCCCCCACCTCTCTCTCTAGATATTAAAGAGCCGGATTCTATAAATATATATATCCGAATTCTTCCCATGTTTATACGTGTCGATATATAAACATGTATAGAATCCGGCTGTTTAAAAAAATATATATGTATATATAAACTTTAGTCTAAAATATAAATATAAATATAATATAATATAATATGTATTAAAGAGCCATATTCTATAAACATGTATAGGGGGAGAGAGGGATTATATATACACATACTTCATAAGACTGTACCTAGGCTGGTATGAAAACCATGTTTATAGAATATATATATTAAAGGACTGGATTTCCTAAAGGAGCGTGATTCGGACTTGAACCCAAAGCAATTCGCGATCGCCTCGAAAGGAACAACGCGGCCTCTCCTTTTTGTATTGCCTTCACTGAATGTCTTTTCACTCCCGAACCAGCCCTTCCTTCGCAGGTTCCATCGGACTAAATGCATCTCTTTAGAGAGGCTTGACTGAAAAACCGTTAGCCATAAAACCCTTTTAAGAAGCAACAGCTTCTCTTGAGAAGATCGCTTAAACCCTGTGTTTTCAAACGGAGGGGATGATGGATCGAGGCTCAGGGTCTCCAAAGGCAGCCCAGAGGAGCCCGGAGCCCAGTCCGGGTCCATGAACAAGAGCTGCCCATGATATCTCTGCCAGGCGTCATACATCAAGGCTCTCTCTCCACATTTCAGTGGCTCCACAAGAAGACCCTCACGGTCCCTGTTTCCTGTTCTGTTAGATGTCAATAGGAATCCTGGGAAAGGAAAAGGCTTCCAGCAGACACCTCCCCCTTTTTGGGAGGATTTATTGGGATATAATAAAACCAAAGGGGGGATGGAAATAGTCGATAATGTCTAATCAATCATTTTGATTGGAAGGTATCCTCCGCAGTCCATTGTCCAAGGTTTGGTTTTCATACCAGCCTAAGTACAGTCTTATGAAATATATACATACATATACATACACACACACACACATATATGTATATGTATAATCCCTCTCTCTCTAATATTAATGAGACGTATTCTACACATGTTTATTTATCCTGTGTGTGTGTATGTATATGTGTGTGTGTGTGTGTGTGTGTGTGTATATATATATATATATATATGTCTGTGTGTATGTATCAACATATATAAACATGGAGAGAAGTATACATGTATATAAACATGTATACAATATATATATATATATATAGTTCTATAGATAGTTCTAAATGTAAATATATAAATTACATATTTAGATAGTTCTATATATATAAATATACAAATTATATAGAAATATATATATATATATTTAATATATGAATATATGTGAAGTCGAAGGCCCGAAAAACCCACAAATATATATAATATATATATAACTATATAATTTATATAGTTATATATATAAACATATAAATTATATAGAAATATATATATATTTATAATATATAAATAGAATATATATGATAAATCTAACTATCTATCTATATACATATAAAACTATATAAATTTTACATATAAATTATATACATACTGTATATATAGTAATTATATAAATTATAAATATATATATATAGTATTTATTTATATATCATATATATATAAAACTTTCTAAATTATATATATATATATATATATATATATATATATATATATATATTACATGTTTTATATATTTAATACATATTTATTTATATGCCGCCTTTTAAATCTACTAAAAGTTTAAAACCCACTTAAGATACATTTAGACCCTGTAAAACGCCATAGAAAAGTTTAAAACCCAGTCCCAATTTCTCGGTACATTTACTCGGTTATCAACCCCATGAAAACCAACAGAGCATCTGCACTGCAGGAATAATCCGGTTTTATACCACTTTAACTGCCATGGCTCAATGCTAAGGGATTCTGTGAAGCGTAGTTGGATTGATACCTTTTTATCTGGCATGGCTCAACGCTATGGGATTCTGGGAAGCGTAGTTTGATACCACTTTAACCGCCATGGCTCCATGCTATGGAATTCTGGGAAGTTTGTTACGACTTCGACTGCCTTGGATCAATGCTAAAGGATTCTGGCAAGGGTTGGTTTGATAGCACTTTAACTGCCATGGTTCAGTAATGGAATTCTGGGACTGCATTGAGCCATGGCAGTGAAAGTGGCATCAAATCGGATTATTCCAGCAGTGCGGATGCAACCCGAATGGTTTACTTTCCAAAGCAACGGGTCAGGAAAAGGACAAAGAACGGGTGGCAGAGAGGAAGAAGTTACTTTTACTCCAGACAGCGTATAAAAGGAGGTGTTTTTTGGGCCAGAAAATGAACTCATCTCCTGTGATAGTTGGCCAGGTCATATAAATCATCCCGTCAAAAAGGGAAATACAGCCAATCTGGAGGAAGAGGAGGAGGAGGAGGAGTCCTTTAAGAAAGCCAAGCCATCTCCCAAAATCCGTGAGAAGGAAAAGAGAGAGAGAAAGAGAGAGAGAGAGAGAGAGCAGGAAAAATCACAACCAATCTCTCCTAAACAAATAGAAGACAAAAAAGAGGACCCTCTCCAAGAAATCCGATAATAACAATAATATTCATTATTATTATTATTATTATTATTATTATTATTTCTACCCTGCCTCTCCAATAAGACCGAGGCGGCTTACAACAGTAAAAACCAGTAAAACAAGCCCCACTATCTCCTCGGATTATTAAATGGAATATAATAGAACAAAACAGAACAGAACAGAATAGATCTATTACTGGGCTGCAATGGATATGGACGTCCTGAGCTTAATGAGGTTTATTCTAGTGTAAATTTACGCAAAATTGCATCTGAAACCTGTGTTTCGAGGGCCAGGATCCGCATCCATTTGATCAAGTTGTGTGTATACGCACACAAACACACACACAATCTAATTCAATGCGAGTGTCTTAATAATAACTAGAATTATTAAGATGTCGCAGTTAATCTCTCTCTCTGCATTCACTTGCCATCCAGAACAAAAAGACAAGCCAGAAGGGCTATTCGTTTTAAAACCAGATACTCTACAAAAGAAAGAGGCCAAAGTGGTGCCAAAGCGGATTAATTCCCCAGTGTGGATGGTGCCCTGTGGTCTAGTCTCTGGGGCCATCAGAAGGACCTTTTAAATCCCGCACAGTTTGTAGGTTTGGTTTTGGATCCCTTGCTTTGCCCTCCGGAGGAAGCCAATGCCTTCAGGCTCCAGAGCCTTTTCTTGCCCCATTGGTTCTGTCCCAGCCCCACGGAAGCCTTCAGAAAACCCCATCCGACCCACTCTAGAACCACCCAACGAAGCCTCCTTTTACTAAGGAAAGCTCAGTTCCATCCTTCGTTGAATGATTTCTCCTTAGCACCAGCGACTCTGCTTTCGGTGTGTGAAGTTGGCAAGATCTGATGACCAGCTCGGCCGTGAAAAACCATTGGGTCACACTCTCTCAGCCTCAGGGGAAGGCAAGGGCAAGCCCTTCTCTGAACCGATCCTGCCAAGAAAACCCCAGGATGGGTTCACCTTTGTTGTCTGTGCTCCTTCAGGGGTTTTCTTGGCAAGTTTGTCATCCTCTGAAGCTGAGAGAGTGTGACTTGCTCAAGGGCACCCCATTAGTTTCCATGGCCTGGTCAGAATTCAAACCCTGGTCTCCAGAGTCCTAGTCCAATCTGGCTAGCCACAAATCGGAAACGACTTGTAAGACACACAACACGCAATACCCAGAATCATAGAGGTGGAAGATACCCCCAAAGGCCATCTAGTCCAACCCATTCTGCCATGCAGGAACTCACAATCAAAGCACCCTCAACAGAAGACCTCCAAAGAAGGACACACACATCGATGAAGTCGGGGGGGGGGGAACCCATCTACAGGTAGCCGTGTTGGCCCTATAGCAAATCCAATAACACCCAAACCATGGTACCTTTATAGGGCCAACCAAAATGGACAATTCTATGTCGCAAGCCTTCAAAGTCACACTGGCTTCTTCATCAAGCAAACAGGAGAAAGAAGTTGAAAGTGTTAGCCCTAGACCTGCATTTTTTGTTCCTGCTCTTTCAGTTCAGATGGTAGGGAGGCAGGGACGTAGCTAGGATTTTAGGAAGGGGGGTATCCAAACTAAGTGCCACCGTTATAATGGGGCTTGAGTGTGGCGGCGTAGCAGCACCCACCATTCATTTTTCTAATGGAAGAAGGGGGGTCCGGACCCCAAGAACCCCCTCCCTTGACTACGTTCCTGAGGGAGGGCTGTCTCTAGAAACAAAAAACGCAGGCCTAGGACTAACACAGAGCAAGAGGCTTGACTATAAGGATCCCTTACCTGTTTTAATGGCGTATTTCAAGGCGGTCCTGCAGTGGAGCAGGATTTCTTCCAGGGTCTGCGGCTGATCGGCCAGTTCCCAGTTGTACTCCTGAAGAAGCTCATTCGGGTAATGGAAGTCGATCACTTTGGTCGATCGGTCGAAATTGGTCACCAGGTACTGGAGCAAGATCTCCACCACGTCTTGGAGGAAGGACAAGGTGGCCGCTTCGCCCTCCGAGGCTGGAAGCAGGTCTGAGAAGTCGGGAAGGAAGGAAGGAAGGAAGGAAGGAAGGAAGGAAGGAAGGAAAGCGTTGGTTTGGGGGCTTCTCTCCCGCCCCCCATTTACAGGGGGTAATCGAATAAGGTTTCCTTCCTTTTTGATAGCCTTCCTGCACACACATACACAAAAATCCCGGCAAGTTAGTCACCGCATGAAAAAAAAAAGGGGGGGGGATTTGGTCTCTTAAAATATGCATTTACGTTTCTGGTGCTTATGGAATAAAATGTATTACTAGGAGAAGGGGGAAAGGATCCCAACATTTCTGTTTATAATTCTGCTTCTATTGAATAATTGAGATGGATTATGTTTAAAAAACGAACTATCTTCCCCTCCTAATGAAAGCCAAATGAAGAAAATTATTATTATTATTATTATTAATAATAATAATAGACGATGCAGTTGGGCCTCTGTGTCTACAGATTTTTAACCCACGGATTCAACCATCCAGGGCTTGACAATATCAAAAAATAAAATAAATTCCAAAAGGAAACCTTGCTTTTGCCGTTTTATAGAAGGGACACTATTTTACTATGCCACGGATTTTGAGTATCCACGGATTTTGGTATCCATGGGGGTCCTGGAACCAAAACCCAGAGGATTTCAAGACATCACTGCAACAACAACAACAACAACACTAATATTAAATACCCCATTGTATTTAATGGGATTTGAGCATCCATGGATTTTGGTATCCATGGGGCTCCTGGAACCAAAACTTAGCGGATACCAAGAGACCACTGTCATAATAACAACAACAACAACAACAACAACAACAATAACAACAACAACAACAATACAAAAATTAAAAAATACCCCATTGTATTTAATGGGATTTGAGCATCCACGGATTTTGGTATCCATGGGCCCCCTGGAACCAAAACCTAGCGGATACCAAGGGCCCACTATAGTAACAACAACAACAGCAGCAACAGTTCGTAATAATCCGGCGTGGCTGTGCCGTTTCCCATCCCCAATTTTGCCCTTGGTTCGGAATGGCCAGCCTGTCTCGTCGCCTTTGCTCAGAACGAAGCGATCCTGGGTCGCTGTCCATCTCCAGTGGTGCTGAAAGCATCCTAATGCTGTCCAAGAACCGATTGCAGAGCAAAGCATCCGCTACCACCCAGGCACTGGCAACGCTGCAGCCTTCTTCTGATTTCGAGGAAAGCTCTTTATCGGTGATCTATATATATATCTTCTCTGGGTGGTTTTGGAGGGATTTATTGAAGAAAGGATTTATTGAAGAAAGGCTGGCAGCAGATCTGAGAACTCGGGAAGGAAGGCCAGGCAGGCAGGCAGGCAGGCAAGCAAAGAAGGAAGGAAGGAAGGAAGGACAGAAGGAAGGAAGGTGCTTGGCTAGCACTTCCCCATTTCATGGCCTGATCCAAGTTCCTGCATTTCCACCTCTTTCTCTTTCCACACAAACACACACCCTTTTTGTCTCTTTTCCTATTATATCTTCCTCACAAAGATATAGGCTTTCCAATAAGGAATCCAAGAGGACTACTGCTGAAACCATGGCGGGACACATTGGTCTCCAAGTGGCACATGTGACCAGATGTCCTAACCCCAAAGGAGTTGGAAAAAGGCATCGCAAAATGTAGGGCATTCGAGAATAATTGTAGGGCATTCCAACAAAAACTAGAAACACTAACATATGCATGTGAATCCGTGCTTCTTAACCACGTTCAAAAGGGAGGACCTTTGGGATTTCTCCTGGGCAGAAGGCTGAAATGGAGGAGGGCATGCCCTGGAAAAAGAGAACCTCTGGTCACCCTGGGCACAGAAGACTGGTGCTGGTTTCACTGTGCACTGGCCTGGACTCTCTTTGTAACGCTCCCCCGTTCAGCCTAGAGCAACACCGGGAAGGATTTCTAGTAGCGGAGGAGACATTCTTTGAACGGACTCCAAGAGGGAAGGCGATGGGTGCCCAGAGTTGCGTGGCACCTCCTCACCAGCCTCTGCCATCTTGGCAAAGGGAAGCCCCTGAGCTGCCTCCGTTCCCTCCACTTCCCCCCCCCCCGCTTTGCTCGGCTGAAAGGGAACAGTCGCTGGCCAAGTCGGCCAAGTCAGTGGCCACGGGCCAAAGGACTTCCCTGAGCCAGGCGTCCATTGCACCCCAACCTGGAAGAGATCTTTCTTTCTTTCTTTCTTTCTTTGATGGGGTGCAATGAATGGTAGGGTGCAATTTAATATATACATATACATGGAGAGAGGAAGGGAGTGTGTGTGTGTGCATATGTGCGTACAGTATCTCTCTCTCGCTCTCTCTATCTTTGGTTGCCGGCAATTGAATATATACATATATTTGGAGAAAGGAAGGGAGGCTGTGCGCATCTATATCTAAATCTATATCCATATATCTATCTATAGCTATCTATCATTGGTGGGATGCAATTGAATATATACATATATATAGAAAGAGAGAGAGAGGAAAGGAGGCTGTGCCTGTGTCTGTCTGTCTGTCTGTCTATTTGGAGAGGGGGAAAGGAGGCCATATCAACAGCTGGATGGCTTCCCAAAACATTCAGTCTCCCTTTGCGCGCGCGTGTGTGTATGTAAAGGGAGGTCAGGAGGACTGAATGTTTTTGGAAGCCATCCAGCCGTTGCTATAGCCTCCTTTCCCCTCTATATTCAATTGCACCCCACCAAAGGGCGAGATACACACATATATAGCCTCCCTTATATGTGTATATGTAATTGTGTATTACACACAGAGAGAGATGACGAAGGAAAGGGAGATATTGACTGATCTCCCGATCGCCCTTTGGTGGACTCTATTTTTGGCTGGGGGAAAGGAGGTTATATCCAGCGCTGGATGTCTTCCAAGCCCCCTGCCTCCCCTCGCCGCCCTCCTGGCCCTGCTTGGGCCTCCGCCAAAAGGGGCTCCTTCTTACCGGAGGCGTGCAAAAAGGCATAGTTCACCTCCTCCTTCTGGCAAGCGCAGGGCTTTTGGCTGCAGGTGCAGGGGGCCTTCCTGGCCCTGGCGGTGGGGTCCTCCTTGGCCGCCCCCGGGTCCATGGGCTTCTCCCCATCGCCGTAGAGCAACGCTGGTCCAAAAACAAAACAAAATAAAACAAAGACACAACGAAAGACTCAGCAGTGGCCGAGATTCGCCCTCCAGGAATTCGCCCCAAAGAACCCCACCAGATCCCCTGAAACCCTCCTCCTCTGGATTTTTGCAATGGGTCCAGAGATTTTGTTTTCTTCCTTATTGATCACGCACTATTTATGAGACCCTTTATTTGCCCCCCCCCCCCACCTTAGAGGTTCCATATTCCAGCCTCTTATATCCAAGTATCTGATATTCAATGAGGCAAATTATGCAACTGATGTATCAGTTTGCAGATTCCGATGGTGCAAATTCAGCGCCTTCATCCTTGCTCCCCTTTTTGCCCATTCGGTTTCAGCCCTAACCCTAATCCAGAAACGAAGCGCTCCTTTGATTTTAAAAAGTCCTGGGACGAATGGCAACCCCAACCCCTGGTTGGCATGGCTTACCACAGAGTTTGGTGGAAATGCCTCCGGTGAACTTCTGGGCAGCCTGGCACCAAGCCTTTGCTGCGAGGGGAAAAAGGGAAGAGAGAGAGGAAGAACAGAGGGTCAGATCTGGGGGGAGATTTATTTTGGGGGTTATTTCCAACCAGACACGAGCTTCCCAAGGGGGCTTGGGAAGGGTTTTTTCCCCCCTGAGTCTGGGTAGCAAGAGACATTGCATTCGCATTTCGATGTCGCTTAATAGTGAACTCGCGATCCATGGAGTAAGAGATGATGATGATGATGATGATGATGATGATGATGATGATGATGATGATGATGATGATGATGATGATGATGGTGCTCAGGATGGCGTTGCCTCTTTCTGTCTCCGACTAGACCTAAGCAGAAAGAAGGTACCCAGACTCGGGAGGGAAAGGAGGCAACTTTCTAAGTGCTCCAAGTGAGGAAAGAAAAGAGGGAAGGAGGGAGCCTGGATCGCCTGTTGTCTCGGCTCCCTAGCCCCCCTTCGCCCTCCCCGAACCCGGTTCCATAGCTCCGGCCGTGTTTGCTGTCTCCTTCGCCCTTCCTCAGGTGAGATCCTGAGCCATCCGTCCCCGGTGTCTCCTCGGCCAGCCTCCTTCCAGCTTCCCCTCCTTTGAGCTGGGCGCTTTCCTGGGGTCGAGCTTTGGCTTCTCCTTGGCTGAACTCTTCTTCTCCGGGAGCAGCTGCTTGGCTTGTCCTCCTGGATCCTTCCGGGACGGAAGGAAGGAAGCCCTTTGCCCCTGGCTCCTGAGGCTGCCTACCTGGACCGGGGCTGTTGGCTTCTCCGGAGTCTTGGTCCTCGGAGCCCAGGGACCAAAAGCCCGCGCCGGGAGTCGCCATCGGGGCAAGGGCAGGGGGCCGAGGAAGGGCGGCAGGAGCCCCGGGGCAAGAGGGAGGCAAGGAGGAGGAGGAAGAGGAGGAAGGGGAGGAAGAGAAGGCAGGGGGAAGAGGCAAGAGAAAGAAGAGAAGAAGAACTGGAGGAGGAGGAGGAAAGGAAGAAGAGAAAGGGGAGGAAAAGGAGGCAGGAGGAAGAGGCAAAAGGAAGAAGACGAGGGAGAGGAAGAAGAGGAGGAGGAGGAGTGGAGGGGCGGCTGTGGCTGGTGGGCAGAAGGCGGGCGGTGGGGCGAGGATGCCAGCCAGCGACGTGGGCACCGAGAGGAGTAGCCGAGCCTGGCGCGCACTGGCCCCTGGCTGCCTCTCGGTCTGCCTCTCTGTCTCTGTCTGTCTGTCTGTCTGGGGGGGGAGACGGAGAGAGGGAGGGAGGCGCTCTGCTGGGTGGCGCTGATTCGCTCTCCGATCGCCCCAGAGCCAGAAGTGCGAAGAAGGGGCTGTGTCCGAGGGGCCTTTTGGCCTCAGGAACCCCTGGCGAAGAGGGAAGGGAAGGGAAGGGAAGGGAAGGGGCGCCTGTTGAGCCTGAGCAAGGGGCTCCGGGAGGAGGAGGCCAGGGCAAGCCTTCGGGGAGCCACCTTCTTAGGCCCTAGCAAGCCTTCCTGACTCCTGGCAAGTGGGAACCTTCCTCTTAGCCCCTGGCAAGCATGAACCCCCTTCGTAGCCCCAGTAAGGCACTCCAAAATTGCCGAACCCCAGGCGGAGAGCATGGCTCCCAGGGAGAAGAGCGGCTCCTGTCTGGTGGGTCTGGGGTGGGTTGAGGATGGAGAGGAGATGGGGACGAGGGAGATGGACTCCCCCGAGAACAGGGGCCCTGAGCTCACGGAGGCCTTTCAGACGTCTGGGAGGGGGAGGAAACAAGAAAGCGGGATGAAGGAGGGTTTCTTCTGAGACCCCTTTACGGATTCCTGGCATCTCTGGATGTAGGGCTGAGTGCCTGACCTTGTCTCTTTAGGAAAACCTCTTGTGGGATTCCAGAGGCAACTGAAAGTCCTGGGGAGTCAGTCTCTCCTGGGCACTGCAAAGGATTCAGACTGGGGGAGGCAGGGGTGTCTAGCCAGAAGAAGTGAAAGCAGAGAAGAAGAAGAGGAGGAGGAGGAGGAGGCACACCACATGGACTCCATTTCTTGCCCAGTTCATGGCATGCCCCAGCAGTCAACGACTCAAGCAAGCCATCTTTGCCTGGAACAAATGTGGTGATCCACATTTCAAACATTGTAGCCTTTTCTACATGGCTTTCTCCACTACAATTTAATCCTCTGCACCTGAGCTTTTAGGAAAGCGGATGGTGGTAGTGGTGATGAAACACCCTTCTGTCTTCTAACACTGCTGATTCTCCAGCTCCTGAAATGTCAAAACAAAACCCATCCACCCAGAGAATGACTGGTTCTCCTGGAAGCAAACCTTGGATGGCCCAAAATGGAGGCAAAGCTCGATGGCAAGCAGGTTCATGTGGTTTGGCCCATCTAGGCGGCTGGGAGATCCCTATTGGGCCAGTTTATGCTGGCCTGGGCCACCAATGCAACAACCTTGTTTGAGAAAGCAACTTATTTTAGACTACAACTCACAGAATTCCCAGACAGAATAGCCATTGGCCATGCTGGCTTTACTTTTCTGGGAGCTGCAGTCCAAATAAGTAGATTTCCCAAGCTCTGGCTACTGTGGCCTTTTCTTCCATGTCCAATCCTCATTTGAAAAAAGCTTTGCCAGGGCAGCTTCTCTGTCAGGGAGTGCAGAGCAACTCTCCCCAATGGATCCCCCCTTTAGGTACAATGCTATGGAAGATGGGGCATGTGAGCAAGACATAAGGTGTCTTTATATCATAGTCAATTCAAACATTCACTATCCCCTCTCTGCAGTGAGCTAAACATTCCTCAAGAAAGAACACTAAGGGCTAGAACTTAGAAAAGATACTGTTGGGGGGCGATTTCAACCCAGATCCACAGCCAGCATGGCCAACAGCCCCAAAAGGTTTTGGATAGGGTTTCCAAAATGCATTTCTGAAGTAGAGCAAGCAGTGTTCAGTACCCAGTGGATGGAGCTGTCCTGAATGCCATAGCTACTAGGTTCAAAGTAACCATCTATGGTGGGGACGGGGGGGGGGGGGCAGCTGTAGCACTGGACATCACTTCTGACATTTCTGTTGCCTGATCCAAAGACAGGGCATGTGTGACTTGCCAAAAGCTGTTGGATTGCAACTCCCACTAACCAGCAAAAACAACAGTGAGGAAAGATGGTTGGTGAGATCCAACAGGTGGAGGACCACCCCCATCTCTGGCTTTGATTTTGCTACATCTCCAGTCCATGTCCAAATAAGACAGGGATAGTGACGCGTTCTCCAAGCTTCTTTGCAAGAACTCTACAGCAGAGATAGGTGGCATGTAGCCTCCCCAGAAATTGTCTCCCTGCTATTATAATCATTCTTCACCACTGGCTACAGCTGGTTGGGAGTTGCCATCCAACACTATCTAGCAGGCTATGCATGCCACATCCCTGCTCTAGAAAGAGATAAAGGGCTTTTATCTTCTCTTTCCCTGCCCTCTTTCTGCCCTCTTTCTGCCTGCCCTGCTTCTGCCCTGTTTGCAAAATAGCTTCTGGCTCCGCGTCAGTAAACAGGTGGTATGAGGAGGGACCTCAGCTGGCTGGCTGAAGAACACATTTGTGAGTTAATGAACTGCAGAGACAAATGTATTAGTCTCTCCATCAAGCAACGGTGGAAGCATGAATGCCCGACTTTGGAGTGACTGGAAGCCAGATACTTGAAGCAAGCACACCAGCTCTCCCCCCCCCCCCCCAATCATTTCTTTCTAGCGCTTCTAAATTCATCTGGGATTTGCAGTTAGAGCTGACTGGGTGGCAAGGAGAGATCTGTTTTGTAATACTTAATACTTAAAAAAAGAAAATATTTTTCTGCCACATTTTCCTAAAAGTGAGGGCCAGTTGTATCATGATGAAGGCAAACTAGACATTGCTCAAACAGCTGGTTAGCAACTGCATGTGCGTTTCTGAGAAAATGAATAGGTATGATGGGGATGGCACTATTTTCTTTGGGATCACAGCAGACAGCAAAGAGAAACTATTTTACCTCCTCGGCTAAGATCCCAATGGAAATCATCCCTTGTGCCACATTGGAGCCAATGGGAGCCCCTTTCCTGCAAAGTGGTTAATAAAGCCTAATAAGGGTAATAAAAACTCATGACTGTGTTTAGAGAGAGAGGAGTTGAATAATTTGTCTCAGCATGCACTAGTTCAGATGAAAGTATGTCCTTACCTTGCCTTATAAGTTCAAAAAACCAAAGGGAATCAAGTTGTGGTTGCTAAGTGGAATGCCATCCAGTGTGCTCTGCATATTAAGAGCCAATAGCTTTGTAGTGGAGGGAGTTTTGTCTGTGGTTTACCATAGAGGAGGGGTGAGAATAATCTGGTTTTCCAGCTATTCTTGGGCTGCAACTCCCAGCATTCCCTGCCCCAGGGCTGCTGGGAGTTACACTCTAGCAACATCTGGTGAACTGTGTGATTCCCACACTTGTCATAGATGATCACAATAGCTCCACAAAGTAAGAACATGAATCATATAGAGGTCTGAATGTACCAGGCCCTAGATTTACTTATTTGAATGGCAATATTTAAAGACAAAGTTAAGGCATATCGCACTGTCAGAAGAAAGCCTTCTTCAAAAATATTTTCCCCAGCTCTGGGGGTTGTTCTCCCTATTCTCATGGCCTCTTCTCTGCTTTTGTTCCTCCACTGTCACTTTCTCTACACCTTACCCATCTCCTTTCTGACCCTTTCCCTCACTACTTTTCACTGCCCAAGGTTTCCTTAACCCTGCCTGTCTGTCCATCTATTTGATTTATATTCCACCACTCTTCTGAATTGGGACCCAAAACAGCTTACAAAACATGTTAAAACGAATCAGCTGCAACAATGTATGGCACAAAAGTTTTTTTAAAAAAACAGTAAGCAGTAATTCCAATTGAAACCATATGACTTTCCTCTCTCCTACCCTTGTTCCTTACTCCGCCACAGTCTTTTGCCCCATTTCCCTGCCACAGGCCTACCAAACATTAGATTATGCCAAGCAAACAAACGGTCAGACCAGACAGACCAAAATCAATCAATCAATCAATCAAATGAACAAACACCCTCAGCAGCAGCCAGTCAACTTTCAAAGGAAATCAGAACCAGAGACTAGAAGATAAACCAGTGGATTCAAGTTACAAGAAAAGGGATTCCACCTAAATATTAGGAAGAATGCCTTATGTGTAAGAGCTGTTTGACAGTGGAATAGACTGCCTTGAAGAACGATGGACTCTCCTTTATTTTTTGGGGGGAGATTTTTAAACAGAGGTTGGATGACCATCAGGAGTGCTTTAGTTGTGTATTCCTGCATGGTTGGGAGGTTAGATTAGATGACCCTTGTGGTCTCTTCCAGTTCTGTGATTCTACAATTCTAGATTGAGTGGGTGTGAAAAACAGAGTTTGGAAGATCATGCAATTCGATGACAACTCTCCCAGAACCCCCCCATAACCATACAAAAGATAAACCTTTTCATTCTGCTGTTGGTATCCACTGAATCAGGACATCTATTTCATTCATGTCTATGAGCATATCAGCCAAAGTCTTGAGCAAATGCAACACAATACAGAAATGAGTGGGAAAAACTGGTTGTGGAAATGCAATAAGGGAAATGCATCCCTTCCTTCCCAAATGCCTACTAAGAGACTTACTCCATTCACTGGGGATGGCAAATAGCAAGCTGCAGGCAACCTCTGTGCCTTTGTTCTCCCATGGCACATATATAGTTCTCTGAAGGGCATCAGTGGCATACACCCCTCCCTTATATATCTTAGGGCTAGTTTATGCCTTGAGTTCATTGAAGCAGCCAGTCTCTTATTCTCCTTTTAAAACTGCTTTGGGGGAAAACAAGACTCTTTTTATGAAAGGGCAAGGCTGTTTTTGGAATTTAGCTCCTAATTGACAAGCATGTAAAAGTGAAATAGGGACAGCGGGTTTGAGTGCAAGAGGATTTGTTACATTCTGCTGACCAGCCAGTGAAGTTTATCCTTAACTGGGATTAAACAACAACAACAAAATGGTTTAAACTAGAGATGTGGCCCTTGGACTGCAAACTCACTTTTTTCTCTTCCCTAAAGGATGAAATGCTCCTGCTGGAAACCTTCAATTTACATTTTAAATAGTTGCAGGACCTTTTTAGACTGTTTAATCACACATAGCCCTCATTGTTCAACACAAGAAGTTGACTTCCCACCAGTTCCTATTTTTGTTTTTTGGAAATCTGTGTGGGTCTGGAGAAGGTTCGAGAAGAAAAAAAAAATGACCCCTGGGCTTGTCACTGTTGCCCATTCTGATTTAGACAGATTTTCTTCCTCTGTGTGCCTTGAACCACTTTTTCTATAGCAGTTCTAGCCTGTACGGGCTCTAATCTCACCCATCCTTCGCAGCAACCTCTAAAATGGGCTACAGGGAACAGAATGGGAGGGAGGGGAGACATCTCCAAAGTCATCTTTTGAGTTTGGCTCTATACTGAAAAAGAATCAGATTTCCCTATTAAGAAGAGGAAAAAAGTATGCTAATGAAAGCTAAGACATGCATTTCCAATCTGAGCAAATGGTAAAAATCATATATACAGTATCACTTGGAAAGTGTGCAAAAGCTGTGTGTATGTGTATGTGCACACATCTGTGCATATTACACCTCTTTGTCTCTCACTAAAAGAACAGTGTACAGTACTGTGGAATATTGAGCCAGTCATTTCAGCTTGCAGTTGAGGGATGCTTGATTTCAATACGGGAGATTTTTCTTCCCTGCTGTGCTGAGAACCTACCAGTCAATTATAAATCATTGATGCAGAAACTGGAACGCTAGCACCGTTCA
Source organism: Sceloporus undulatus (assembly GCF_019175285.1). Lineage (NCBI taxonomy): Eukaryota > Metazoa > Chordata > Lepidosauria > Squamata > Phrynosomatidae > Sceloporus > Sceloporus undulatus. Next base: position 22,689,723 of record NC_056527.1, read on the forward strand.
GTTTTTCCATTTGTTTCAAAATAGGTGAAATTATGGAAGAATCTTTTTGTCACTCTTCCTCCCAATACTGGAACACCCTCCATCTAGATTTTTATAACCATTTCAGATATTTACACAAACTAAAAGTTCCTAAGAAGGGAATTTAAAATCCATAGAAAAAGGGAGAATGTGTGGGTGTGTACATATATGCTAATGTGCCTCTATTCACAAAGCATATAAACTATTCTACTGATGCACAATAGCCATTTGTGTTCCAAAGAGGCTTTAACAGATTTTTACTACAACCACTATCAAAAATAATGTGCCTGTGTATTGTTCAGACGCAATTCAGAAGAGCCCAGCACAACCATATCCAGATGTCCATAGAAACGTTTTGATATAACTTCCTATTACATACTGCTTTTGGTGTGGGGCAGAGGATATAATGGATTCTTAGTATGTCCAACATTGGTCTAAAATGCAGTGCCTTAAACTCTACTAGCTGCTTCAGCATAATTCCCAGAGGTTTCAATTAAAAAAAATAGTTTCCATTAATTATGTGCATGGGCATTTTAAGTCAAAGCAGACATTTTAAATTGAATCTTTGCTATTCAATTATAAAAAAATAAAAACAATTGAAGGACATTATTGTTTTTTTCAGATTATCTAGGTTTTAATAAGTTATGGCTTACTAATAAAATAGTTTTCACACATCTGTTCATTTTCTTTAAAAAAATTCAGAAGAACACCAACGAATTATTATTTAAAACCATGGCATCTTTCCCTGTAAGGCTCTACTATAATTACTGTGTGTTGAAATGTCATATGCAAAAAACACACAGTTGACTTAAAATGCCAAAGAGCAAGGAAGAGAGATGCATTAAGAGGAGAAGAATACAGTATAAAACCATACAAAAAAAAAAAAGGAGCAGTGATTATGCTGGAGAAAGCCAAGGAGAAACAGCAGTAGCAACTGCTAATGCTGCTGGATAAGGCGTCGGCGTTGAGAGGTTTTCCGTAGCAATTTTCGATAGTCATAAGGATTCTCCTTGGTTTTATTCTCTTCCAGAGGGCTCCCAGTGACCTTTGGCCTGCAGATTAAAGTACAGAAGTTACTTAGAAATTATAGGCAACAATAATTAATTTGGTAAATACTGCTAATGTGTGGTTGTTGTTGCTGCCATTGTTATTTGATTAACTTTATTCATACCCCACCCTTTGCCCAACTTGGGACTCAAGGCTGATTACAAATTAAAATGATGATATAGTTAAAAGCCATAAAGTCAACATTAATATAGAATTAAACTACTGTATGAATCAATTTAAACACATACACTTACAATGGTAAAAGCAAATAAAACAGTACTGTGTAAAATAATACAACACCTTTGAGGCTTTGAGGCTTTCCTCAAAAACGTTCAGATCATAAAGCTAGTCAGAATTTGGAAAAGCCTTCACTTATGGAAGGAAGACCATCAAGGAGGGAGCTATTTTACCTTCCCTAGGGAGGGATTTCCAGAATCTAGGGGCAGCCATTGAGAAGGCCCTCTCCTGTATATCCATCAATTGCACCTGCAAAAATGGTTAGACTGAAAGCAGGGCCTCTTCTGAAAATCTCAAGCTTAACCTTTGTTCTCAGCAAGTAAGCAAGCAATAAATAAAACATCCTTTGAACAATTTAGGCGTGCCTGCCCCCAAGTCTATTGCCTTTGCAGTAGGTGGCAATATATGGGTAATGTAGGGAGGGAATATCAAATAAAAATGGTGCTTTGAGAGGTTGGGAGGTAAGAAATGTCATAAGAAAGTGGTTAAAGTTAATCAGGAATGACCTTCTGAATACTTCTCAGCTTATCTTTCTTCTTAGCCCTGGTAATGCCAAAGTGGAACTAGGAGGCTGAAAAGTCTTTGGTCGAGGATATTTCAGATAAAAGCTACTCTATTTTAGAACAGGAGAGTGGATTGATGATCTGCTTCTCTCTCTAACCTTGTCATGCTAATCCACTATTTTTACAAATTAAAAGACAGAATACCAGCTGACTAATGTACACACATCACTGGGTGATTCTTCTTGAAAACTGGCAGCTGGATGTGCGGAACCAGCCACACTGAAAATTATTTGTCCAGATCCAATGGTGTACTTTTATAATACCCAGTGCTATACTTCTGCATCCATCACCAGAAGAATTGGGACTGTGTTTTTTCTCCTCTGTCTACAGACCTCTGTGGCACCAGCAACTCATTCCAAATTTTCCTATGTGTGAGATCTCTGCAGGTTTGTTCACACATGGAAATCATCATGTATCTTCCAGTTATAGAGCAATGAGCATGCTGTACTCTAGGTAACCTCATTTTGGGATCAGATAATCCTTTCTGAGAAGCAGAAAGTTTTCATGTGATTGCCCTATGAAGGTGCATTTATCTTCCTTTCTCCTGGTTTCCAGGCATGACCACAGGAGATATTAGTTTACAAAAACCACTGAAGATAGTCTGGAAGTGGTCCTTAGAAAGGCTGGCTAGTGGTATGATCATAGTTTAATTTGGGAAGCTTGTGGTCCTAAAGATGCTGAGCTACATTTCTCATTAGCTCCAGTAAGTATAGCTAATAGCTAAGGGTGAAGACAGTTTCATTCCATTAACATTTGCAGAACTGGGGCCCAAAACAGATGGGCCAAATGACACAGTTTCTTGCTGCGTTTGAGGCATAGTGCTTAGATGATGCATGTCCTGAATGTGGCGGGAAACCATGTTGATGCCATGTCTTCCCAAAAGAGCCAGGCCAAAAAGGAGCAGAAAAATCTACTTTTTCGCTGCTCAGTTCAAGACTGCCGCAGTGGCCTGGATCAGGGCTGGGCACGCGCGGTCCCTGTGGTCTCAGAGTTTTTTCGACCTGTCTGTATCGGGCCTGGATTTCACCTTCCCTGGTTTATGGTACATGCCACCATGACCTTTAATCATATCATCACACCCTATGGATCTCTACCTATGGATCATGGTCAAATTGTGCATAAACCTAGAACCTTAGACTGTATTTTTTATTCTTGCATGAGGTTTTCATCTCCAGCATAGCAAGGGGTGGACTATATGGCTCTTGTGGCCTCTTCTATGATTATTATTTTAATTCTGATATGAAGGATAAATTCAGACTCAGCAGAATAGTGCTCTATGCAGGACAGGTTTAGTCAATCCTATTGATTTCAGTGAAAACTAAGGATTAATGATGAGCTGTCCTAAGCAGTTTGCATTTAGTTTTGAGTAACTTTCATCACTCTGTTCTTTTCTTTCTTTCTTTTTTGGTATCACTCACCCTTCGCTAATCTTTAATATTGCAGTTCTAGACTCTCGTGGTGCCTTCTTTTCTCTTGTGCTGGTATTGCCATCATTTGAGATTAAATCAGTGGGTGAAAGTTCTTGATAATACAGATCTTCTACATCCAATATCTTGCCAAGACTATAAAAATACATACATAACACATGAACATATATTAAAAGAAAAATCAAGCCAACTCATATTCTGCACTATCTCAACAGACAAATACATTTCAGAAGTATTATATTTTGATTCATAACAGTTACTAGTCTCTACCTACAACCGATGTGTGTATGTATATACACATATATTTGTGTGTATTGCTATAGTAGGCATATGAAAAGATACAGGGTCAGATTACACTTTGTGGTCCCGCTTTGTATTCTAGTCCCACTTTGTGTTCTCCATGAAGGCATGAAGAACATGCATGAAGAGAAATGTGGCAGTGTGCCTCAGGGGCTGTCCAAGAGACTTCATTGCCTGACCCAGAGCAGCAAATGACTCCCTCTCCTACATTCATGAGTCAGGATGCTTGGTAACTAAAGCCAGCCAAATTATTCTGACATTTGAGGGGGAGGGGGAAATCCCACAAGCCCCTTTCTTCATCACTGGCAGTAAAAAATAAGTGAATGAATGAATGAATAAATAAAAAATAATCAACCAACTAACAATTTGCAGACTTTTCATGGTGCTTGAATTCTGATGCTAGGGCTGGCCTGAGGAGTGTTACAAGAACTTAAGATCTATCCATCCTGTTCAAAGATCTATTTTGCCAATCACAATTTCCTAAAATGACCAACCAGTAAACCCAGCAATAGTGCATGAAGGTAGTAGATCTCCCACTCTATTGCCACCTAGCAACCAGCATTCAGTGGCATACTGCTCTGGAATCTGGAGGTTCTGCCTAACCACTGACAGATCTATCTTCTATGACTGGGGATCTGAGGCTATTGCTTGGTTCCCCAACCCAGTGCCTTCTAGATGTGCAGGGCTAGACTTCCATGCTGGCTGGAGATTATAGGAACTATATCTCAACATAAATGAGGGGAACCAGGAAGGAAATGGAAGGGATACCATAAACACACAAAAGTTGATAATGAATGTTTGGGAGAGTCTGGGATATAGTCTAATTAAGTCCGGGACAGACATCACTGAGAATATAGACAGTGTGTTTCCTCAAACCTCTGAGCCTGTGCCAAAGGTTTCGGGCAAGTTTCACCAAATTTGGGTTCTTAATTGTCACTGAACTACAACTCCCATCATCTCTGACCAATAGCCATGCTGGGTGTGAGGGATGAAAGCTAGACTCCAACAACATCTGGGGACCCAAGTTTAGAAATTGCTGGTTATGGGGAAAAATGAACAAGAAAAGTCACTCTAAGTTACCCCCCCCCCTTTTAAAATAGTGTTATTGTAACATCAGATCTGATCTAATGAAACATGACCACCTTGTTATGTCCACTTTGTATGTCTCACTCATATAGACTGGGACAAACACAGCAACTACAGTCTATGAGAGATGGATCTGAGGTTGTTTTTCTGTCTCTGAGCAAAATTAGTTTAAGAATACTTATTAGACAGCAATCCAAAAATTGTGTCAGCCCTTATTGTCCTTGAGGGCCAGAGATGTGTAGAGGCAATGTTCACAAGCCAGAATAAGAATAAGTCAGACTCAAGGCTCACCACAAGATAGAAAATCAAAACATCAGTGTTTTCAAAGGTCCCAGGGATGCAGCCTTTCGAAAGCATACAGCAAAACGTGCAATGAGTGTACTTCCGAGCTGTACCAAGCTTGAAAGGCTCTACAATTACTGGGCAATTTTCTGCAATGCCATTCTTACTGATATAATTAGGACTGTATTAAGTCTCCCTTTATAAAGCCTGGTTCAGACGGATTTATGTGTTTAACACCCATATGCATTCTACATGGCAATTTGGAAAGCAAGGTTTCTGCTCAACCATGGATGCAAGGCATTTAAATTTAGGCTTCAGTGTTTTGTGATATCAGAGAAAATGTGACATTATCAGGAGCATGTCAGGTTTTGAAATGAATGAATGACTGGCTTAGTCTGATCAATAAGGAACACAGAGATAATCACCATCTGCATGCTTAACTATTTCAGTGCTAGGCCAGGCAGCCTGTATAAAATGAAGTAAATTATATTTCAGTACAATATTAGGAAATCTCCCATCACAGCCCATAGCACAGAGATATATTTATGTGTAGACTGCTGATGGATCCCATTTTACCTCATTAGAGATCACAATCATGTGAAAAATGTGTTGGTGTGGGCATGGCAAAATTAGCCCTACAATTGAAGCAATTCAAGACCAACAAGGGGCTTAAGAACAGAGTGTCTTTAAGGATCAAACTACATATTACTCTGGAATTGAAAATATAGCTTTCTTTTTTCAAAAAGCAGGCTGCTTGGGAGAGTGGAGGGATTTGGGCTAGGATAGGGGGAGAGGGAGAGTCCAACTCTCTTTTCTGCAATAGTACCCTGATTTTAATTACACCTCCAAGCTGCTGTTTTTACCATTCATTGTGGAAGGAAAACCATAAACACACAAAAGTTGATAATAAATATTTATTTGGTATGAATTGCAAATTTTAAAAATGGAGTGTATAATTTATGGGAAAGTATATGATGCTGCTATGAAATTCTAATACAAGATGAACTGATAGTATTCAGTAATAAATCTTTTAAAAATGTAAACTTTTATCCTGTTTATATTGCTCTCCAGTAGTGATAAAGCAAAATATTCAATCTCTTAAATATCACATTAATTATGCATTCTCAACATCACCTGAAAATATTACTGTGCTTTACATAGAAAAGAACAATTACCTGCTTTTTCTTGGTTTCCGCTTTTCATCCTGCACTGATTTCTGAAACAATAATTTTTGGTGTGATTACAACAATGCTCAACATATATACATTTTGTAGAACTGTTCATTTACAGCCCTTTTCTGTGAGCCACAAATTTGATATTGATAGGTCAATCTAATTTCATTTAATTTCACAGTTTCACATATATTCATTTATAAGTTTATTTGACCTTGTTTCTGCATCAAACTGCACCTTTAAAATCAAACTCATGCATGAAAATTCAACATTAAATACTTACAATGCATTTTTGTATCAATTTTATCCTAAGATGTGCATCACACCATTTTCCTTGAGGTGAAAACTATTACTTAAAATTTGGAGCTATGTGTAATCTAAAGGGAAAATGTATTGCCATCACTGTATTGGTCCAAGAAATGACAACAGGGTTGTGGACCAAAATCTGTTACAGATGTGTATTAAAATAACGGATAAATATCTTCTTCTTTCACTGCATAGAAAAGGTACTACTTGGACTACAACTGCCATAATCCCCAAAACAGCTTGTGCATGCTAGACAATGGTAACTGAAAAACGTGGCCCAAAGAAGTAAGTTTTCCAAACTCTGTTTCCTTCTCCTTGGCACAAAAGAAAGCAGATCCTCTCTCCCCAAGACACTCCTGATGCTATGGGTTCCCTGTGATCATGAATCCTGCCTCAGTACTAATTTAAAATGTCTAAATTGTCTATACTAATATGTGATTCATAAATGCCTTGACCTATCTTCCTGCCTTTGTTGTTTGTTGTTAACTGCTGTCGGGTCGATTGACAGCTACCTTATGAATGAGAGATTTCCAAGACCTGTTATCATCAATTGCCTTGCTTAGGTCTTGCAGACTCAGTGCCTTCTTCCTTTTTTCCTGCTGCTTTCTACCTTACTAAGCATTATTGTCTTTTCAAGTGAGTTATGCCTTCTCATGATATGGCCTAAGTACAAAAGCCTTAGTCTAATTATCTTGGCTTCTAGAGTGAGTTCAGACTTGATTTACTCTGGGACCCCATTTATTTTTATTGGTCTTTTTAGCAGTCACATGGTATCCACAGAACTCTTCTCAAGTACATTTCAAATGAGTTAATTCTTTTCCTATCTGCTTTCCTCATTGTCCAGCTTTCACAACCATACATAAAGGCTATTGCTACATAGAAATGGGAAATATGATGGCATAGACAATCCTAACTTTGGTAGTTAATGATATATCTTCCTACTTAGGATCTTGTCTGGTTCCTTCAGAGCTGCCCCTCCAAGTCCTTGTCTTCTGATTTTTTGACTGCAGTATCCATTCTGATTAATGACTGAGCCAAGGTAAGGAAAATCTTGAGCTATTTCAATGTTTTTACCATCTCCTTTAAAGTTAGGTAAGTATTGTAATCTTATGGCCATTATTTTTGTTTCTTTAATGTTCAAATTTAAACCTGTTTTTGCTCTTTCTTTCTTCCTTTATTTTTTGCAGTAACCATTCCAAGTCTGCTATTTTTCTGTTGGTAGCAAGATGTTATTTGCATGTCTTAAATTGTTGCCATCCCTTCCTACAATTTTCACACCTTGTTCTCCCAAGTCTAATCCTACTTTATCAATCTGCCTTTGTATGTACTCTCTATTCCAGAAATGCCTCTTTTGTTTTCTCTTCAGGCTCACTTTCCCATGGTGAAACCATACACCCCGCCTATACAAGTGCAGTTAAGGCACTATGTATGTGACAAGACAATTACTGAACTGTTCTATTGCTCTCTTATCTTCAACAGCTTTTAAAATCTTTCCATACAATGTGATGCTAGGTATTTGGAAATTATATTTCAAAGTGCAAAAATGGGTCTGATATGGATCTCATTTATAGAAACATGAGTCACCGGTTACCTCCCATCATGTGAGAGATTAGAATCTGGTTAGAATACCTTGCTAGATTCTAGAGCAAATACGATTATTCTGCTCTACAAAGAAGTGGTAATATGTAGTCCAAGGCCATTTTTGCAGTCACTCGTTTACAGTGCTACTTCACCATCAATAAAATGATGCTACAGAATCCTTCATGGTTTTACCTTCTTTCATTTCTAGAAATGAAAGACACTCTTTTCTGCAGTTTGGAAGCACTCTATGGCATAGAAGGATGCTCTGACATCTTCTAGAATGATGGAGAGCCAACACATTTGTTGCTGAAGTTTGGTGGCACCTTTAGTGGTAGTAAGAAACTCAAGAACTGTAGTAGCAGCAGCAGTGCAGCCCCCCTGACTTTGGGGATTTGGCCACTCTTGCTCTAGTCTACAGTGTATGAAGCAAGATTGGGGGCCAGGAAGATAGCTCATCAGTATAACAATGATTCAGGTTCCCCTGACTTGCAGTGGATAAAAGGGCCTAAGGTAACAATCTTAAGATAATATGCCTTTCTCAACATATGGCAACCCCATAGATTTCATATAGGAAATATGTGGTTTTGTCAATTCACCATTGGTTTTGCTAGTTCCTTCCTGTGAAATATAGCCTGCAGCACCACGTATTCACTGGTGGTCTCATCCAAGTACTTCCCAGTCTTTGACTCTGCTTACCTTCTAAGATCAAAAAAGATCTGATGCCTATAGGGTATTTAGGCAATTTTAAGATTATCCATTTTGAAATTAGATAACGCCGGACATACTTAAATATATGTTCATTGGTTCATAACATTATTGTGCCCCTAGAAAATGCCTCAACATCACTATGGTATAAATGAAGGTCAACGTATGCCTTTTCTTATTCCTGCACACCAGACCTTTGATCCAGTAAAAAAATTCAGTGGGGTAAAGAAAGAAGCAAATGGAAAGTTGAAAGTTTGGCTTTGAATTGCTATGTATCATCAGCCATGCTGGTGCTGAGTTATAATTTCCAACTCCTTCTTTCAGAGGGGCTCCTCATTTTTAACACTTATGTGGTAGGCATGAACAATATGATCTCTTCCACACTAAGAATAGCTGGATCTATTGAATGCAAAGTAGAGTGGTGTAGTAGTTTGAGTATTGGACTAAGGGTCTGGGAGGCCAGGGTTCAAATCCTTGCTCAGCGATGGACATCCCCTGAGCCAATCATACTTAGAGGAAGGTAATGGTAAATCCCTTTTGGACAAATCTTGACAAGAAAACCCTGTGATGTTGGAAATGACTTGAAGACACACAACCACAACAGTTGAATTTGTACAGGGTGGATGGTGCAAAATGTCATTTCAGTTAAAGCTTCAAGGATTTGAAGAAATTTGCAATTTGTGTATATTTGATAAATTCAGGACAAAATGAACTTGCCACTTTAAAAAAAATTGAGTTTAGAAGAAATAAAAACTGACAGTCTGCCCCATCCTTACCTGTAGCCAGTGACAGTGCCATGGAGTACTTAATGATTTTATATTTACACAGAATTCTTTTCCTATCTGCTTTCCTCATTGTCCAGCTTTGAATTCCACAGCATTCAGTGCAACCAAAACATGTGATTTGCCTGAACATGCCAAAGAGGTTGAAGAACAGGCTATTCAAATTATCAGACACACTTTGAAGGAAGCCATAGATGCAAACCTTCTTGCTGTTACTTACTTACTACTCCAGTTTTGTAAATGCCAACTGTGTCAATTGACTATTACAAGAGACATAAAGCTGCCACTATCACTCTGTATCTCTCTATTCCTCTCATTTTTAGAATGTCTATTGTGCCACAAAGTATAAGGCATTACAAGGTATGTAACAACACTGTTACGCTTTTGATCTCTTCTCCATGGCCTTACATTCCTGACTCTCTGGAGGGAGTAAACACACAATGTAATGGTATCACATCACACATTTATTGTCATAGATGTTACAAGAAAGAGGGAGCAGAGAGATCTGAAAAAGCATTCACTCTATGTCTTAGTTAAATTGTTTAGTCCTCCCTTTAAAAAAACCCTGCTATAATTTTGGTTGTGTGCCAGCAAAAGCAGCAGTCTGACTAAGCAAATGTACTCTGTCACCTGCTGCTAAGTAGGTCAATAATATGCATATGCCACTAGCAAGTGGGCTTAATTGCTCTTAAGAGGAACCAAGGAAAACAGCTTTTCCCATTTCCTTTTGACACATCTGATCAACCTTTCCCCAGTTCTTTCCCTTTATTAGGTCTGGGGCCAGAATTTGAAAGTTTTTAAGAATACATGACCTTACAGGGAAAGAATTACAAGGAGATACCTAGAATATTTTTTTCTCTTGGACAATTTCCCTGAATTTACAGAAAAGTTATAGGAATGTAACAGAAACAGAGTTGCTGTTCTTAGGGTAACAAATCTGATACTTTTGAAAATGACAGCTTAGTTGTATTGATTTCAACGGAGTACGTAATTAGACCAAAAATTCACAATAGACTCACTTAGGCCTATAAACCCAGTAGTCTTGAATAAGAACTGCCTGTTATAAATTAACTATGAGCAATATATTAAAGTAAACAGTTTGAATCATATCATTTGACAATGTATGTCATGGCAGGAGCTGAGCAGTGCTTTGCAGCCTTGGAAACTGTTTTTTTTGGAACCAGGTGGTGCTTTGCAGCCCAGTAAGTTGGTGCACTGGGGCTTACTCTAGAGATACAAAGAAGTGAGCTGTGTTTTGCATGTTTGAAAGCTGTTACACTGGGACATATTTCTGAATAGAGACACCTTAGACCTGAGCTGTGATTTGTATAGGGTTGTCACATTTCTCTATTCCACAGGACAAGGGGAAAACCCCAGGGTAAGAGCTCTGCCTTGAAAGCTGCTTGTATATATATTTTCCTCATTCATTAGACTTGATGCTTTTTATTTAAATAGCATGTTTAGTACCACTGTGGTTGATGCCTAATATAACATGCTTAATGGATTCACCAGGAGCTGCCTCTTGTAATATCACCATCACCTGTTTCTTGTGACATCACAAGAGGTCATTCCTAGGTCTCAGGTCCTGGCACAGTCCTGATCTAGCTTTGTGCTCTTGATGATGAAATGTCTAAATTAGTAAGGATTACATCTGACTATTCTGTTTTGATGTTGCCTGTGCCCCATCCACTTCTGGAAGATGGGCTCTAAAATCCTTTAGGCTCCCCCAAATGGTCCCCACTCAGCTTACATGTATAAGACTATAATATGTAGAATCTTCAGGGTTGTTCAGTGTCTTAGGTTTCTGGGGTCTCCTTGGGCTTCTCTGCACAGGCTGAGCATCCTCTGGTTTGGCGGCAGCTGCAAGAGAGAATCACAAGGCAAAATCATCCTTGTTAAAGAAAGAAGAGAATGCATTTGTTTTACATGAGAGAGATACTTTGTCATACAATAAGCTCTTAGAGGTAGTAATGATGCACATATTTTTGAGACCTAGAAATGCCATCAAAAATATACAAGATGACTAGCTCACTATAGGGATCCCATGGTCACTATTATGTGTAAAAATAAATTCATCCACCAATTCATTCCAAAGATTGCAAAACACTTGGCAGGCAATGAAACACTCCCCCGACTCCTAATTTTAAGGGAGCTACCTCACTTCCATGCAACTACCATCTCAGCTCATGTTTATGTATTTTACATCCCACAAATCCACTTATAACCTGCCAGCCAATTGCTTAGCCAACTCAGGGGATGCAGGATCAGCCAGTGATGTGGCGAAGGGAGAAAACATCTCAAAAGGTTTTTTTCCCCTTCAAAGTAAAGAGATGACATAATCCACTGTCACCATAGTAACTGATGTACCCTCCTAGCTCTAGTGCTAGTAGTTTAAGCAGGAACAATTTTTTTGCTAGATTGTTTGCATTTCTAATTAAAAGCTAAAGGGCAGCTTTTAGCTATCTGGAGAGCTTTCAGTAAAGCTTGATGCATTTTACAATTATGCAATCAGAAATAAGCAGCACTGAGTTCCATAGAGCTTACTCTCAGGTAACTATCCATAAGATTGCTTTTATGCTCTGTAGACTCAATTGTGAATTTTTATCTGTTGCATGTTTGTTTGTGAGATCTCTGTTTTATGATGCAGTTTTAAACCAAAGCATTAGATCTTGTGAATATACAAAGCAGAAAAGCAGGATATAAATTTAAAATTGTTTTGTCTCTTGTACTTTTAATTTTATTGTATTTTAAATTGTAAATGTACATTGGCAGAAAGCTGGTGTATTAGTGCAGCAAATAATTAACCTTGAAATTCAGAAGAAGCTTGAGGAAATTTGTCTCAAAAGATTCTCTCACAATCTTGCCAATACACTCCAATCCAGGGTCTCAAAAGCTCCTTTTCTGGACTACAACATCCAGAATCTCCCATGGCTATGAGGGTTGGGGAATTCTGGAGATCATGGGTTGAAATCCTGTTGAGAGTTTTGTTAGTGTTATCTGCTGTAAAGTCATCTTAGACTTATGAATGAAAGACCTCTAAGATCTCTGCTGCCCTCTTAGGTGTTATAAACTCAGGGCTGTGGCTTTATTGATTGAATCATTCCATGTCTAGTGTGGTCTCCCTGTTTTACTGATTGGGATGTTACACGTGCAAAACAATAGAACATTTTGTCTGATTTCACAACATTTGTATTCAGTTCAAATGAGTTGTGCCATGTGGTTGCACATGCAGATGTGCATTTTTGGCTGAAATTGGCAATAGCATTTTTTTTGGTTGCACATTCAGTTGTGCAATTCTGCTACTCAGCACAAAAGCCGTGTAACACAGTGTACGGCTCTGCATGTAGAGTTTACACCACACAAACCCAGTACAGGAATACAGTCACTGTTTCCCAATGAAACCTTTTGATGTTTAGCTCTGGCTGACAGTTACAACCCTCCAACTTCCATTCTTTTCTCCCTTAAGAAGTTTAGAATAGCTAGAAGTGCTTTAATATGTTAGGCTGAAAACCTATAGCTAACGGGAAACTTCAGTTGTGGCCATTCTAATTTGTCTGCCCAATGAGAAAACCTCTTGGACGCTAATAGCAAAGCTTTGTTTTGTACATAGTGATGGGGATCTAAGCATTCCAATCTGAAAATAAAATATGGAATCCACCATCATTTCATAATCACACAAATGGAACTAATTCTAACCAAGGTGGATAAACCTCTCTCTGAGCTGTGCAACTTCAGATGGTAAAGGGAATGTCTCCTACACCCCAAAGATTGCTACACACAGAAAACCAGAATGTGAGGGAAGGTTTTAGATGAGGACTTTCCTCCTTGATGTCTTATTTTCTATGTAACTACTAAACAAAAGCAGGTATGCAATGTTGCAAGAAGTAAAAGGTATAATATTACATAAACAAATTGACAAAGCTCTAGTATATCACAACAGAGACCACAATCTTGCAAAGAGTTTGTAGGAAATGTCCAGCAAGGGGAAACTTGGTTTCTAGGTTATTAGGGGTTATGATGGTTTTTCTTTTGATTTATCATTTTCTATGTAGACATGAATATTTTTTGCTTGCATGGACCATTCATTTACACAAGAGCTGGAAGGTACTTTGGAGGCCATCTAATCCAACTTCCTGATCAAAGGCCTTAAATGCTGGATACAATTTCAGCATCTCCATGTCTAATACCTCCACCTCCAAGAAGCATCTCCAACAAAGAAGAGCCCACCAAGTCTGGTGGCACTCTGTTCCACTGTCTCTTCATCTCATTCAGTTAAGAAGTTTATTCTGCATTTAGCTAAAATCTATTTCCCATGAACCTCTCCACTCACTGATTCAATCTCTGCCCTCTTGAACAAAGGGGAACACAATTACTCCATGTGGGCTGCAAAGGGTTTTCCTTTTTTGCCAGCATAATTTCAGTATTTGAATAGTGTCCCATCCCACTGCTTTATTTTCCCTTCTCCAGGCTAAATATACCCAGCTTTTTTCATTATTCTCCACAAGACTTCATTTCTAGCAAAGTGATCTTCCAACAGTGGTGTGAAGTAGGCCATTGTTATACGAGCTCTGAGGTCCACTTTATAGTTTCATTGGGGCAGATATGCCACCTTTGCCTAACCGATTCATCTAAAATAAATGTTACATGCTAAAGAACTTGCTCATGGGAACAGCCTGTTCCATCCACAGCTATTTACTGCATTCACCTTGAGATGACCTATATGGACAGGAAAATGAAAAATTTGCTCTGATGTCTCGCAGAAGCTTGTTATCCCTGGTGGTAAGAAAAACGCTGTTCTACCACCATCATAATACCATTTTAATTAAGAAAGTGGCACAAGCATTTATAATCAGAAACGATCAGCAATACATCAGTGTAAGTACCAGCACAATTAGCTGTATAACTTTTGCTTTGTTACATGTGATAAATAATGCCTTGGAAAGGTCACAGATATATTGGAGGACCAAAAGGAATAATGTTAATTTACAATATAGTTGAGTAATGAATACATTTATTGTTTTAGCTTATTTGAAATGCAGATGGGCCCTAATTTAATGAATGCAAAATTATCTCTCTAACATTTTGTTTCCTGAAGAACAATGGTCCTTTTCTATACGAAGGTGCAGTCAATTTGCTACAGACAATGAAATCTCAATGCAATTAATTCATTTTCTACACTAAAAGAAAATACACAGCAGTCTTCCATTTAAAGCAAATATGCAGAGTCAGATTAGAATCTCATCTAAAATTGTTTCATTGTATCAGTATGTATACTGTACGCGTGTGTACGTATACACATATATACATACATACAGGAATCATGTGTGAATTTGGTGAGCCAGTTTCCTTTCCCTCTCCTTTTCACTTGAGAGGGAAAAAACCCAAAGCTTACTTTCAAGGCCCATCTTATCTGAAAGTATGAATAAATTGTTAGCAGTGAACAAATAGAGATAGCATCATGGTTTGATATCCTATGTGTTGATGTAATTTATTCTAGACATGGGTCATCATATTCAGACAAAATAAGAAACTGGTTTGTTTTAAACAGTAGGTATCTCCATGTAGTTTGTAGAAGATGGAGCAAACTTGTTTTCTGCTGCTCCAGAGACTAAAACCCATGCAGGATTGTACAACTAAAGCACTCCTGAAATATGCCCATCCAACCTCTGCTTGAAGACAGCCAAACATGGAGAGTCTGCCAATGGATCTGAATTACATGGAAAAAGATTCCAGCTAAACATTAGGAAGAGCTTTTTTTTTTTAAAATGTATTGTTCAACAATGGCATAGAGGGTTTTAGAGGGTGGCAGACTCTATGTTTGGCCGTCTTCAAGCAGAGGTTGGATGGGCATATTTCAGGAGTGCTTTAGTTGTACATTCCTGCATGGGTTGGAATAGACAGTCCTCATGGTCTCTTCCAACTCTAACATTTTGTGGCTCCATGTGAATGGAATCTTCAGATCACAGGGTCAGATTGCAGGAAAATGGCAATTGTATATATGGAATCTTCAAGCCAATATCATGACATGATGGATGTGTCCCAGCCACCAGAGCATAGGATAACAATATCCTGAGCCTTCTCTTTTCTTAAAATGATGTTTCCCAAAACATTAAATTCTTGGTCACAACATATCAGCCTGTTTTCTTACTACCCTTTCACCTTGGGTGGCCAACAAAAATAATCTCCAGAAAATATAGCTAGAATCAAAAGTTAACTGCTGGAAGCATTGTGGGCTGTCAGAAATGAATAATGTTGGTCTATTCATAGCTAAAGGCAGACAAGCAAGCCTGTTTGGCATACAAAGTACTATTTTTGGATTCCCATATCACAGCTGTAAGATGACACACTGCACAAGTGAAGAGGAAGGAAATGTGTTCAATTATCACGTGGACTATTAGAACAATCATGTAAATAGACACGCCAAATGATTTAAAGAAAAACAAAGGATTAGCAGTTAATGCCATTCGCTGATGCCTTTACTGGAAATGAGAACCACAATGATGCATATTGGCAGGAAATTTCCTCTCCAGAATCACTGCTTCCTAAAGAAGAGGAAAAAAGATATGCCTCTTTCTAATTAAGACTCTATTTATGAGGTAAGTCTTTGCCTCTGACAGATGGCCTGGCTGAGGAAACAGAAACAGTGCTGGAGGAAAACATCTTATTTACTTTATTATTTTTTTAAAAAAAAAAACAATTCCATTTTAGTCACTGATCCTGAATAATCAATAGCTTTCACTGCAGTATTTTTAATCTATAACAGGATATGATCACTCTACTGCCAGGTAGGGACCCAATCATGCAAAATAAGAGTCGTCTATCCCATGTTGTAAGAGCTACAGCATATATTTTGAAACTGCTAGTTATAATCCTGGTCTTTTTCAGAAATAATGGTAAAGTACTGTTACAGAGCATTATAACTTCTAGCAATTTTGGAATACACAGATATATTGTTTACAAGCAGTGAACTCATGCAGACTGACCAAATGCTCTCATATCCAGGGTATATATTTAAACAAGAACTAGAAATTCTGCATGGCATAGTGGTTTGAATGCTGGACCATTACTCTGGAGACAGGGGTTCAATACCCTGCTTGGACATGAAACCCACTGGGTGACCTTTGGCAGGTAACATGATCTCAGCCTCAGGGGAAGGCAATGGCTAACATCCTCTGAACAAATCACCAAGAAAACCCCATGACAGGCTTGCTTTAGGGTCTCCAGGAGTCAGAAACGACTTGAAGACACACAACGAGATTCTGGCTTGCTTCTCCTTAGGATTTGAATTGAATATCAGACAAATATAAACACATACAGTGGGCCCTTGGTATTCTTTGGAGTTTGGTACCAGGATGCCCTGCGGATGCTAAAATCCATGGATGCTTAAGTCCCATTAAATACAATGGCATAGTAAACTTGTGTCCCTTATATAAAATGGCAAAATCAAGATCTCCTGTTTTAATGTATATATATATATATTAAAAATATTTCAAGCCATGGATAGTTGAATCCATAGATACAGAATTGTGATATGGAGGGCTGACTGTATTAAAAAATCAGCTGAACGCTGACATCTTTTTTCATTGACGACCATGATAAATGAGGCTGTGTTGTGATTAAGGGGCTCTACTGGGACTACTGAGAGATACTATAGTCCAGTCGTAAAGAGTGTTGGGCTGGAACTTGAGCAATCTCATCTTTAATCTCAGGGTGGGCAAACAGCATCCTTCCATCAAAATATTTTCAAAAATTGAGGGTGGATATTTTTCAGGAGAAAAAATATTGTCCAAAAATTTGGGTACATCTGCCTTGGAGTTAGTCCTCTAAAGTCCTCTGTCAGGGGTATAATGTGGCTCCCAGTGGGTAGCAGTGTGAGTTTCTATGGAAAGTTCACTCAGGCATCACTGAAATTTTAAAGTAAGGCCCAGTACAGACCGCCCCAAAGGGGCGGCCTGCACCTGCCCTTTTCTGGCTGGATTGGGGCCAGGGCAACCTTACTGGCAGCCCAAATCCGGCGTTTTTCCAGGCCAAAGAGAAGCGGCTCTTTGGCCTAGAAAGGGATGCCCTTGCGCCTTAGGCGCCCAGTGCACCCTGGCACTAAAGAGGAGAAAGGGGCAGCCTCTTTCTCCTCTAGATCACTGGCGTGGCAGTGTAGAGCAGCTTCTTCTTTGCGGCATAAGGGCTGCGATGCAGTCCTATGACACAGCTTCCTTTGCGTGACGTGTAGATGCTGCATATCGCACATGTCATCATGGCGGCCCCCGTTGGTTGGGAGGCCACCATGATGATGGCAGCAGCATGTTCCAGGGTTACGGACCGTGCGGTTGCTGTGCGGTCTGGAACCCTAGAATTAGCGCCGCCACACTGCTTCATGCCTGTCTGCACCGGGCCTAATATTCCTAGCCACATTCTGTGGTAGTTTGGGGTATGGGGATGACTGGCTAGAAAAAGGATAAACTTACCCTCCCTGTGCACTGTAAACCTTCCCTCTCAGTTTCTGTGTGGTGAATGAAAACTGTTCCCCTTGTCCTTTTCAAAAATACATGTAATTAATGTGATAGATATCCAAAAGTGATTTCATTCAACTCAGGGGCAGTTTCTCCTTTGCTAAATAAGTGCATATTGATCAATGAAGTTTTTAAAAAAAGATCTAGATGCCCTTTTTAAATAATTGTTTTGAAGAGAGTGTCATTATTCCCCCCCCCTTTTTATTTAACCTTCTAAAATTCTAGCTTTTCATTTCTCTTGTGCGCCTCAGGGAGTTAGTCATTTGTAAGCAGTAACAGCATTGTTCAGTGTGATATAAAATGGAATTTGGAAAAGGAAAAACACAGTTGTGGAGGGAAGGAATAAATTTAGAGACCTTTTACACTACATAATTTTGGCATTAATGATTACATTTTAAGTGTCATGGCTGCATCCTATGGAATCCTGGGATTGGCAGTTGGGTGTCAGCCAGAGAAGTCTAGTGCCACACTAAACTACAAAGGCCAGGATTCCATAGGATGCAGCCAGGACACTTTACGTGGAATCACAACACTAATTGTATAGTGTGAAAGGGCCCCTACACTTTCTGTGCAGTACATCCTCCAATATTCCCCCACCATATGTCTATAAATTCCTTAAGAAAACAAAAAGACATAGTTCAAAATTATGCATTAAAAGTAAAAGTTAACTTGACCCTCAAGTTGGGAACAAATGGGCAATTTAAATTGGTGTAGCCCTCACTGATTGGTCCAGGCCTAAGCATGCGATTCTCAAGTTTAGTTGGGTTTACTTTTGAATTAGTTGTTTTATTATTGAAGCCCAAGAGTTTAACCCTAAGCCCACTTACTACCCAGGATAATAATAATAATAAATAATAATAATAAAATTTTATTTATATACCGCCCTTCTGAAAATCAGGGCGGTGAACAGCAATAAACAACAATACAAATAAGCAAAGCCATATAAAATACACCAAGACAATTCAATAAAAATAATAAAATTATCATGCCGGCAAACAATGCTGACGCGGGAGGGGGGGAGAATTACTGGTCAGGGGTACGCTTGTTCGAATAGATGGGTTTTTAGCCCCTTCCTGAATTGGGCTAGGGAGGTGGCTGAGCGGAACTCGAAGGGCAGCGCGTTCCAGAGGTTGGGAGCTAAGATGGAGAAAGCCCTCCTAGAAGTGGAATTATATTTCACTGTGCCATTGAGCTCGGTGGACTGTCTGGTTGTGATCAAAGCAAACTAAATTGGAAGAAAACCCACTGAAACCAATGTGCTTTTTAAAATCATGTTGATAGAATTGGGATGCAAACCTGTTTGAGCCTAATACACCAAGTCTAAGCTATAATCCAGAAACTAAAGTTTGTGGTTTACATCTGGAACATATTTCAAATATGTCTTTTCTTGGAAATTTAGAACACTGTAAATAATAAAGTTATCTTTGAGTTATGTGAACAGAATTAAACAGAACGTAACCGACAACTACATTTTACTTGAACATAAATGGTATAAACTTGATGAATAGTTGGACATTGTTGTTGTCATGTGCCTTCAAGTCATTTCCGACTTATGGTGACCCTAGAGAAAAATTATTATGGGTTCTTCTTGGCAAGATTTGTTCAGAGGAGGTTTGCCATTGCCTCCCCCTGAGGCTGAGAGCATGTTATTTACCCAAGGTTACCCAGTGGGTTTCATTGCTGAACAGGGAACCTTGGTCTCTATAGTCATAGCCCAACATTCAAACCACTATGCCATGACTTGACACTGGGCCCATACAAATAGTTTCACAGGATCAATGTTGGGGGGAATACAATGTAGGCCATTTAATTACCACTACTATTAAACTCACCAGACCTGCAAATATGAACTCACCAACAGAACCAGCTCTAACATTAGACAGGGGCAGGTGACTGCCTGGGGCAACTGATGCCAGGGGACAGAAGTAGCAAGAAACCTTGTTTGTTTATCCTTAACCTCTCCTGTTCCCTGCATTGAAGGGCAAAGCCTTGTAGGCTCTCTGGCATGTCCTAGCCACCTAAACTAGCTTGCTCCCTCAGGTACAGTGGATGAATGTTGAAGAAATATTCACCAGCCCATCTAATTGGTCCCCATATGTGGAATGGGGAGAGAGCACAATACTGTCCTTTAGTTGAGGCAGCATAATGTTTTGGACTAGCTTTGTTCACCAGGGAAGTGTTTCATCCAATTATACAATCCTTAGGCTTTGGAGGTACTAAACACCTGAGTTACCTTCTTCCACTTTTCATCATATATGAATAGAAAGTAAAGGAAATGTACATCCAGTCATAGATTATTTTACATCTCTCATATGTATTCTGAAAAGACAGGCATTTGCTATTTCCCATGTTAATCTCTGAACAGTTAATACATATTAGGTAAGACATGCTGTCAGGCCTCATATTAACTTTTACCAAAATACAGCTTAATGACATTAATGCATAAACAAACACACATGGATAGTACTAAGATGAAGGATTGTGGAAAAATTATAGAGGGGGGCTTTCTGTTCCCCCCTCACACACAAGCTTTACTTTCAGAAACACAGAGACCAAAGAATAGTTAACAGAATAGGCACAAAAGCACCGTTTTCCGGTTTATCTTTCTTCTATTATTCTTGAATCCACTTGATTTTAGATCTCTTGAATGATTGACTTTGTGTATTTCTCTGAGGTGTTCTACTATCAGATACTGCCTTTAGAAAAAGCTGGAACTGGTTTCTTTTCATTATCCTGATTATTATGGTGTTTTAATGTTTTATTGTTAGGAACAATGAGGTGGAATATAAATGGCACCAATGAATGTAAGATCAAGCTGTAAATGTGGGTTTTCAATCATTGCTTGAATTTAGCATATAAATCCAACTTTCCTCTCCAATAAATTGTTCAAGTAATTATAGATCCTTTGGCTGTAAGAAAACTCCCTTGGATTTAGTACTACTTAGCTCAGTAACTTCGTTATTTTCAGATAAAGTAGGTCCAGCACAATTAAGGTACTGATTGCTTTTGGAGTCCAAACCCACAAATTATGTTCCTAGCCCTCTGAGTACTTTTTTTACTAGTAGAGTTACATTTTCAAATGTAACTTTTTTTCTTATACAAATATAACAGTTGTTTTTACTTAGATTTTTTTTACTAAACCTATAATTATTGAAGAAACTCTAAAAGGATGTAAGTTACACCACAAAAGGAAATTACCCCTTGCTATGTTACAAACGTAATATAACTTAGTTTCAAACAGATAGCTGGGCTACTTTGTTTCAATATGAAAAAAGGAAGAAATTTTGTGCCCTTTAAAATTAGCCAAATTTGGCATAAACAGTTTTGTACTCCAGTCTACTTCTTCAGATGTAACTTATTTGTGTCTTTGTTACTAGGAAAATAGAATTACAGGTTAAGTATTCCTTATCTAAAATGCTTGGGATCAGACGTGTTTTGGATTTTGGATTGTATTTTTATTTTTATTTTTTGGATTTTGGAATACCTGTATGTGAATATACAAACATAATGAGATGGAACCCAAGTCTAAATACAAAATTCATTTATATTTTATATACACTTTACACATACAGCCTGAAGGTAATTTTGTACAATATCTTAAAAGTTTGTGTACGAAACAAAGTTTGTGTACACTGAACCATTGGAAAGCAAAGTGTCACTATCTTAGCCACTCATGAAAGAAGTTTTGGCTTTTGGAATATTTTGTATTTTGGAATTCTGGATAAGAGAGACTCAGCAACTGTTTCATTATATGTAAATAGTTACTTGCATGATGCATTGCTATCTAGATTTGTTTTGTTTACAATTTGATCAATATTGAAACTGGGATTGGGTCAGGAAGGAAGCTTCCTGTAGGTCTAGTTAACTTCCTCTATGAAGTGTGTCTTTACTTGCTTGCTAGAATGATCTGTGGTTTTTCCTCTGAAGACATCCACCTACATGTACCTGCCAGGGGACATGTTGTGGTCTGTGTTGCACTTTAAACACATTTGAAAAATAGACTGTGGATGTTCTTTCCTTTTGGACTAGAAGTTAGACTGGATACCCTCTGAAAGATTTCCACTGCATTAATTATATGATGTAGAGTTGTACTAGTGTAAAAAAAAAAAAAATGACACCCGCTATCTTGCCAAAATATGGAACACTACCTCAGAGCTAATCCAAACACACCAAACACTCCAGATGTTGTTGGATTACAGTTCCCATAAACCCTACTTACCTAACAACAGCCAATGGTTGGGATGATAGCAGCCACAGTCCAATAACCTCTGGATGGCCACAGATTACCCACCTTGTTGTCCTACTCCATAATCAAGGCACCTGTGATGGCACAGTGTTCCACTGAATCAAATTAATAATGTCTTTCCATAATGAGAATTATTTTTACCTGACTCACACACACTAGGAGAAAGGTGGCCATTTGTTTGCTTGTCTTTGGAGAGCATCACAGGTCTTAGCTGATGTGAGAGAATCATTTCATTCAATTTCTGCTGCAGCACCAAATAGTCTTCTGATAATTTTGATATCTAGAGGGGGGGGGAAGAAACAAAATCATGTTCAAAGGCCAATCAGCAGAAGAGAACAGTGATTTTAATAAGAGTATGAACCAACTCCTAATGTTACAGAGAATTCTGCTTTTACAGATATCATGAAAAGCTCCATAAATGCTTTGACCAGAAACAAATGGAGCATTTCTACTGTTTCCTGTGGCTTCTGTCAGAATTGGCAACTCCCCTTTTCTCCTGCAGCCCATTGGAAACTCTAACATCCTGCTCAAGGAGGCTGGGAAATGGAGAGGACAAGCAAATCCCACTGGATTGTGGCCTTAAAGTGAACCAGGTTTTTCATTATACATTCAAAGGAATTAATGTTTTCATAAGATATCTCAGGGGTTTGCACTGAAAGTAAGTACAAATTAGTATGGAAACAATTAAACGGACCACAAAGTAATAAATAATTTAAAAATATTAAAATGTTCTGCAGTCAAAACAAAAAAAGAGCAACAAAAACAATTGTTGAGAGAGGAATGTATGGATACAGATACTTGTAGTAGGCATTTGAAAACAAAGATTATGCCCCTCTAACCTTGCGGGGAAAAGACTGCCAAATGTTGGCATTTTTAAAAAGTGTCTCCTAAAACCACATTAATTTTCATTGCTGCTGTTGTTAAGTGTTTGCAAATTGACTCTGATTTAGGGCAACCCTATCATAGGGTCTTAGCAATTTAGAGAACATTTTCCATTGCCTTCCTCCTAGACATAGAGTATACCTTGTCCAAGATTATCCAGTGGATTTCTGTGGCTAAGCAGGGATTTGAACTCTGGTTAACCAGAATCCCAGTGAAACATTCAAACTACTACATCACACTGGCTCTCATTTTCAGGGAATTGTCATTTAATAAAAACTGTGCTCATACTGAGCAATGGAAATTAATTTAGGGGCTGTACAGATGGGCAGCTAAACGCCGCCCATTTTTGCCCCAGAAGTAGGCCGCAGCAACCACACATTACAGCCTCTGGAGAGATCAAAAAGAACCTGATTCTGGGCAGGTCCCGGAAGGGGTGCCATAGCTGCGCTTGTGCGCCATGATGATGCCCCTTGTGCGCAGCACTGTTTAGGTGCTGCACACGAGTGTCATCATGGTGCGTACTGAATAAATGGGCTGGCACAAAGTCTCTAACTAGACTCTTCCAAGGTGGTACCTTCCAGAAATGTTGGGTCACACCCATTCACCATCCCACATAGACACAGTTGGGGATGATGGGTGATGCAGTACAACACACCTTGGAGAGAGTGTTGGGGAAGGGTGCTCTCAGCAACTTACCTGTCTGGAAAAAGCTGCCAAATCAGACTTTTCCTTCTCTGGGTCCTCCTTCCTTAGGCCCCCAACCTGGGTGCTGGGGCTGTGCTTCTCTTTTGTTGTCTTCCAACCAGGACTTTTACTTTGTCCATCACCGTTCAGCTCATTGTGGGCTCTGTCTTGATTTTCACAAAGCAATTTCCCTTCTTTCCTGAGCTGTCCTCTTCTTCGGTATCCTCGGTAATTACTCTGAATGACTAATGCTGCCTTTTCTTTGTCTCCTAAGGCTGGCTTGCTGGCTTCAATATGTTTTTGAGAACCTCTCAGGGAGCCTTTCCTTATGTTTGCTTTGTTTTCGCTGGGAACTGGCTGGCTGTATTTCAGAGACCGTCTCTCCAGGTGACTATCACACAGAACAATGGGGGTTTGATTTTTCTCATTTGTACCTCTTCTTTCCTGAGGAGTCTGCTGCTGGCTAGCTTCAAACACTTTTTTGATAGATGCTTTCTTAGAAGAGCGGCTGGAACTGGCCTGTTTTTTGTCATCCTCGGGAGGCTTTTGCTTCAGTGAAGAACTTCTTCCCCTGTGAAGCATCTCTTTATTCTCCTCTGGTGCCTTTTGATCCAAGCAGAGGATGTTCTGAGAAAGTATAGCATCTTTTTGGTCCATTCCTGCTTCCATTTCTGATGCTGTACTTTCAGCCAATTGGAGACTCTGAGTTGAAGATGCTTCAGTCGCCACCATATTCTTGCAGCACTGTTGTCTTATCCTTTTACGTTCTCTGTAACCCCGGTAGTTGCTTTGAAGGATAATAGCAGCTTCCTCTTCAGATTGAGGAGGGGAGTTTGGGACAAGAGCTGCACCACCCTCAACCTCTGAAGAAGTGCTCTGATCCTCATCTGCACCTGTCATTTTTTTGTACCGCCCCTTGAACTTTTTACGCTCTCGGTAACCCCGGTAGTTACTCTGAAGGACAACAGCAGCTTCCTCTTCAGTACGAGATGTATTTTGTACAAGAGCTGAACTGTCTTCAGCCTCTAGAAGTGAGCTCTGTGTAACATGTCCATCACCTTTTTTCTCACACTGTTCCTTGAACTTTTTACGTTCTCGGTAACCCCGGTAATTACTCTGAAGTATAATAGCAGCTACCTCTTCAGTATGAGACAGAGAGTTTTGCATGACAGTTGTCTCACTCCCATCCTCTGGAATTTGATTTTTTTCCTTTTCACCTGGGTTAGCTGCCACTTCAGTCTGCTCCTTCCTGAGGAACGATTCCCTGTAAAAGGCATATTCTATTAGGCGATATTATAAGAGACAGATACTGTAACCTTACAAGACCACTCAGGGCAATGTTTATGCATTAAAATGTCAATATGATAAATGTTTCAAAAATGAAAACAATAGCGAAAGATTAGGTTTTTTTGTTGCTTTCAGCCGGAAACAGGGTCTGAAAAATGAAGATGCACATTTCTGTATAGCAGCATTCTTCAGTAACTCAAAGACTACTCATTTCAGATAATTTAAAAGGCATTCAACAGAAGTGAAAAGTCACTCAAATTAGTACAGTCTTGTTGAAGTCAACTGGGCTAGTTCACTTATATGCTACTGTAAGAGTTTAAATTATTATTTAGCAGAGCTGATACTAGGATTTTTTTAAACCAATTTTCATTTGCAGATGGGGGTGTGTGGCTCCTGATAAAAGGACACCTGAAAATCTGGCCAATACATGTGGTGGAGTGCACTGTGGAAGGAAAGCTATGATTAGCTCAAGGAAGTGGCTCACAGTATCAGTGTAGCTGATAGTGGGCTCTTCTTGACTCATCTAAAGAATTGTGAGTTGTTGCAATATAGCTCCTTCAATTTTGCCACTAGTTGGATATGTCTACAATTGCCATAACTTTTTGGGCTGTCTCTGGATTATACTGGCCTTGAATTCCCCCCCCCCCCCCCAAAAAAAAACCCACAACAAACCCCTCCATTACCTGATCTCTTTTACTGAAGGTTTTTGGCTCTTGCAGTAAATAATGGGAGCTGCCTTCCCATATGGACTCTATTTGCCCAGCATAGCTGCTGAGGTCAGAACGCTATCAACACTGAGTGCCTCGTTCTGACCTCAGAGCAATTCACACCTGCAGCTGGGCAATTGGCAGGAACCATGCATGAAGAGGCAGCCACTGCCATTGCTGCAAAGACAGTGGAAAACCCACTCTTGAATTATTTAAATGAGAGTTGGGTGAGGAAGCCCTGAATTGGATGCAGGTGTCATAAAGACAGTCCAGACTCAATTTGGGGTTTGGCTTTGTGTCATGTAAACAGGATGCAGTGAGCCTGGGAGAAGTTTGGGGGTAAATCATCCATGTAGACAAGCACATTGTTGCCTCTGCATTTACTCATCTATTCTACTGTTTGTAGTGATTTCTTGGATCTGAACTAGGCCTCTTCCAAAGGTTTGGCAAAACTGAGGCCTGGTTTGCTGAGGTTGTTTAATGGTTTAAAGTATATCCCCCCCCCTCGAATGTTTAAATTCTTTTCAAAGTTAGTGTGATAGAGCAAAAGTACCAAAGTGCTGTAATTCATAAATAAATGTGAGAAAGGAGCAAAAGGTATTTTTTGTTCTTGAATTTAAAAATAAACCCATGGAGGTGTAGGGGAATAAAATGTTGTCAGAGTTGCCAGCAAAAGTCAGAAAATAGTTGAGAGCAACAGAAACATCATTTGGATAGTTTTTAAAAACTCCGAAATGACAAGAAAAAAAAATACCACAACCTCCTGACAGATTTGACTCATCTGGAGGAGCCTGGTATCATTGTAATTTGTAGCACATGATCATTATCCATACATGAACAATCATGCTCAGGTACATTTAGAAGTACAGCAAACAAGCAAATAAACAAACCATAGATTCAATATGTATACATCTGAACAACATGGACTGCGGGTTGTCATCCCCCCAGGTAGGAAGGAAGTTAGTAGTGGCAACTGGCTTGAACAAATGTATGAATGGGTGCAGGTGTATTTGCTCTGGGGCCTAAATACCCTAAAGGTGCCAGATCTTGTCTGAAATTTGATTTAAATAGCTCCCCCAAAGAAGGACTTAAGAGCACCCAGAGCCTGAAACACATTGTGCTTTTCTACCAATAAACAACCATCTTTTTAACTTATTGAAATGTGTCTCTTGTTTCTTCTGTAAACTCCAGACTGAGCACCTGTAAAGGAAACTATTCAACATTATTTTCTTTTCTGTATTTTCCCATGCTGGATAGACTCTTAATAACTGGATAATATCCAATAATTACTTTTTAAAAGATATATTTGGTTCCACATAAGATGGGAGTCAGAAATACAACACACAGTCTCAGAGGCACGACAAATCTTTTCAGATCTGACATGGAGAAAACAGTTACTTATGAATTGTATTTATTTGCTTTCAGGATGTTATAGTGGAAATTCCACAGAAATCCATGAAACGTCTGAAGAAAACAAAACTTATATTAATTTTCCATCCTTAAGAAGTGCAGTTTGTCATGGGGATATACTGATGCTTTCTCAATGTAGTTTATTGCAGAAAGAGATGGCATGTAATAGAACAATTGCAACAACAACAACAAAAAAACCCAGTACCTTTTTCTTCTGAAACTCTTTCTCTCCCTGTATCCTCTGTAGTGAGACTGAATTTTTGTTGCTGCTTTATTATTTGCATCTTTTTCATCCTTAATCTTCTTTCTGATTAAGTATCCTCTTGCAACTAACATATATAACAAGAAGAAAAAAAACTGCCACAAACCAGTTTCTAATAGTAGGGTTATGAACATACAGAGAGGTTATGTCAGACTACCCTAACTGGATGTCCTGAAGATGTGCTGGGTTACAAGTCATATTATCCCTATCCAGTGTGGCAGTAGCCATATTGCTCAGAAATAAGAAAGATGTAACCCAAGGAAACTGCAAGGTGCAACCATCAAATGATTTTGTCTTACATAATTATAAAACTACATGGGCTTCTTTCTAAGATATGTTTCCCGCAAGGGTCACAATTCCTCCAACCTCTGGAAAGGATCATCCCAAGTTATTTTACTATCTGAAGTGACAGGTAAGATGGCACCCCATTCTCCATATGGAAGCCAACCAGAATGGCAATTCAGTCTTACATCAACAGTAGCAATACATTCCACTTGCATATGGAGGAAGCAAGGTGGCTTAGAAAGCAGAAGGATAAATGTATGTTGGAAAATAAAGTCCTGTCCTGCAACAGCTTGTCACATTAATTCCTGCCCCTCAGCATCCGCCACCAAAGCTGGCTGCCTCATTCTGCCTAACAGTATGGCTGGTCCTGCTTCCAGAAATGATGACTCTGGATTTCAAGGTTCAAATCCCTGCTTAGCCATGGAAACCCAGCGGGTGACCTTGGGCAAGTCCCAGTCTTTCAGACTCAGAGAATGGCAAAGGCAAACCCCCTCTGAAATCTTGCCAAGAAACTCCTGTGATAGGTTTGTCTTAGATTTCCATAAGTTGGAAATGACTTGAAGGAACATAACAAACAACAACAACAATGGATATCAGCACACTCTCAAATAGGACAGAAAACTGCCAGGAGTGATGGAGCTACTCTCTTTGGCTGTCTATGCAATGCTACCTCTTGTGGTAAGGTGCTGGGATTATGGGCTCTCTGCCCACTATTACTTCTTGTGTTTAGCTATCAAGACTATGTTGTTGTTGTGTGCCTTCAAGTAATTTCTGATTTATGGCAACCCTAAGGTGAACCTATCATGGGTTTTCTTGGCAAGATTTGTTCAGAGGGGGATTGTCTTTGCCTTCCTCTTAGGCTAAGCGTGATTTGCTCGAGGTTACCCAGTGGGTCTCTATGGCTGAACAGAAATTTGAACTCTGTTCTCCAAAGTCCTAGTCCAATCCTCAAACCAGAACACCATGCTGGCTCTCCATCAGGAGTATACAGTGGTACCTTTCCTTGGTAATAAAGGTTTCTGTGTATTGTGATGACTTTCCTCCTGTAAGATGGTCATTGCAACTCCTCAACAGGAAGAATGGCTATCACATTTCCTGGACAACATTAGTCCACCCTAGCTCTAGTTTTACAATCTGGTTCTAAATCCTAATTTGACTCCTGGTTTTCAACTGTTGTTCCGTTGTTACTTATGGCTCAGTTTTAACAGATACAGCTTTTAAAAAGAAGCTGCAGATGTCTTCCCTTTAGTCCACATATGTAGCCATGCATACTGATTGTGCAAAAGTGCCTTCAAGTAAGCCTGAAAGAAAGAAACATCAATTCTTACCAGCCTGAAGTCTGGTAATGCGTAATTCCATTTTGTATGCATTCTTTGCAACAGTATATTCTTTGCGAGTAACATATCCCCTGTAAGCTAAAGAAAGATGGTGAAAACTTTATAATTAAGCAGTTATAATACTCTTGCTAAACTAGGGTTGTAAGCCATGTGTTGGAATTTATAAAAACATACCCTTGAGATCATGACTGGGCACCATGCAGCCTGTATGCAACTATGGTGGGTTATAGACCGCCCATTTGGGGCGGTCTGGACCTGCCCCTTTCCCCGGAGTATCGGGGCTTCAGTGGCTACACCGGCAGCCGCTGAGGCCCCGATCCGCCGCTATTCAGGCTGCGGGGAAGCGGCAAAACGCCACTTCCCCGCAGCCTGAAAAGGGGTGTCCTTGGGGCTTCAAGCTTCAAGCCCCAAGGACACCCCGCAGCAGCGGGGAGGGGGAGAAAGGGGCCTCTTGGCCCCTTTCTCCCTTGCTTTGCTGGGCACAGCCGTCTGGAACTGCGCCCAGCGAAGCAAAGCGGCGCCGCGGACCAGGAAGGAGCTCCAAAACGGAGCTCCTTCCTGGTCCGCGGAAAGGGCGCCCTAGGCGCCCTGCCGCGGATTGAGGACGTCACGTCCGCGCTGCCCCGTCTAGAGGCGGCGCGGCCATGACGTCCTCACGGCGGCGTCCATGTGGAAGGGCCGCTGCCGTTTAGTGCGTGACGGGCACGCACTAGGGTTAGGGTGGTGCGGAAGCACCGCCCTTTTATAACCCTAGTGTGTGCTCGTCACGCACTAAAATGCCGGTATGTAACCGGCCTATGTAAGCATTTTGTTCCTGGTACCAGATGCAACTTTTCCTTTAAAACAAGGCATGTCTTGTTTATATGCAGAAACATGGTCTGTAATTCTACTTGTAAACAAGGTCCACAGGAGCATGCAGTAGGTCCATGCACTTTGTTTAAAGGAATAACTGCCACAACTTCAGTGAGGGGTGGGGGGTATTCAGGAAAAACAAATGCAGTCACCACCTTCTGCAGTTGCCTATGGCTGCTTTAGACTAGGTGCTATAAACGAGATGTTGTGTGACAGTCTAAACACATGAAAAGAAAGCAGAAAATAGTTCAACGTGACAGAAAATATAGATCTCCCCACCACAAATTCCTAACCAAAATATTAAAATTATTCCATTGGCTGCTTACTTTAACAGTAATCAAACATGAAGTGCGCTTAAGGGGTCAAATTGTATTCCATTCTATTTAAAGTATGAAAAGCTTTACTTCTCCCTCCCAAAGACACTGAGCTAAAGTTCTTATGGTCTTCAGTTGATGCATCATCACCATGAACAATTTATATTTAACATTGGTTTATTTTGCATCATGGCAAGAACTTTATCCTCGTAGAAACAATGCTAAAAGTTATCTTAGAATAACTCAGCTGTAAATTTTACTCCCAACTAATGTCCCATTGCTTTCATTGCATTTACTTTGTACAATATTCACTGATTTTTAATCCATGGATACAAGCATCTATGGCTTGAAAATATTCAAAAAAAGTATAAAATCCAAATATTAAACCTTAATTTTGCCATTTTGTATAAGGGACACTATTTTGCTATCCCATTGTATTTAATGGGACTTGAGCATCCATGGATTTTGTTATCCACAGGAGGTCCTAGAGCCAAACCTCAGCGGATCACAAGGGCCCACCCTATGTCTAAGAGGCTTATTGCATAGCTTTATAAAGCGACTTACCGTTCCCAAATTGATTTCTAATTCAGACTGCATCTGGATACTATCGC
This sequence comes from Sceloporus undulatus, assembly GCF_019175285.1. Classification (NCBI taxonomy): domain Eukaryota; kingdom Metazoa; phylum Chordata; class Lepidosauria; order Squamata; family Phrynosomatidae; genus Sceloporus; species Sceloporus undulatus. Next base: position 22,720,613 of record NC_056527.1, read on the forward strand.
ATAGATTTTTGCTGATGCTCCTGGGCAAGTGCAGCCTGGTGATAGCAAAACAACTCCATGCAATAGTATCCAGATGCAGTATGAATTAGAAAACAATTTGGGAGCGGTAAATCGCTTTTTAAAGCTGTGCAATAAGCTCCCTAGTCAAGATTCATCTGCCACCAACCACTGTTACTGCCACCACCATTGCCACTATTACTACTACTATTATATTACTGCTATTGCCACCAGGAGCCCTGGTGGCGCAGTGGGTAAATGCCTGTACTGCAGCCATTCACTCGAAACCACAAGGTTGCGAGTTCAAGACCAGTAAAAGGGCCCAAGCTCGACTCAGGCTTGCATCCTTCCGAGGTCGCTAAAATGAGTACGCAGACTGTTGGGGGCAAATTAGCTTACTTGCTAATTAGCTTACTTGCTGTTCACCGCTATGATCTTTGGAATAGCGGTATTAGCAAAATACCTGATCAAATTAACTGGCAGTATTATAAAATATAGGATAACAACAAAACTGTTATCATATAGCTTAACAATATGACAACAATAATTAAAACCGGGGGATCTTTTTTTTAAAGCACATCTGATCATCATATTGCACACATACATGCAGACACAAAAACAAGAACCACATTTTCACATAATTTAGTGAAGTAAGTCAAACTATTACCTGACTGTACTTTAATTGCACTTTCTTCCCTTTTCTCCTTTATTTTTTTGTATCTTTTTGAACCAAGCCATCCTCTGACATATGCTTGAATCAAAACAATCCTGTTGATTGTTTCCTTTCGCATTAAATTCAGTTGTTCTACATGGTAGTACTTGAGAAACACCTTAAAAAGAGCAGAAGAGGGAAATGAACTACATGTTGCACCCTTTCTTCCATAGATGACATCTCAATATTATACTCTCCAGAGTTAAAAAGAGACATAAGTTGAAGATCTGATGTACTAATGAACATCTTCTTGGTAACCCTGGACTATTTAGGTCAGGAGAAACTGCAGGGCAACAACAGAACTTTAACCTCAAGGTGGCTAAAATGCCTGTGTGAACATACAGACCATCTCTGACTTGACATGTATGAGCTGCTTCTGGCACATACAGCCATTTTGTTCTCACTTTGCTTCCCCTACTCCAATGGCTGCCAAACAAACCAGGGAGCTTCTATTTAGAGCATGCTGGCCCAAAAGGCACGCAGTGGCGTTGATACTAGGGTTCGGGAGTATATCAGCAGCAGCAGCAGCATGGTGGCATCCCATCCACATGGGTACCGCCATTTTTACATAAGGGATGTGCAGTGTATACACGTTGCTGCTCATCCCTTACGTCACAAGTGCGCCAATGGTACACTCGTGACGTGCCAGCACTGTCGCAAAAAGAACCCAGTTTTTCCGGCTTCATTTTGGGGTGGAGGGACGCTGGGCACCTTGGCTGCTGCAGCGTCCCTCTGCAGCCAAACAGGCTGCCACCACCCCGCCTTTTCCCGGAGGTATGTACCGGGCCTATGATTCCTTGTTTGTCACTGCTTTCATATGTCCGATTTGCAAATCAGAGTTCGTTCTTAGCTTACGATTTCTCAATGTTTTTGGAAACAAAAAGGCAGAAAACCTATTTCAAACAACACACTAAATAAATCTGGTCTGTTTAATGGTCACTCAAATGAGGAGCAACAAGAGAACAAACAGGTTCTGAGCAATAACCTGCAGTTCACTAAGAATAAACCAGATTTTTAAAAAAATGTTATTATTATGCCATAGGAACATGCTCACTGACAAGGGGGCTTATCTCAACCTAGCGTTCTTCATATATTTTGGGTTACAAACTCCAGTGGCATCACTGGGGCTGGTGTCACCTAGTTCAGGTGCCTGGAAAGGCCTGCTGAAGAGGGGGTTGGTGGCCTCTGCTCTCCCTGTTTTGCTCATCTGCCTGCTGCCCACTCCGTCCTGGAAAGGGCTGACAGGGGGGTGGCCGGGCATTGGGCAAACAAGGCAGCAGGAAGCAGTGTGTACTCGCCCTTCTTCTTCTGTGCCTTGGCTCCCTCAACAGTGAGCCAGGACAGTGGAGAAGCCAGAAGAGGGGTATGCCCATTCCTCCTTCTGCACTGCCTTGGCTCCCTCAGCTGGGAAAGCCAAAAGAGCAAAGAAGAAGAGCTGGATGCCAGCAGCAGTACCACACAACAACACCTCCCGCAATGGGAGGAAGGTCTGACTGGGTGTCACTCCCTCCACCCAAGGTGTCACCTGGTGTGGTCCACATCACTCACACCCCCTGATGATGCCCCTGACAGGTCATATCTTCCTTAGCCATACTGGGTGACATTAGTGGGAACCGTAGTCTAAAACATATGGAAGGTGCTATAATGGGAAATGTCTTCCGGCAGGTACAGTTACACCAAATAATGTAACACGTGGACCCTGCAGTTTAACAACATCTCAGTCATCAATGCTTTTAGGTACTGGATCCATATCAAGACACGAAGCTTTTAAACGGGCACAACTTAATTTTGCGGCGTAGCAATTCTGACGTATCGGTGCAGCAGCTTACAGACGGAGATGCGCAGGTACGCCGCAAATCAAAAAGAAGCGGAAAAAAGCAGCACCTTTTTAATGCCGCTTCTCTCCTGCTTGGGCGTGCGGGGGGCGTGTTCATGATGGCATTCAGGTAAGGCCCGTCTGAAGGCTCTACCTTCATGTGTCATGAATACACCCCTTTTTGCGCCGTCTGTAACCCGCCTAAGTAACTGTTTCGCAAACACATTGTACAATAATATTAATTAATTTATTACCATTCCTTTGAGTGAGATGTGAGCATGAACCATGCTGGAACTAAGTGTTGTAAATATTACCTTAGTTTTCCCCAGTATCCAGTTATCAACCTGAGCTTTTTCCAAGATGGCAGCACAGGTTTCAGGGCTGACAGGAGGGTTGTCGCTTGATTTGTAACAAAGGAGATAGTATCTAAGGGAGGGAAAGAAACTTTGATTCTTAAGTACTGCACACACAGGAGACATTTAGTGCTGATCAGTTAACATTTATCTGATTTTTTTGTACAGTCTAAAGTGTAATGCTGTCACAGCCACTGTGAATTTTTATGCATGGCATTTAGACACGAAGCTAAAAGGCTAACCAAAGGCATTGTTGCATATAAAAACAGGTCAAATTTAACAAATAAATGTCCCAAAGCATCAATAATATTTTTTTTTACTTATTGTTATTTATTTGAGCTGATCTACACCTTTACAGAAACAATTTGGTACTATCCTCATATTACTCTACCACTTCAGAATATAAATGACGAATGGCATGACTGAATGCTCTCCCTCCAGCATCAAAGCAAACAATTGTGTACAAAAAATTAAACATATTGAGAGCAGTTACATATCTTTTTAACACAATGATTTTGCACAGAAAGTAAGTGATACTGAAGCTAACTTTTTAAGCGTTGTAGTGAGTGTGTGTTTTCCCTAATCTATATATTTGTTAGCTTTGTATCTCACCTTTTTCCCTAACAAAAAAGGACAAGATGGCTAGTAATAAAGCCAAGTGAAATAAATACAATTAAAGAGCAAAACACAGCCACTAATAGTTGCAGGAAGTTGGAATGGAGTACTGGCACCTCTTTGACAACAGAGAGAACAACAGAAAATGAGATGCTGTCCCAAAGTAAAAGCTCCTGCTGTGCCCAGGATAGTGGACAGAAGCCACTGAAACTATCTGGCATAGAGTCCCCAAATGGAGTGTTCCTTAAATGAGAGAGGACAGATAACACCTACAGATTGGAAAGATCCAAAGCGATTCTATTCCTCCAGCTGGACATGTTTCAGACTCATAATCTCTCTTGGGGTTCAATGAGGTGGGGGTGGATTGTAAATACATGTATTTATTGGCAGGATAGCCCATGAAAATTGCCCTCCCCTATATCTCCTGTTTCTGGGCCCAAGGATTTTATGTGGAAATCCTGAATCAAGAGTCATTTTCTCTAAATCTCAAGATATGGTTCAACTGTGCAGAATAACTGAAGACTGTGATGCCCAAACACAATCTTGTATGTGTGGATCATCACAGTTACAACCAAAGCTTGGAAAAGTTACCTTAACATACAATTTGGGGAATTCTGGGAAATGCAGTTTAAAAAAGTAACATTTCCAAGTTACTCTGGGCCTAAAAAATAACACTTATGAAAGGCATACCGCTTTATGAAGTTAGCAAAGAGGATACGATGAGAATAACCCTGCCTCCGAATCCGCGCTGTTTCCAGAATGCCAGTGTAGCGCAGCTGTACCAGTACCTTTTCTCTGTCATACTTGTTTGCCTGTCGATCATTGTTTGGCTTAATGCAACGAACAAAGTGAGGCTGGCCCACAACCATTTTAGATAATAAATCCATTAATGAGTACTGAAAGGAAATATAAGAAACATGTGTTTTTTTTAAAAAAATATTGACTTTTGCGTGCATGAGCAAGAACTCTGTAAAATTTATACTATTTCATACCTACGCTCCTTACACTGAAAATGACTGTGGCCTGCCTACAACTGCCATAAGAAATTACACATTATTTAAGCATCTGCATAATGTATCTCACTTAAACTTTGACTAAATTACACTCAGAAGTAGGAACTATTATACTTCCACTGTTCTCATGATGAAAATACTAGGCAAAAGAATTCTTTATTGTCACAAATTAATATTGAAATCCAGGGGGAAAATGTTGGAATAAAGAGAATCTAAGTACTCTAGAGGCACCAGATCCTGCCTGATCTTGCAAGCTAAGCAGGCACAGGCCTGGTTAGTAATTGGATGGGAGATCATCAATGAATGCCAGGTTCTATAGGCTATATTTTAGAGAAAGAAACTGGCAAAACCACCTCTGAATATTACCTGCCTAAGAAATCCCTTTGAAATTCATGGGTAACTTTCATGGGTGAAATTCGACAGGTGACTTCAAGGCAGATACACAACCTACCTCTCTCTCTTAAAAAGACCAGCCAGATTGCCCACTTTATACTAAGATTGAAGAGTGCTTTTAAAAAGGGATGTAAATGTTGGTTTAGAAAACTCCCATCTACTCTAGTTGGGACAAGCAACTGGATTTGGAGCAAAATAATCCACATTGGGGAAAGCTAGGATAGCTAAAAACTATTATTTCCATTTCTGAAATATAATCTATCTTGTCTTGACATTATAATTAATGGCAGGGTCAAAAAACACAGCGGCATTGTGTTTTATTAATTCTAGAAATCATCTAAAGCTCTATTCTCAAGAGTTCTACTAGGTTTCCTTTTCTAATAGCTCTCCTACCTTACTACAGGCTAAATTTCAAATGGATAAGTTCATCTATCAGATCATATAAGCAAGAGGAGAAAAAGATAGTCCCATCTTTAAAACAGTTTGGTTTTCTTTTATTGAACACATGAACAATACAGAGAGCAAATAAAGATGCATGCCAGTAACATTTTCTGAAGATAAATTATTTGGTTTTAGTACTAAATTGACTTCTGCAATAACAGAGAAATTTGTAAAAGTAAAATTCAGCAAATTGCTACTCAGATTCATAACTGTTTTCTGGAAGTAGTTCTAGTAGCTAATGAGTCTTATTTCCTACAAATTATTTGTGCCATTTTCTGGTTAACATCCAAATGTCACTTTTACACACTGTCTCAGTCATAGCTCGATCATAGCTCTTATGCTCAAAATCATTGTGGCCTTTAATGTTAATATCATCAATGCTACACTGCCATGGCCTATGGCTTAAAATAACACACTGAGAATAGTGCCTACTGCACAGTCTCTGCCAAGTCTGTAGTCCTTATGAGCAGATGGATATGTAATTGCCCATTGGCATGATATTGTTAATGGCAGTTGTGGCATAAAATGATGTTCTGACAGGTGTTCTGCAGAGTGGATCTAATGCAGATTCTTATTCAGAAGAGAGATGCTAATTGTGCAAACATCAGAGTGACTCAGAGGAAAATAACAGCAATAATGTAACATTGCTTGAGAGTGCATTATTCAAATGTAAATTCAAAATGCATCCTTGTGAGTGCTTTGAATATATAATTAAAGAGTCAGTAGGGACCATAGAAACAAAAAGAATGCTCCCAATAACAACAATGAAAGCTAAGTAGCTTGGACAAAGTGACTGATAAAATATTTGGAAGGGAAGCCCTTCAGTGATACAATGAAAATTGATAGACAAGAACAGACCACAACAGGACTCCTTTCTGACTATCATTCTATCCCTGTGGAGTAGAGAAAAAAAAATCAAGGCCTATGTAACACCAACTTCATTTTATATGTTTGTGGCAGTGAAGCCTCAGATTTCAAAGTGACTAAACTGGTATACATTATGAGTTGCTCAGGGACTGAGACAACTTTCAGTCCAGCTTGTGTGAAGAAAGGAAAAGTGTCAGCTTGATGGGCACTGAAATCTCAGACAGGAGCATGACAGCCTTGGTAAAAGAGCCTTGGGTTTCTCTTCAGCTGAAAAAAAGTTTAATTGGCAGTCCAACCAAAGAAATGATTCCAATTTGCAATAAAGAAGACAGAAGACCTTGGTCAGTGGGACCTGTCACAAAGTCTCAAGTTCAATCCATGAAACTTCCATTTTAAAAAACTAGTAAATTCTGTGTTTTTATCAGGCTTTAAAGCTTTTAAAATAATCTAAAAATAAAAAGAGAAGGAAAAGGATGAAGTGACAGTGTACACTCTGATAAATCTACTTGCTTTATCATTTTCAGTTGCTTGCTTTGACCCACAATATTTTTTGTATCATTTCTGAAAATATCTCAGGAAGCAAGACCAGGAAAGACCTCAGAAAACTAGCTGCTACAAGACAAGAGTGGATAATACTGGGTTTAGCTGGGGGTAGGCCACCTGGGACCCCACTGCAGCTCCCAAAGCTCTCTTATTTTTGGTAAACCTTTTCTCCAACAGCCTCAACCACTTTTTAGGGATTCTGGGGGGCAATTTTGCCATTTTTTGCATGGGGGGGGGGAGAAGAAGGGAAACTTGTTTTAACCCGTGAGGGCCTTGGTTGCAAACTAGAACTGACACGGGCTATGGCAAAGCATTTAGTTTCTTTAACGAACAAATGATCAGCTGGCAAAAACTGCTTTAAAGTGCAAGCTAAAGGGGAAGCAATTACTTTTAGAAACAATCAATTTTACTGAAGAAGCTGTTGAGCCAGTGGAGCAGTTGTTGCCAACATGTAAGTCTTCATCAAATAAGAAAATGTGGGAGGGGAGAATTACTATTCTCTTTCAAAATAAGCAGTCACTTTCCAGCTAGTGCCCCCCCCCACCCCAATTTCTGTATGATCCTGGGGCTATTAGTCCACCAACAACCACTGAGTCCCAGCTGCTTCCAGTTGCCTTATAGTTTCATTTGACTCTTCCATTAACTGTGCAACTAACTATAATTTATGTAAATGTTGTGAAACTCTTTTCCGAGACACTCCTTGCTGTCCTTTCTGAAGGCAGGTGAAGGTGTCTACTTAAGCAAGCCTTTGAGGACTGATTATTAAAGGGGAAAGAGGCCTTTCAGGATGTCCTGGAGTGTCTGTATTTGTTGCTTTTCTTTTTAATGCTTTTGCTGTTGTTTGCCTTCAAGTCATTTCCGATTTATGGTGACCCTAAAGTTAACCAATCATGGTGTTTTCTTGGCAAAATTTGTTCAGAGGGGGTTTGCCACACTCAAGTCAATATGTCATGCTGGTTCTCAACTGCTTTAAAATCTTTTGATAGCTTAGTTATATTTTTAAACTTTTGTTATGATGTGGATTTAACCTGTTTTAACTTTTGTAAGACACCATGAATCCTGGACTGCAAAAATGCTGGGTAACAATAGTAGCAGTATGCATAAGGAATCTTTTAGAATCTTCGATTAACTGTACGAAAAAAATGGTAGTATAAGCTTTTGTAGACTTTGGAAGTAGACCAAGTTTATGATTTTATCACATAGAATGCAAGCATCATTAAATTTGCATTAGAACCCATCAATATAATGCACTATCAGGTTGATTGATTTTCATACAATGTTGCGCAGTGTTGCCATTATCCTGCCATTATCCCATGAATAAAGTAGCAAAATTGCGCCACTTTTTATTCACAGGAAAATCCTGTAAATAAAAAGTGGTGTGATTTTGCCATGTTATTGCATGCTATCGATGGGATTTAATGCTGATTTAATGACGCTTATCTCCTGTGTGATAAAGTCCTATGAAAGCTTATCCTATGGTGTCTTTTGCAAAATTGTCTCAAAGATGCTACAGTAATAGTAGTAGTAGTAGCAGCAGCAGCAGAAGCAATAATAATAATAATAATAATAATAGAAATACACAAATTCAATCTAAAGAATGAGGAGATTGAAATAGTTAAAGAATTCCCATATCTAGTATCAAACATTGACCAGAATGGAGACTGCAGTCAAGAAATAAGAAGAAGACTAGGAATGGGAAGGGCAGCTATAAAAGAACTGGAAAAAAATACTGAACAGCAAAGACATACAATTGAGCACTAAAGTCAGAATCATTCAGGCCATTGTATTCCCAGTTACCATGTATGGATGTGAGAGCTGGATTGTGAAGGAAGCAGACAGAAAGAAAATCAACTCATTTGAAATGTGGTGCTGGAAAAGAGTATTTAGGATACCATGGACAGTCAAGAAGACAAACAATTGGGTTCTTGAACAGAGCAGTTCAGGGCTCTCCTTGGAAACAAAGGTTATAAAGTTGAGACTATCGTACTTTGGCCACCTAATGAGAAGGCATGGATCACTAGAAAAAACAATAATGCTAGGAAAGGTGGAGAGTAAAAGAAAGAAACCAGATGGATAGACTCAATCAGGGGGGTTGTGGGCAAAGGCTTGCAGGATCTGGGCAGGGCAGTGGAGGATAGGGAATCTTGGAGATGTCTCATCCACGGGGTCGCCATGAGTCAGAACCAACTCGAGGGCAGTTTACCATTCAATTCATAAATGATAATTTTTTTTTAAAAAAAACCAAGGACAGTTAAGGACTCACCCTGAAATATGAAGCAACTGTCTGTGTTTTCATATTGGTTGTTTCTCTTGGATGATGCGTGGAATCCTCTGGCTCACTCTATATGTATCAAGAAAGAAGATGGCATTTCTTATCTGAACAGCATCTGAACCTTATTGCTCCTGATCAAACACAGAGTGCCCTTTTAAACAACACTATTAATAATGAAAACATCCTCACTCTAAGCTGCAGATGCTATTGAGTAATCACTAGGGAAGCCAGAGATCATTGCACCAGTTACACCGTACAAAGCTTTATCACGCTGTACAAACATGGAGACGCACACATACTGAACACAGTTTGATAACTGAGCATATAAGATGTCTGTCACAAATGGCACAGTAAAGATAAATTGTCTAGATTTCTCTTTCCCCCCTCTTTTTTTAAAAAAAGCTAAGTATTGTTGACATCCAATAATAATAATGATAATAATAATAAGCCCATTTTATTGTGGTTGTTTTGATTAGAACTTTAAGTAGCTCCACAAGTAGAACCTTTGTGTTCTTCTTTTCTACTTAGAGATATAACTCTTATGAATTCACCGAAACATACTTACAAACAAGCATGCTTAGGGGATGAGAGCTAAAGTCAGTAATAGCCAAAAAGGTAGTTAGTATTCCCCGAAGTAGTTATAAAACTATAGTCAGAAAGAAGGGAAATGTAGGTGTTTTTTTTTTTACCTCACGGAAGGAATACGAATTGCACAACACAAAGATATCCAGCTAAACAGAAAAGAAAATAGGAGAGAGGGAGAGAAACCAAGGAAGGGGTTACTTGCTTACTTCTTCAGTACCAACAACAATATTGCCTTTCACTACTTTAACATGAAGATAGGGCAGCTGTTGTTGGGATTCTTACCTTACTTTGGCTGATTGATTTCTGTGGAGTCCATGTCTGGTAGTTGACAGCACTCTTGCTTTTAGAGTGTGCCAAATTACCTAAATAGGGGGAAAACGCACTGCTGAAAGAGGGCTACTGTCTATGGCTGCGTCCGCACTGCAGAAATAATCCAGTTTGAAACCACTTTAACTGCCACTGCTCAATGCTATGGAATTCTGGGAACCGTAGTTTTGTGAGACATTTAGCCTTCTCTGTCAGAGAACTCTGATGCCACCACAAATGACAGTTCCCATAATTCCATAGCACTGAGCCATAGCTTTTAAAGTGGTGTGAAACTGGATTATTTCTGGAGTGTGGGTACAACCTATATTAGAGAAGAGGCCTACCAGTTTGTTTTAAAATCTGATTTACAGAGCTGCCTGATGAGTGTATCTTTATCTGTCTCTCACCCAGGAACATGAAAAGGCATCCTTGTCATCATCTGTTGCAACACATACAAAAGCCAGCCAAGTTGGCATATGAGGGCAGATAATGCCACAAGCACATCTCCCTATTCCAGTAGTATATATTACAAGAGCTACTAACAATTTGTTGCCCTTTCATGACTGCCCTTGTTGGCATTATCACAATTATACTTGAAGTCTGTAGCCTCAAGCAGAGGCTCACTTCGCCTCATAGTAGGACTGGCCCTGTTGCCACCATTGCCTTTTACATTTGGTAGCATACACAAGTCAATTTATTAAGCTGCCTCCCTTGGAAATCTTGCTTATTTTGGATTGCTTTTAAATGAAATGGTAGATTAAATTGGTGAAACAGAATGAAGTAAGGGACTTATCGTGTGGGGTTAAAACCCCACCTTACCTTTGCCAAATTCGGTGCAAATTTGGGAGGCAGCCGGGTCCTATCACATAGAAATAGCTGCTGAATCGCTGCCAGGGTCCATCTTGGATGCAACCCAGGTCCTGTAACCTGCTTCCTTGGCCATTTTTAGAAGCTGGAAGCTTCTGACTTTTAAAAATGGCAGCGGAAGTGGCTTACAGGACCCAGGCTGCATCTGGGACAGACCCAGGCAGCGATTCAGTGGCGATTTCTGTGTGATAGGACCCAGCTGCCTCCCGAATTAGCACTGAATTCAGGGAAGTTAAGCTGCGGTTTTAACCCTATGTGATAGGATCCTAACTTTAAAAAAAAAATCTGATAGGCATACCGAACTAAAACATTTGAACCCAGAGTGGAAATGCCCCCAATCTTTAAGGATTCTAATTCCACACGCTTTTTATAAAGTTGCTTCCTCATTGCAATTCCATTATAGAATTTAAATATAAATTAATCTTGCATTTAGGTACTTGGGGCAACAGAAATAATTGACAAGAATTGCATAAAGACAATTTGCATTTTCCAGACTGTTTTCATGTCATATTTGGGTGAACAGCAACAAACAAATACAGGTTTATTTAGATATGATTCTATAAAAGGACTAAAGGAATCTCCCATCTTTTACAAAAGATCTTTCTCCCCAAAGCAATTTATCATCACAATGGTCAACTACCCACAATACAGTTACAGAGTTGGAGCACAGAATTGCCACTTCGTATTATTTTTGTAGGCTTTAAGCTTGAAATATTTCCTTGCAGAAGTATGAAATGATGTGAAAAGCACACTTTAATATTTATGTGAAGAAATGCTTCGATTACTATATTCCTGCATGACAGACTTCTGTTAAAGAATCTAACCACTCTGATCACACTAGGTTTGCTAGAGAGAAAACTGGAGTGGACTCTGTTCCTTTAATGGTTGTACAGATCCAACCACTTAACGTACAGGAGCCCTCTCCAGTTTTCACTCTAGCAACCCTAGAACACACCCAATCTTTCTGGATTTCATAAGTTAAGCAGGGTTGGCCCTAGTTATGTGTGGATAGGAAACCACCAGAGAACACTATAGATCTCTAGGTGGGAGTAGGAAAAAATCCTGCATGAAACCTGGAGTGCTGCTGTCAGTCAGACAGTGCTGAGCTGGAAAAACTGATGGTCTGACTCAGAATAAGGCAGCTTCCTGTTTTCCAAAGAAACAGGGCCAATAAATGGCAATCCTGATTATGTCTGAAGGTGCATTTTCAGTTCATGAAGTTCAGTTCAGTAGTGGTGTGGTTTAAAGACAGCACTCTAGTATTCACTGCCAATGTGCACACATCCTACAGTGTACTTCATGAAAGGAAACTAGGCTCTATTCCTTGCACCTGAAAGATCCCAAACTCATCTCCAGGTAGGGCCTATGAAGATTTGTGCCTGAGACTCTGAAGAGCCACTGCCAATCAGTGCAGATTAGCTTTCCCCACTTTGGTGTCCTTTGTATGTTTTGAACCACAGCGCCCATCAGCCTTGGCAAGTGGCTGTGCTGATGGGAGTTGCAGTTCAAAGGTCAAAGGGGCACTGGTTGAAAAAGGCTTGTGTAGACATTATGGAGGTAAATGAACCAATGGCGTGACTCAATATGGCAACTTCTTATAATATGCAAGGCAAAAATAGTGAAGGGACAGGGATTCTGCTGCAACTCAGTTTGCATGGAAAAAGCTCAATTAAAGTAGGGCATTTGAAAATAACTGCTATAGAATCTTCCTGAACATGGACCCCACGCCAGCTGTTCCCCTCCCAGAGCAGAAAATAATGCTGTGGATGTCTGCTTTGCTTTAACTCAGACATGGGCAAAGTGCTGTTCCCTACAGGTTGCTCAATTGCAACTCCCAGCATTCCTCACCACAGGCTATATATACTGGGTCTGATGGGAGGTGCAACCCAAGAACATCTGGATACTTTGCCAATCCTGTTCTGTCTGCATGGGAAGGACACTTGAATAATCCACGTTATGACAAAATATCTTAAACAATTGATTAGACAACTGTAGCATATTACCTGTTTTTGTAAGAGGGTGGATTACCAGCTGTCTAGTCAAATAGTTTTCAGAAGATCGCAAGAGCAGCACAATATCAGCTGGTAAGGTGTCTCTATTTTTGGCTAAGAATCCAGATGCATTATAAAGAACCTGTTTGTTTTAAACAACAATAACAACAACAAGGACAGTAAAAGTCACAAAACTATTTTTCCTCATGTTTAGTGCTTATCAAATGGTTATATTTCCATGCATTAAGGAACTGAAAACTCATTAGGAGATCAAGCCCAATGATTTAGTGGATATGTTGAATAAACAAGGAAGCAAAGATGATGGTGCTCAGTTAATTGAGTGGATAGTTTGGTTCACTTGGAAAACATTTGGAACTCAATTAACATCTTGCCTTTCAACTGCTGTTGTAGGATGTTTATATCATATGCTGCTATGCATTCAGTGAATGCATGGGTGTTAATGAGAAAGACTCAGACCTTGGGAATAATTATTTTGAAACAGCTAGTTGCAAAAGGCTGTTACTAACTATTTTCAAGAGGAAAATTAATTCCCTGTTGTAAGAACTAAATATATCCATGTTGGGCATATAGCAAAGTGCAATACATCCAAAATCCATAGAGTTGTGATTTCTTTATTGGCCAACTAAAATGCACAGAATACATGTTGCAAGCTTTCAAAATTCCACTGGCTTCTTCATCAGGCAAAGACACTTTTCTTGAGATTCAAGTTGCCTCTTGTATGACTTTTTACATCTTTGGCTGATGAAGAAGCCAGCACAGCTTTGAAAGCTTGCAACATGTGTGTTGTGCATTTTTGTTGCCCAATAAAGGTATCACTGCTTTGTGGATTTTGGGTAATAACTAAAGCATGGAAAATCGCATCATTACTGTCATTTGACAAGGAATAACTTCACTCTTTATTAGGCCTGGTACAAAGTGCTGGTTTGTAGCAGCCTGGGGCCAAAATTAGGGCTCGGGAATGTGTAGTATCCACACGCTCCCGAGCCCTAGCATGCTGCGGCGGCACCATCATGCACATGGGGGCCGCCACAATGATGCAAGCGCGGTGCAGCATCTGCACATTGCGGTGCCAAACACACGACAGTGCGCCAATGCTGCACTCATGGCATCTGCCACAGGAACCAAAAAGGTTTTGGTGCGGAGGGACGCTACATGGTTTTACTGCTGCGGTGTCACTCAGCAGCAAAAATGGGGTGCCTCCAGTCTGCCCTTCAGGGTGGTCTATTGAGATTCTTAGTCACTTTTAGAGTTAGGAGGGTATAGTTTCGTTCAATGGGTGTGGAGATATCATTTGGTTCAAGTGTTAGCTTGTGTTCTGACTTGCACTACTGTCTCATGCTTTGTTGTGGGTACTGAGGCAACAATGAGGTGGATAAGACATTAAGGAGATTTTTTTTAACCTTTTAAGGATCATGAATGGAGTTTGATAGCAGATAGTAAAACAATGGCCCAGAACACACTGAAGAAATAATCCAGTTTGAGATTGCCCTGACTCAATGCTAGGGAATTCTGGGAACTGTTGTTCTGTGAGACATTTAGTCTTCTCTGTAAGTGTTCTGGTGCCACAATAAACTACTGTTACCAGAATTCCATAGCATTTAGGCATGAGAGTAAAAGTGATGTCAATCTGGATTATTTCTGCAATATGTTTTGGTCCAATGTCATATAAACAAATTCACCAGTGAAGAGCAAGAACTATTTCCAACTTATGTGCATCAAACTTTTTCTTTCTGTCTTACTTCGATGTTTTAGCTATCAGTCCAGAGTCTGGACTGGGATTGGCTTTTTCTGTCTTGTTTGGAGTGTAACAATACTGTAGGTGTCCTTTCCCGATGCTGCCCAATTAACCAGGTTTTTCACTTCAAAATAACTCAAGACAGATGATTTCCATTGTTAAATAAACTGCTAAATTCAATCTACTATCAAACTCGTTCATGAACTTTAAAAGGTTTTTAAAAATCCCATTCAGAATAGAATGTGTTTTATGCTCCAAGCCAACATCTTGTAGATGTCAGATTTATATTTTTTTAAAAAGGAAATAATAATAGCAATTTTAATCACCTTTGAGAAACAGGAACTAGTTTTTCGGCCTTAGAAGTAAACTGTAGTTAACTTATTTTTAAAAGAAACTTTCCAAGCACTGGACAGTCCTATAGGCATACAGCAGTACATGCACAGGGTTTTCTTTCAAGACCAGGAACCCAGATTGGCCATGGTTTTCAACAGTAGTAAGGAAACAAAATTCAGTTCTTTTACCTTCCCAGCATAATGATATATTCCAAATGTCAAATCCATTCGTTTGGGTCTCCAGAAATATTTTGATTTTAGATTGTCTTCAAATTTTTCTGTTAACAAAATGAGAGGAATTCACTTTCAAGTTAATAGAATAGCATGTACTCACGTCTGCTTATAGCAGACATGTCTTTATACTGAGACCCAGCATGATGGGTCTGAGTGTTGGACTAGGACTCTGGAGACCAGGGTTCTATTCCCTGCTTGGTCATAGAAACCTACTGGGTGATCTTGGGCACGTCACATACAATAATAATAATAATACTAAAATGTATTTATGTTTCCCTGCCTCTCCCAGTGGATCGAAGCGGGGTTATAGACTAAGTAAAAGCACAAAGTGTTTACCTCAGAATTCAATTAAAGGCAGCTAAAAACAATAAAATATCCAACATCAGACAATAACAATAGCATCAACAAACAAGGCAGGGATCATACACAGACAGGGGCATATCATTCATATCAAGGGGGTATTCATATCAGGTGGGGTATGCTCGGCTAAAAAGTACTCTCAGCCCCAGAGGAAGGCAATGGCAAACCCTCTCTGAATAAATCTTGCCCACCCCCAAAAAAGATGAAAGGTTTGCCTTAGGGTTGCCATAAATTACAAATGACTTGAAGGCACACAACAACAGCAACAGCAACAACAAGGACCTTTATGTTAACTGCTGCATTTACTCTACCTAACCCTTCTAAGTCTGAAAATGTATAAACATATACTGTATATACTCATGTATAAGTCTAGAAATTTAGGTCAAAAAATTGTCCCAAAAAAACTGAGTCGACTTATCCATGGGTCAATGTAAGTACTGTACCTTAACTCTTTCAAAGAAGAAACCATCCCCTGGCGAAAAGCAAGAGTATAAACTGGCTTGGAAGCACTGACTCCCTCTACTCTCTCATCCATCCAGCCTTAAGACTGAGCACAAAGAGTTATGTCTGCTGGAATTTTGTAAATTCTTTGACATTGTTTTGCTTTGCTACATCGTTTAGCTCCTTTGCTATAGGCCCCTAAGTTTTACCCTTGACTTATCCACGGGTCATATCAAAATCCATAATTTTGTCCCCAAAACTTACCCACGACTTATACATGAGGTCGACTTGTAGTCGAGTATATACGGTACACATTTTCATATAAAGGTTTAATGCCTCTAAGACTGGCACTCCAAAGGAAACTGAGCCGCGTTACAAACGGGCCTTAAAGTACGCTACGAGCACGTACTAGGGTTAGAAAGGGGCGTCCTTTCTGGACGCCCTTAACCCTAGTACGCACTCTGCACGTAGAAAATGGCGGCGGCTGTTCCACACGGCCGCCGCCATCACTACGTAACGACCGCGCTGTCTCCAAATGAGGCGATGCGGTTGTGACATATTGGGGCTGCGCCAGGGCGCATAGGGCGCCCTTTCTGTGACCCCGGAAGGAGCTCCGTTTTGGAGCTCCTTCCTGGCTTTGCGTCACTGGGCGCAGACTTCAGACGGCTGCGCCCAGTGACGCAGAGGAGAAAGGGGCCAAGCGGCCCCTTTCTCCTCCTCCCTGCCGTAGTGGGGTGTCCTTGGGGCTTGGAGCCCCAAGGACACCCCTTTCCAGGCGGCAGGGAAGCGGTGTTTTGCCGCTTCCCCACGGCCTGGAAAGCGGCGGATTGGGGCCTCAGTGGCTGCCACTCTGACTGCTGAGGCCCCGATCCGGCGGGGAAACGGGCGGGTGCAGGCCGCCGCTTTTCGGCGGTCTGTAACCCACCTGAATCTGTTAAGCATGCACTAAACTTCTCCTGTTTTGGGTAGAGCAGAGCAAGATAAACCCACTTACTGGATTATTCTTCTAATCATTCTGCTGCCTTCCATGGGCAGCAGAGCTGGCCTGAGAAACAAAATAGCACTGCTGCCCTCCAAGTCATGACACCTAATATCCAATCATCTTGTTTTGACTCATGAGGTAAACAATGCCAAAGAATCTCTCAGCATCCTTGGTAGTAAAAATATAGTTGCAGCTAAACAAATAACAATTTACTTTCTTTTCATGGTTGACCTTCTATAGTGTAAAAAATTAATACTGTTTTACACCACATTAAGTGCTGCAGCCCCATTTATGGAATCCTGGGGTTTGCAGTTTTACAAGGTTTTTAGTTTTCTCTGCCAAAGAGTGTTGGTGCTTCTTCTTGTTGTTCTGGGTCTTCAAATCATTTTTTAACTTATGGTGACCCTAAGGCAAACCTATCATGGGGCTTTCTTGGCAAGTTTCTTCAGAGGTTTATCATTGCCATCCCCTGAATCTGAGAGTATGACTTGTCCTGGTCTCCAGAGTCATAGTCCAACACTCAAACTACTACCCCATGCTGGCTTCACTAAACTACACATCTCAAGATCTGTAGGATGGAGCCATGCCAGTTAAAGTGGTGTCAAAGGACATTATTTCTACAGTATAGCTACACATCTAAAGCATGCTGCCTGAATGGTCACTTCACTTTAATGGTAGGGCTGGTCCTGATAACATAAACTGAAGATTTACCACTAGCACCTTTTGACACTGGAAACCCACTGACACAAGCCAATATAACTAGAAATGTAATATACACAAGTTGCCAAAATATCTTTAAAATAGCTTACCCACAAGTGTTTGATCTGTAGCTCTAGGAAAACGGCTCTCCTCATCAAGAAGGGACAATAATCCCATTGGTTTTTGCAAGAACATGTCTAACAGGGGCCTGTTGTCTTCATATTCAATAACTCGTGCATCAACACCTTCATACAAATATTCATTCTGTAACATAACATAGGAAGGTGTCCTATTGCATGCTTTTGTAAACAGAAAAACTGTTTCTGTTTACAAACGCACGCAGTGGTTAAATGCCTGTACTGCAGCCATTCACTCAAAACCACAAGGTTGCGAGTTCAAGACCAGCAAAAGGGCCCAAGCTCGACTCAGGCTTGCATCCTTCCGAGGTCGCTAAAATGAGTACCCAGACTGTTGGGGGCTAATTAGCTTACTTGCAAATTAGCTTACTTGCTGTTCACCGCTATGATCTTTGGAATAGCAGTATATAAATAAAACAAATTATTATTATTATTATTATTATTATTATTATTATGTGTTGTGCTAATTCTGTGCAGGTCTGGGTGCTAGGAGGCTAACAGGAGAGAAATGGAAGGGAGAAGGATATCAATAAGTGAAAGAGTTGAAAAAACTGATGTGGGGAATCCCTTTACAAGTAGTTTGTTCAGAAGGAGTAGTGCTGTAAAGTATGCTCACAATTTTTCTCATCAATAATAATAATAATAATAATAATAATAATAATAATAATAATATCAATTTATTTGTATGCCACCCAATCACAGGGAATCCGGGTGGCTAACTGCAGTAAGAAAATAAAATACAGAAAATACAATAAGATACAAATAATCCCTTCCCAATCCCCTGACCAATGACCCCCCAACCAAATTTTGGGACTTTTCTTTTTTGCAAAACATTGCTTCTTTTGCACAGTAAACAGTGTTAGTGTTACTCAACAGCCCTTAAGATACGATGGGGAGAGGGGGTTTCAGGAAAAAGAAGTACAAATTTCATTTTAATTTCTGGAATACCTGCCCCATCTAACAAACTCACCAAGGTTGCTGTTTTATGCTGCTTGGAATCTCTGACATACGCATTCCTCTTACTGGCTGAGGATCTACTGCAACATTTTGTTGCAAGCATCTGTATGTATCATTTATACAGAAAGAAGTTCCACTTGGCTGGGGCTTAATAGCCATAGGCTTCTTTCAGTAACATTCGCTCTTTCCTTCTACTGAGTAATATTGTCTAAACAAACATCCCATTACCATTTTAAAATGCTAAATATTCATTTTTCAGCCTTTTAAATAAGCTCCTGAATTCTGCCCACTGACCCATCAAGTTTATTAGCTTTCAGTAATTGCACTGTCATATCTTTAAAAAAAGGAAAAAGAAATCCAGTGACCCTCTGGCCAGACTAAATTCTCCACCTTTTGAATTAGGCTGCAAATTTCCTGGATGAAATAAAAGTAAAATTACAATTTCCCACTCTCACTTAAAATTCACGGTTAATAGGTTTGTTCGTAAATTATTAAGAAATCACAGTTCTTTAGAATAGCACTCTATGGTATTCACTTATTTTTATATATTCTTTGATGTTGAACTGTAAATTATAAAGTACACCTTGCTCCACATGAAAACCACGTTGCATTTGCATCAAACCTATTATCACTGTGTTTTGTTGCTTGGATACTGTAAATAGGAAGGCACTATTTTCAAGATGGGCATTGCAATTACAGAAAGCAATCACAGAATGGGATAAACAAAGCATTTAATTGTATGTCATTGTGTTTTGCCTCTCCAAAAGTATTCCAGGTTTTTTAGACAAAATTCTAAATGTTGAGAAGTCCACCACAGTTGCTCTGCGTCACCTGGACTTAGGTAAAGCATTATCTTCTTCCTAGAATTAGATCTAACAAACACCTCTCACACAAAGACAGAGGTGGGTCACACTCAACAGCCTCAGTCTCATTATGTGACCACTAATGTCATGTTTGTTGAACATGATAAAGGTCCCATATCTGTACCTCAATAAGGTGTTTCTCACACTTAATGAAAGTGTGGCTGATGGGTAGATCAATAACTTGGTTTGGAGTCAATGCAGGGGTATGGAATGGGTGGCCTTCCAGATAATTTAAAACAGTATCTCTCATTGCCCTCCACTATTGGCTAGGACTGATGAGAGTAATAGGCTAACAATGTCTGAATGGCTACATGATCCCCCTGACTCCTGCCGGCATAATGGCTTAAACGTCATTTCTCTTTTATCACATGAGGGCTGTTCATTTGCACACTTTTCCTGGGGGTTCCACTTCTTTATTTGCCTCTGAAAAACATGCATGCCTCATCTTTCACCAGGGTTCAAGAGAGATGGACCAAGAACTAGTCAGCCCTCCGTATCTATGGATTTTTTATCCATGGTTTTCAGCATTCAGAGATTGAAAATGTTCCAAAATATATAAATTCTAAAAAGCAAATCTTGATTTTGCCATTTTATGTAAGGGACACCATTTTACTACGCCACTGTATTTAATGGGTCTTGAGTATCTGTAGATTTTGGTATCCACTGCGCTTCCTGGAACCAAACTCCAATTGATACCAAGGTCCCATTGTAATAGGCAAGCAAACAGAAGATCTACTTTGTTTTTGTAAGTGTTCTGAGATGCTCAAAAGTGGCATAACAACATTTTAAAGTTCAACAGGCAGACACAGTATAGTGCTTACCTGTTCCCATGCAAAGACATGCTGATTGAAGTAGAACTGAATTTGCTCATTGGCAATGTTGATGCACAGTTGTTCAAATGAATTCTTTTTGAAGTTTTCAAATCCAAAGATATCAAGAATCCCAATGTTTAGTCCTTCGTCACTTCTGCTGAAAAGACAGAAGATGGCTGCATCCTGTCAGTGACATATGCAAGTATAAGTACATTGTATGCCAGCATATATCTTTTTTGGTCATTGAGAAGGTTGGAAGTCTCTTCCTCTCTCCACAATGACCAAAGACCTTCCAGGCCTCACCATTTCATGGCAACAGCCTCCTCTTTATGTTCATTCAGTAGCTGGTGGACAGGATGGATGCCAAATCAAGGGATATCTGGTTCTCAGAGAATGGTTACATCACCTGGTATGACCTCCAGAGGACTACAGCAGATTTTAGTAGAATATTTCTGTGTCTGGCTATGGAGTCACAAGCCTCCTTCTCCAACAGCCTGTCTGTTTTCCAACTACTGAATGGCTGTGGAGGATTTGGGCTGCAGAGGCTAAATGGTGTTGTCTGTGAAGGGAGACTGAGAGACAAGGCACAGATTCAACTTTTGTGCTACTCTCTGCTCTACATGATCATAGCCAATGTGTATTACATTTCCTTCCCCCAAAGTTATTTTACATCAAATTTAACACAACTGCTTCCCAGGGTTCACACACTTGAGACTGGGAGACCAACAGATTTTAATGTCCTATCATATACTCTAAGAAAAAATTTAGACAGAGACTTCATGTTTTACTGCAACTCCTTATTTATGAAAGGAGAGTAGCTACAGGACAAGTTGTCCTTGCTCCTGGGTAGAGAGACCTCATATAGCACTCCAACATCTGCATATCCCATGGGTTAATTTGCATTGCAAATCTGAATTTACACAAACATACTGCCCTTCAGCAATTTCTCCCAAATGAATCAGGGAAAATGTCCCAGTGGTGCAGGACTGGCCTAGAAGGCAAAGGTTAGCTGGAAAACAAAGTAGTTTTAATACATTCCTCAGAAAATTCTAAATATTATCGAAGTCTATGGGTTTTTCTGTCAAATTCAAGCAGATACAATGGTAAAATCATTACTGTTTTCTCTGGGATGAAAGTGTATCTGTGGCAGAAAGATGCTCCTTAAATCCCTCGTCTGGAAATGAAATCCTGAACTGACAACCACTGTATGTTTAAATTTATAGCCAGAGCTGAGTCATACAACCACTTTTTCCATGATCAAATCAATAAAAGTTTTTTTTTTTTTTTTTAGCCTGAATGCCTAATATAGGTCTGGTGAATCCGAGAATGAGAGCACCCACTCCTTTACCAGGCAGACATCACTTCAGAAAGATAGCAAATTGATGAATTTGACATCAGTTCTTGGAAAAGCATTGTGATCTGCATAAAGCACTCCATGTCATCTGTGTAGAGCATCTCTGTAATGTTCCCTGTCCTCTACAGTGCAAGAACAAGAGGTGCTTCCGACTCATACTCTGTATCCTCCCCTTGTGTGCTTCCATCTTGAATTCAGGTTTAATTAGTTGTCTCCAAACAAGAATTTACTAGTACACCCAAACCAGAGAAGTATGGTTTGTGCTTGCTCTCTGAAACACAATTGCAAACTCATGATCAAGCAGAGTTCCAAAGTTATGCTTCAGTGGACAAGCACTGATCAGGGACATCTTGAACATGGGAGCCATGCTTTGGCATTATATTACACATGAGGTAGTTTATTGGCTGGGTTCCTACAGCAGCACTACACTATTGTAGTGGTCTGTAACATTAGCATGAGGTGGGGGACAAAGAGCAGCCCTGGAGCCCCAAATGAACCCAAGGCTATTTTTGTGGCCCTCAGCTCCTTCTGACTCTTCTTTTTCTGGAAGAAAAGGTATGTGGGAACTGCTTCTCCCAGAAGACACCAGCAGCATTTATTTTTAAAATATGTTTCAGGTTTTACCTTGACCCGTTTAACATACCAGTTTTCCAAAACTGGAAGTGTACTTCGACCACTTCCTGGATTTTTGTTTTTAGAGGGTCGGGGGGAGCAGAAAATTGGCCCTTGTTGCTCATTCCTGCGCTAGTGGGTTCACTTTTTAAGTGCTTATGCAAGGAAGCAGCAGTGATGGAAAGACTTTCCTCATGGGGTCACTTGCAGCACTTGACCCCCTTGATCCAGTTTTTTCAGCTGAAAATTGAATCCAAATGGCTCAATTTGGCCTGTAACTACTATTCTCTCACCCCAAAATAAAAAAAAGCCCACCAGTGGAAAAAATCCAGTTGAAAATGACCAGAAGTGACTAATAAATGGTTAACTCATAGGGTCACCACAAGTCAACAGGTGACTTAAAGGCACATACACAGAATTTTGTTTTGTTCTCTTTCCCCCTTTTAAAATCCATATGGGAGAGCAAAGACTAGAATTGGTTTGTGGAATAACTAGTGAAAAGTTCATTAAATGCTACTGAAATTTTCACTTCCTGATTGTTGTATTCTCAGGAAATGCCTAATAAGATACACTTCATATCACAGATTCAGTTTCCCATGTGAAAAGAAATCTTACTTTAAACATGTATCTGGCTTGAGCAATGCATTGATGCGGTTGACTATCCAACTAAAGAGTCGCCCATATAATGCTTTGGCTGTGGCATCTCTTACATCAGTGGCTTTTTCCATTGTGTTGGGCCGTATAATTGTTTCCCCTCGGGTCACCACACAATGAGAAGTCAGAGCTTCTTGCAACTCATCTGCCTGAATGCACAACAAAGAAGCAGCTGGAAAACAAAGACATGGTGTTATGTCTGTATCTTGCACAAATTTGTCAAAGAAAGAGGTTTTGTATTGACACACTTTGTAGGTTGCTTAGTAGGTGAAGCTTAAAGAAAGTCAGAGACTGATTTCATAGAATATTGTGGTAAGGGTAAATCTCTCCAAATAAAAATACTATAGTAATATTATTATTAATAATAATGTTTATTATTTCTACCAAAGGGCAGTACATCAGAACATATACAAAATGAATCATAGGACTGGATTAGGGTTGCAGGTTCTCTGCAGAGCAGTATAGGACATGTGATGCAGGCCTATAAAGGCCACCTCAAGTCGCTGAAGAGGAGGGCCTCTTCTGAGTTCTAAGGCTCCAAGTCTCATGATGGCAGGTCAGCAAAGATGACAACTTTACTCTGCTGCTCAATGTTAGATAGTGAGGATGAAATGCTGGTCAATTCCATTGTTGCTGGTATTGACCAGCAGCAATCCCATAAAATAGACCTTCAGCAGTGGCACAGTGGTTTAATGCCTGTACTGCAGCCACTCACTCATAAACCATAAGGCTGTGAGTTCAATACCAGCAAAAGGGCTCAAGCTCGATTCAGACTTGCATCCTTCCAAGGTCGCTAAAATGGGTACCCAGATTGTTGGGGGCAATTAGCTTACACTTTATAAACCACTTAGGGAGTGCTTAAGTGTACTGATAAGTGGTATAGAAATGTACTTGCTATTGTCGCATGCTTACCAAATGATTGAGGGCTGGTCTGTTGGGAGTGCTCGAAAATGGAATTTGGGGGAATCCTTCACCACCTCACCCCAACTTGACTTTAGAATTCCTAATATATAATACCCCATATCAAACAGGACTCTTAGGAAATCCAGACTGAATAGAATGTACCAAGAGACATTTATTCATCAATACACAGGGGCACTTATAAGCCTCTGTAGAATATAGTGCCTTCTGCTCCTTGGTGGGACCATGGGTATATATTAAAGGTACATATTAAAACTAAATTCAATTTTCTGAAAACAAGTCCATATGCAGTAATTTTAAACTACAATAATGTTTCAGTGCCTGCCTAAAACTGAATAAAGATGGGATCAGTCTCATATTCCATGATTATGATGAGAAGGCCTTATTCTGGCATTCCTAGCAACCTGACATATTTTGATATGGACACACAACCTCTATAGAAGATTTTAAACTGTGGTCTGGTTGACATAATATTTTCCGAAGTCCAATTCAGTGTGCGTAAGTAAGCAATATCACACACACTGAATTGGACTTTGGAAAATTGTAATATTAGTGTAATATGGTGTACAACAGCCAAATTAGAGAGCAGCTGCATCATTCTGCATCTGCTTCAGCGTCTGAACACACTTCAAGGGCCATTCCACATAGAGCACTTTGCAGCAATCTAAAAATGACCAAAATCATCATAAGTAAAAAAAATCATTCTATGATTTTAAACCAGACATGAACATTTGTGGCAGGAACAAGAGCCAATTCTTTGCCCTGTGGTCCAGTATAACATATGAATGTTGGAACTAGAATGTGAAGAGCATCACATGCAATGAATTAAGATTTTTATGATGCCCAGATTGAAATCATAATTAATAATTAGCCCCCACATGCTGCAATCCCTGTTTCCCCAAGTATTCCACTAAACTCTGTAGAGTTTACTTCCATGTAGATACATCTAGGGTTGCACCATTAATCACCAAAGGCATTTGAATCTTTTAAAAAGAAAAGAAAAGAAAAGAAAACTCACAGTTTTCAAGAGGTGTTGGATTGGAAATGATGCTCTTGTCAATCATGTACTCAGTAACCACAGATGAAAATTCAATGTTGCCCACATTTAGAATAGCAGCAAGTATGCTGTATACGCTCCCTAGTTCCTGAAAGACAGATGCACAGAAACATTCTAATTTACTGTCTTATAATTGACATGTCAGGCTATAACCACAGAACTATCTTTCTTCATTTTTTGTAGAACCTGAATAGTGAAAACTTTCACATTGATGATAGTATAGTCTCATCAATGTGTTTTAATCTTAATTTGCAGTGCAACTAGAGTATTAAAAAGTTATGATTATGCAGCAAAATAGATATAGCACTGCTAATAGGGATATTTAGGTGGCTTCCAGAATAATCTACAGATTCAATGCAGTGCCCCCAAATCTTCAGAATTTGTATTGGCTAGTAACCACCCTGTGCATGAGGGTACTGTACTATTTTTCTATCCATTTTACAGATGGTTAAACTGATACTGAAATATACTTTCCAATTGAGTAAAAGAAATTAAATGCAATGATGGCATGTGTATCTCGGTCTCCCTCAGTCACTTGCCATTCTTGGGACCAAAATGGCCAGAAGGCACCCAGACTGTACCATAGCTTTTAAATTTATTCTGGCAGTCCTACTAGTCCCCTGTCCAATCTTTTTGTTGCAACTTCACAGGTAGCAAGATTTAAGTAACCTTTAAATTAATTCCATTGCTCAGTCTCAGTTCTAATAGTAATAATAATACTTATTTATTTATACCCTGCTCTTCAGCCAAGGCTATCAAGCGGCTTTCTTAAGAAATTTCCATTTATATCACAGCTACTGAAATTTTTTAGAGTTTTAGGATTTATTTTGGGATGGTGTTTTCTCAGCAATACCTTTTCTGAAAGACCTCATAGTATCAAACAGCTTATATATTAAGGTCTGTTGGAGACTTTAATATCTTCCTTTAGAGGCCTGGTTGGAACTGACTCTAGTGTCAATGCGGTACCAAGTCAAAATATGGCTTTTTATTAAAGTCTTTTGATGCCTATTTGATTCTATCCAATTTGCACATGTGCTATTATGTTAAATTGTTTTAACTCAGTGGTTCTCAACCTTCCTAATGCTGCGACTCTTTAATACCTCATGTTGTGGTGGCCCCCAAGCATAAACCAAGTGGTGTCTTGGTTCCTAAAACCATTGGAAATATGTGTTTTCTGATGGTCTTAGGCGACCCTTGTGAAAGGATTGTTTGACCCCCAAAGGGGTCATGACCCAAGGTTGTGAACCACTGTTTTAACTGGTTTTAAAGTGTCTGGTTTTAAGTAAATTAAAATTATTCCTTGTATTTTGAGTCCCTCAGAATTATTGTTATTGTTATTTGTTGTCCTTAACTGATTGTATTATATGCCACCCTGGATCTTCATCTGTAGAGCAGGATACAGCTGCCCCCCCCCCCCCCCCCCAATATCCATGGCTTCTTTATCCATGGCTTCTACCATCCATGGCTTGAAAATATTTTTAAAAAACCCTATAAATTTCAAAAAGCAAACCTTGATTTTGCCATTTTATGTAAGTGACACCATTTTACTTTGCCATTATATTTATTTGGACTTAGGCATCTACAGATTTTGATATCCACTAGGGGTCCTGAAGCCAAACCCGAGTGCATATCAAGGGCACACTGTATAAATATTTTAACAAACAAACAAACAAGTTTTGTTTTAGTAGCTTTCTGTTCCTATTTGTGAGGGCTGGGCAATTAGGCGGAGAAATGAATCTGTCACTGAGCAAGCCACTGCTTTGGGTTCACATACTGTATCACAACAAGACAGAAGTCAGCAAACTATACAATGGCTTGTTGTGATGGTATGTCTGACCTGAACCACATAAATGTCTACTCAGACAGTTGCCCACAAATTCTCCGAGGTTGTGTTTCTTGAACAGAAGCCCCCGTATTACTGTTGCATGGCAAAAAAAGAGTTCTGAACCAGAGGAAAACTGAAAAGTTGTTATGGAAGTAATGCAAGCTTGTTTTTCAAAAAACAAATGTAAAACATAAACACTGTTATATGATGAATGCAAGACCTTGAACTAGCCTAACTCAGTTCTTTATTTCTTACCAAATAGTAGACTTTCCTCTTTCTTCTTTTTTTTTTTTTAAAATCACCCACAATGCCAATACAAAAAAAATAATTGTGGTGATGACTGAAATTATTATGTTGACATCTGTCATTACACTGTATTATGTGTATTGCAACTGACATCTCAGTGTCCTTTTCCATTAAATATGGCTTGATCTGTCTTGTATGGTACGATTGCAGTTCATTCCCGGCAGCCCTTTCCTCAAAAGAATAAAATAACAGTATATTGTTTTGCCATGTAACCTTTAGTTTGATTTTCAGGCACAAAGTAATATATAGGCTGGGAATAGGTATATCACAAGAACAACCTGCTTCTCTGATTTAAAAAAAGAGAGAGAATGTTTTCCTGAAATCCTCAGGGGGTTATTTTGGCCACATTGCAATACAATTCTGCCTTCAATGTTTAGACATGGTAGTATTTGTGGGAAATATAGATTTGAAGGATATATTTGTGCAAATGTACTCTGTAGATGGCCATACATATATCAAACTCCCAAACCAAAAAACGTCTGCATCTTGAAAGCTGAGTGCTGTCATGGGGTCACTTTACAATTACAATTTCAAATACTCTCCTGGGGTAATATAAACTAGACAAATGTCTTGAACATGGAAGAGGCTGTAAACAGTGCAGAGTGAAACTTCAAATCAGCATATATATTACACTATGTATAAGAAAAAAACTTTCTTGCGCTTTCAGTACTAATGTCTCCAAATGACATTTGTATAAGTGGTAGAATGTGGATACCTTTATATATCACAATATCATGCACATTTCTATACCGTTTATCAGTGAACTCAGTACTCTCTAAGCAGTTTACAATCTGTAAGCCTATTGCTCCCAACAAGAAGGGTACTCATTTTACTGACCTACAAAAGGATGGAAGGATGAGGGGCTGGACAGACCTCACCTTTCAGTGCTGGATCATGGCCATGGCAACTATTGTCCTGATCTGGCATTTCCATGGAGCAAAAAGGAGCTGCAAAAAGCGGCTTCTTTTTGCGCCGCGGAAAGGGCACCTTTGCTGCCATGGCGGCATCTTCTGACGCTCCTTTTGGCATTGTGTCATCTTGACGCAGTGCCGGGAAATATATCTTTATTCATTTTGATACATTAATACTTGTACAAATGAAACAAATCTGTTACATTTCTTTACAATAAACAGTTTATGTAGCCAGTCTGATGTTCTTGTCTTTATTACTTCCTGTCTTCCTGATTTTTTATGCTACTGATTCTAAAAATAACTGCAGTCTTGCTAATAAGCGTATGCAACCCCTCAAACCATTGCATATAAAATAAAATCCCTCTGAAGTTTACCAATACATTATATAAAATGAAAGAAAAGCAGAGAAGATTTAATTTACTTTCCCCCTGGATTGCATAGAAACATCGTATTCTCCATATATCCTACATATCAAAAAAACCTTGTGTTAATTAAGGTTATTTACATTTCCTGGTTTCCTGTTTCCTTATTTCCTTTATATAAATTATATATATATATTTATAATTTCTTTATATAATTAACTAACTTTTTCCACCAGGTTATCTTCAAGACCCCATCTATTTTTCAGAAACAACACTAACCGACCCCATTCTTTTTCCAAATTTTCTTTCCTCTTACCCTCCAGCTTACACGATAGCAAATCTAGTTGTCTAATATCATACAGCTTGCATAACCATTCTTCCATTTGCAATTTATGACTCTCTTTCCAATGCTTGGCAATAATCAGTCTAGCCAGGGTAATCATATACAACATAATTTTCCATATTCTTTTTTCCTCTTCAGGCTTCAAAAAGGAAGTCATATTTAATAAATAAATCTCTGGTCTTTTTTTAATATTTTACTCCAAGAACCTGCTGTATTATGTCATGCACATCGTTCCAAAATAATCTAACCTTTTCACATTTCCACCACATGTGGATCAGTGTTCCCTTTTGATTTTTACAATTCTAGCATTCATCATTTTTGAGTTTTAGCATTTTTTTCAATCTAGCTGGTGTGTAGTACCATCTGGTACTAATCTTTATCAAATTTTCTTTCAAATCCAAGCATCTGGTAAAGGCATTTGTTTTTTTCCAAGAATTTACCCATGCTTCCAATGGAATTTCCCTTCCCAAAGTAGTGCCATGACCGCCCGCCATGCGCTCAGGCACATGGTGTGATGTTGGCATCAGGGCAGCGTCAGGGCGTGCATCATGTGTTCGCTCTGCCCTCACTATGCCCTGAGGGTGGTGTATAAAGCCGGTCTGTACAGGCTGTGAGTCAGCTTTGGAGCCCTGGGATTGAAGTCACAATCTTGTGACTGCAGTCCCTGCATTTAACCACTGCGCTACCCTGAAACAGATGGGCCGAAAGCGCCGTGTTGGCACTGAAGTTAGTGTTCCAGAGCATGCAGCAACCGCACACTCTGGAACCCTAATACATATGGATGATGCCAGCTTTACGTGTCACCTTCCATACGTGGCACGCGTGCATGACGCAAGCATGGTGCTGTGTCACCAGGTGCCGCGCTTGCGTCTTGGATGCATCACAGTGTGCCAAAAAGAACCTGTTTTTTCCGGGTTCTTTTTGGTATGGAGGGACGCCGTGCAGTTTGGCTGCTGCAGCATCCCTCCGGAGGGAAACTGGCCGCCTCCAGCCCGTCCCTTTGGGGCAGTCTAGATTGCCCCTTAGTTAGGCAAAGGAACAAACGATCTGATTCTACATCTCTAGCACCATGAAGTAATCATATAGAATAGATGCTAAAAAGGAAAAAAAAAAGACTTCATAATGATTAAGGTATAAACAATCTAAGTAAATCTCTACATTCTCATACCTGTTTGACAGTGAAAGAACCATGATAGTGCTCTAGTCCTTCACGGATAAAACTGGTAAGGTATGCATGGCATAATGGTTTGAGGTTTGGACTACAACTATGGAAACCAGGTTTGATTCCCCAGTCAACCATGAAACCCACTGGGTGATCTTGGGCATGTGACATGCTTTCAGCCTCAGAGGAAGGCAATGCCAAATCTCCTCTGAATAAATCTTGCCAAGAAAACCCCATGATAGGTTCATCTTAGGATTGCTATAAGTCAGAAATGACTTGAAGTCACACAACAACAACAAACAACAAGATAGGCATAGGGCACTGGTGCCATGATATTCCAGCTCTTGTTGGGGGATTCTGGAGTTTTATATCCCCAAATAGAACATTTCCAAGCTTATCACTTCATATATGTGATATCTCAAGAGCTTGGAAATGATATATCACTGCATGATATATTAGAAGTAACATCTCAGAGCTTGGGAATGTTCCATTTTGGGACTAAACCCCCCAGAATCCTTCCACGAAAAGCTGGGATATTATGGGGCAATAGTCTGAAAAAGAAACTCTTCCAAGTTGCATAATCTCTCATTTCACCATGTTCAGTAGTTGCAAAAATTCCTTTTCAGTGCTACTGGCATTAATCTGACTCACCTCAAAATGCTTTCTAAAAGAATAAAGAACACACTGAAAAAGTTCATGAATTGTTGTTGCTTACCTCCATTGTAAACCCAATCACTTTGAAGCACTGTTCAATTAATTCAAACTGAGATTTGTAGAAACTGTTGTTCATGAAATCTTGTACTGTTCTCAAATGTTCATTCTGTAGATACCTAGAGGAATCATGGTGTGCAAACGAGTGGGAAAGAGTTTTAATATGAAAATGCATTTTAAGGTCAATACAAACCTTCATGCTACATTTTAAAAGGTTCACTCTAATATTCACATATTTCAATTCATGTATTTGTCTGAAAGAAGACACAGAAGGTAATAAAAATTTACAGAAAAACTGGTGGAAAAGAAATACAAAAGAAAATGGACTGTACTGTTTACCTGGGAGGCTTATTTTCTGGCAGTTTATAATGAGCTAGTTTTTTCTTCTCTGCCAAGCCAGCATAGATGTAATAAAAAATATGAAAATTCTTCTCACCTCTGAAATTAAAAAAGCAAATACAAACCACAGTAAGACAGCTTTCAAAATAAAACTAACCTTGGGCCAAAAGCATTTGATTTCTGCTTCTCTGCTACATTTACAAAATTTATCATGAAAGCACACAGGTTTACACTTTAGTTTTTAAATGTTAACATTTATCTTGCAGCTAGTTCTGAGTTTTACTGCACACTGTCCAGAAAGTACAAAAGGGAAGGTTGCAAGAGAAGTGGTTGCAATGTAGCATAGCAAAAGAGAACAAGGGGGCAGGACTGGAAGTAGATTGGAAAGTAAAAAAAACAGATATACAGTATTTGTATGAATGTATACGTTTATCTATCTGTCTGGCTCTCTACTCATCCATCCATAGCAGAGTTTACATCCACCCTTCCAGATGCTATTGAGCTACAGCTTACAACTGCCACAGGGCTCAAAAAACTCCTTCAATACTCTCTGTGGGGGATGGAGGGGTCCAGCACCAGGAGAGTCCATTTTTGATAACAGAAAGCAATGTCTTCTCACTTCCTGTTCTTAAAAAAAGCATTTTCTGGTCTTAAAGAAAAAGAGCCCTCCTTCCGACCACCATCTTCAGGGGGAGAGAGGCAGGCCAGCAACAACAGGCCTCGCCTGCAAAGAAAAAGAGCCCTCCTTCTGACCACTATTTTCAGGGGGAGAGAGGCCGGCCGGCGGCAACAAGCCTCAACTGATGGCTTTGACTGCTTTGTACATTGTTTTTGAGGAATTTTGTTGAATTGTATTTTGAATTGAATTGTATGTCACTGTTGATGTATTGTATTGCAATAGCATGTGACATG
This sequence comes from Sceloporus undulatus, assembly GCF_019175285.1. Taxonomy (NCBI): domain Eukaryota; kingdom Metazoa; phylum Chordata; class Lepidosauria; order Squamata; family Phrynosomatidae; genus Sceloporus; species Sceloporus undulatus. The sequence continues at coordinate 22,752,426 of NC_056527.1, forward strand.
TAGCTTGTATGTTGTGAACTGCTTTGATCTGAAGGAAAAGCGGTATACAAATAAAAATATTATTATTATTATTATTATTATTATTATTATTATTAAAATGGCCAGAGGCCTTTTATTAAATGGCGAAAACATGGTGAATGCTCCCTCACATCCCTTTTGTGGGGAGTCCAATATCTCCTGAGGGGAGCGTCCTTGGAGCCACCATTTGGTAATAATGGAAGATCCTGTTATTGCCAAATGGCGGCTCCAAGGATGCTCTACTCACAGGACAAGTGAGTGCCGATGCCTCCATGACAATTTATTGATTGGAGAAGCGCGTGGGGATGTGAACCCCGATTGTGCTTTTTTCATAATTTCGGATGATTTCAACTCATGGTAAGCCTCTTGTGTGATATTCTCCTGTATGGCCATTATCCCATGCAAAATAATAATCATGATGATAAATATACTATACATTTCTGTTGTATTCACACTGCTGGTGAATTCACATTGCAGTTTTAGTGGCCGTAAACCCTTGGGCAAGTCATACTCCCTCAGCCTCAGAGGAAGGCAATGGCAAACTTCATCTGAGCAAATTTTGCTGAGAGATTTGTGTTAGGGTCACCTTAAGTCAGAAATGACTTGAAAGCACACAACAACAACAACAACCACATATGCTAAATCCAATTCCATCCTCTGACCACACGTAAATTATATTACCTTTAGTTTTAATCTGAAACAGATTTTTATTTTAACTTCTCTCTCCCCCTCTAGAAGTGTCACTCTTTATTCCCCTGGTACTTACACAGCTTGATGTATGACTCTAGACTTTTCTAGAAGATACTCTGAAATCAGAGCGCTTACAACAGTTCCACTGGAAGTGAATTTCATTTCTAGATATTTTCCAAATCTGCTGGAGTTATCATTAATAATAGTGCCTGCATTTCCAAATGCCTCCAGCAGATTATTGACTTGGAGAATCTTTTCCTGAAGAGTCCTGTTGTTAGCCTGGATGTGCATTTTAAAAACAACAACAAGGGAACATTGAAAAAAAATGCAGTTTCACGATATATCCCTGGTAAAGTATACTCAACCCAATATGAGAAACGTTTGTTGTAACCCTCCCTTTATTCAGTAATTACCATGACCACTCTAATCATCAATGAATGGCAAGAAAAATGGCCTAGTCCAAAAGTTAGTTTTTTAGTGAAAGGAATACTTAATTTCAGCTCCAGGGGTAGTGTGTAATAGCAAGGGTGAACAAACTTTCCCACTACCTGAAATGGAAAGCAAAGTATTGCCCCTAAAAGTGCTACAGCAGCATTATACTAGAGGAGGATGTCACTGGAGAAGTGGTCACTCCCTACTGTAGGTGTTGAAGGTGGTTCCATTAACCCCTCACTCATCTAAGAAAGAGTAGCAGCACTCACCAAGTGAAAAGGAAGAGGATTCTGTGGCACCTATGTCTACTGCTCCTGTCCAACTATCTGAAAGTGAGAAGGATTTAGTGGCAGCAAAAGTGCTCATGCTCCCCCACCCATGTGCAAAGGAAGAGGAGGCATCTTTGCCAGCCTAAAGGGAAGAGAAAGAGAAGCCAATATGGTGTAGTGGTTTAAGTGTTGGAATATGTTTCTGGAAGACCAGGGTTCAAATCTTTGCTCAGCCATGGAAACTCAGTGGGTGACCTTGGCCAAGTCACATCCTCTCTTGACCTTAGAGAAAGGCAATGACAAACCCACTCTGACTAAATCTCATCAGGAAAACCCTATGATCAGATTGTCATAAGTTGAAGACAACTTTAAAGTGCATAACAATAACAAAGAATCAGAGGTGGCCATAGTCTCTGCCACCAGAAAGATCAGCCATTCTCAGATCCATACCACCTAAGCTAGCCACCTTAGCTGCCCAGATGAGGTGAATAGCACAGTCATTCTGTGTGACAGTATGCTGCTTGGAAATTCATCAGCCTAAACCCATTTGTTAGGCCCAACTAGAGTAGAATCAATGGAGACTTGGTAGGTCCAGTCTAAGAATGTAAAAGATTGCTGTGAAAGGTGGTTATTGGTGGGGCAGCACTGGAGATGCCATGTCACATAAACCTTTGGAGGTGACTAGAAACACACACACACATATATCCTGCTCTTTTCCCAGGACTGGGACTCAGAGCGGCTTCACAATATTTAAAAATAAAAAATTAAATTAAAATTTAAAAAATAGTTCAATAAAATAAAAAGTACATTGAAAAGAATTTTTAAACTGGTCCAACATTGAACATCCCAGCCTGTCCTTATAGTAAATCCCTAAATGCCTGTGTGAACAGGTAGGTCTTCACCTGCCGGCGGAAGGCCATCAAGGAGGGAGCCGTTCTGATCTCCCTGGGCAGGGAGTTCCAGAGTCTAGGGGCAAACATTGGAGGGAGGCAACCTAGTTTTGAATTTGTCTTACCCTTCCAAGGACAGTCAGTTGCTGGACCAGAAGATGGGCACTCTGGGTCTTTCCTGCTCCACTCTCTCCAGAAATGACAATACACTAAAGATAAGACCGAAAGACAACTTGTTATCAACAGCTTCCTGCACATGTAACAGGAGTATCAAATCAGGCATTGAAGCCATTATTGTTACCTGATCTGAATTGTATGTGACCATGGACTGGTATGCAATATCAGCCACAGCAAAAATATGAGGAGGATTGGCAGTCCGTTTGGCCCCAATGTACAGTCTGGAATGCTAAAGGTAAGAGTAATGAACATTTATTTACTCCATTATGCAACGCTTCCTCATGCATCTCTAGTCTACCAAGAATAACCAGTCCTGTCTAAAAGTATAATTCCCAGGTTCAGAAAATAAACTTGCTTATATAAACTTGCAGATCTTGCACACACACACACACAAAAGGACAAATGTGCTATATTCTAGAAAATGTGAGTACAAAGTATATATATTTAAGAATGCGTAAACACACATATTTTGGAAAATGTCCAGAATAAAGTAAGTATAAATTTTAATGAAGACTAGAAAAAAGTAATTTTCAATCCAAAGTGAAATTTGCTACAACAAACTTAATGAGAATCTGTGTGATTTCAGACTTGACAAATTTGCATCTTCCTAGTTCAGATGTCATGTAAATGTCCAAGTTCTTGAATAATTTAGAATGGGAAATTACATTTTGCATGTTTGCAACCTCTGTTTTTAATTTGTGTCCTACACATCAACCATAGCACAGTGTCTAATGGGATTGAAATTTAAGGCTATGGGGATACATGAGATGAGGATGCCCAATGATGATCTGGAGCCTAAAGGTGGACAGGGGAAAGATTTGTAACATTTAGCTTGTCTGATCATTTCCCACTAAATTTCCCAACCCAAACAGTCAACAGCAAAAGCAAAAGAATTTAGTACCATGTTGGATAAGTATGCTTTCAAGTTAATGTTGTCGTAATATTTTTGAATGTAGTAAAACATGGAACAGTTGCTATGGTGCTCACAAAATATCATCTTCCAAAATATGACAGGTATTATTAACTGAAGGTATTATTTTCACACCTGTGTAGCATAAATATCTAAGTTCCGAAAAGGATTGACTGCAATGAGAATGTCTCCCACATAGGTGTAGATCTGATCCTTGGCATAGCTCTTCTGAAGTTGCTCAGTTACTGTATTCTGTTAAAAAAATGAGGGGGGGTTATGTGAGTGGGATGTAGGGGAAGCATTTATTTTGCACCTGCTTTTGTTTTAAAATAATAGACTTTGAACAGAGATCACAAGTCAGGGCATTGAGGCATCTTAACTTCATACAGTTACTAGCCATGTTCCAGGTTTCAAAATGTTGGGTTTCCTTCATGTTACAAGTTAAATATCCCTTATTCAAAATGCTTGGGATTAAAGGTGTTTTGGGGTTTGGATTTTATTTTATTTTATTGGATTCTGGAATACCAATATTTGCCTATAGTTGGCCCTCTGTATCCATGAATTCTGCTTCCATGGATTCAGCAATCCACAGCTTGAAATTAGTTTTTTTAAAATCCCAACAAGCAAACCTTGATTTTGCCATTTTATATAAAGAATATCATTTCACTACGGCACTGTATATAATGAGACTTGAACATCCATGGATTTTTGTTTTCTCAGGGGGTCCTGGAACCAAAGCCCAGTGGATACCAAGGGCCCACTGTATGTATATAATGAGATGTCTTGGAGATGGCACCCAAATCTAAACATAAAATTTATTTATGTTTCCACAGACACCTTATACACATAGCCTGAAGGTAATTTTATACAATATTTTAAATAGTTTTGTGCATGAAACCAAGTTTGTATACATTGATCCATCAGAAAGCAAAAATGTCATTATGTCAGCCACCCATGAAAAAAAGTATTGGGTTTTTTAATATTTTGGATTTTGGAATTCTGGATAAAGGAGATTCAATCTGTATACACTTTTACATCTTGAGATCTGTGCATCAACATTCACCAATCAGCAGTACAAAAAGATGTGCTAGAATATAGGAAATGCCTTATCTGCAGACCACTGGTCCTTTGTATATATTGGCAAGCAGTGTAGATAAAGTAGGATTTCAGATAGGAAACTTTTTCAGCCCTAGCTGGAGATGGCTGGGGGCTGAACCTGGGAACTACTGCATGCAAACCATGTGCTCTATCTAAGAACTACAGTATAGCTCCTTTCTCCTGGGTCAGGCTATGGCCCTGTCCAACCACATTCCCCTCACAATGCACTGGTGCCTAGATTTCCAGATCTCAGGGACTGGACTATCTTCTCTGGGCATCAGAGCAAGAGGCAAAAAGCTCAGGGTGAGAACATTGCCTTGAAAAGTATGTATGTGTAGATATTGGGGCGGTATTTGTCTCCTGATCAAACAATGTATTTCCAGTAAGGAAGAACAATAGCAATATTTTTATGTAGTTTTCTCCCAGTTGGCAAATGTAACATTACACAGCGAAACACATGGTGTTTTGGGGTTTTTCTTGACAGGAAAAAAAACTTGTTTTCTATGCAGGAAATGTGGGGAGGGGGGAGGTTGCACAAAAATGTGTTTTTCTGCACAGATAAATAACATTTTTCTTCAGCAGTGGAGAGAAAACTATAGAAATTATTTGTCCTTCAATATGAGGACAAAATAATCAAGATTTACTTACTGTATATATTCATGTATAATTCTACAAATTTTAGTCAAAAATTGACCCAAAAATCCTGGGTCGATTTATCCAAGGATTAACATAAGTATTGTACTTTCACTCTTATCAAAAAAGGAACCATTCCCTTCTCTGAGCACAGTGGCAAAAGTGAAGAGTTTAGTCCATCCCCGGAGCATCTAAAATAAGCACCAATTTCTTCTATTCTCTTTACTGCAGCACCGCTTCTGACTTTTTTGAATGCCTGGGCAGGAAAATGGCGGTGGCGGTGGCAGCTCTTTGGCACTTCGAGAACCATGAGGAATCAGGCTTTGAGTTGTAGCCTCAATTTATCCATAAATCATATCAAAATCCTTAATTTTGGCCCCTAAACCTGCCCTCGACTTACACACAAGGTCAAATTATACTTAAATATTTACAGTACATATATTTTCTTCATTAGTTAGATTTTGTGCTTTCTATTTGAATGGCATAGTCTGTGCAAGTATGTCTGATGCTTAACACATGTTGCTTCTTGACATTACCAGTGCCTGTTTCTTGTGATCACAAGAGATCATCTGTAAGTTTCATATTTTGGCCCTGAAATCTCAGGATCTGGGCTAGTTCTAACCTGGAAAATCTACAAGTTCTTCATCGTACTGCTGTTGAAATTCAGTGGCAGTGGAGGAGCATTAGAGCCCCCTGCATCTAGCTAATGTGTCATGTCCTACCTATCCCTGATGTAACACAATGACCTAACTACAATGTCTATCCTCAATAAGAGTAGATCACAATGACCAGTACTACCTTTACTTTTCCTTTCATTCACTGTCGTCATTTTTAGACCTGCCTTGCAAAATTTACTTACAACTGCAGCAGACAAGAAAATTGTGACTTCTGTCTCTTGTAAGCAATGCTTTCTAATACTTATTGAGAGTCTGGAAAAGTTGCATTTTTGGAATGTAACTCTCAGAATCTCACTCAGTGTGGGAGTTAAAGTCCAGAAACTTAACTTACAAGCTTCTAATGCTGTTTATGTTCTGGTAAAAAGCCTCTCAGCATATGGTTTACAACTGTAAATAAATATTAGGCTTTCACCCAAGCACCTTAGATTAATCATACTCATTAACTCAGCTATTACACCATTAACTGGTTAGTACTGCACAGTTGTTTCAGAAATATACACCAGAAATTTACTAATCAAGGGAAATCTACAAGTTAACCTATATGTGGGACAGTTAAGGATTCGCTTCTTATAGAATGTGAGAGTTGACATTTTTGTGTTACTTTAATTTGGTTGCAGCAGTTTCTAGCCCAACTTTCAGCTGAAGCTTCTATAGCTGCTAACAAATGCACACTGAAGAACAGTTTAAAACTAGCAAATGCACATCACTTTCCAATTAAAAGTACACAACAGTAAAACTAGTAAGACTAGCAGATAAAATCATCAATAAATCAAGCAACATTAGTCATTAAACCATTAAGAGCTGGGAGAACTCATATATCTTTGTTCAACGCAAGATTCTGGTACCAGCAATCGGGAGTGGCTGAACTCATGCCTTGCATGCAAAAGATCCAATTTTCAGTCTTGAACATCTCCAGCTAGGACTGGGAAAGACTTTGAAACCTTGGAGTGCTGCTGCCACTTAGTGTACTTGCCTGGCCTGGTGCCACCCCAGATGTGATGGACTGGGGATTACTGGAGATGCAGTCCAATATATCTGAAAGGTATCATTTGGAGACGATTGGTGTAGACCATGATTGGACAACTGTATGGGGGAGGGGTGTCCAATTTTCAAACCCACTTGCACACCACACCTGCCCATATGCACCTGAAGTAACTTTCTTTTTGGCTGTATGTTTGTTTGTTCTTGGCCATGCTGGCTCCTGGAAGAGCCACAACATCACTTTCAGCCACCAGTTTGGCTGATATATAACTGGATTACTTTGGCTCTCATGCAGCCCTTTGAATGCACTTTAGGGCTATATAAATGAAAATCATCACTCTGAATGTACCAAATAAACTGAAAACTAGTGAAGAAATTCTTCTGTAGAATATTTTTTTTTCTCTGCACTCTCCTTTTCAGACAAACATAAATCCTGCTGGAGTAGAAGTAGAGCATTTTCCATGGTTGCATCGCTGTTGTAGAAGGGGCCCACTACATAATAATTATCCCTAGTAATTCTATGACCACTGGTAAAAGGGCAACATGGTGTAGTGGATTGAGCGTTGGACTATAAATCTGGACACCAAGGTTTGAATTCTGGGTCAGCCAAACCCTCTGGATGACCTTGGACAAGTCACACTCTCTCAGCCTCAGAGGATGGCAATGGCAAACCCCCTCTGGAGAAACTTGCCAAGAAAACCCCTTGATAGACCTAAGAATGCCATGAGTTGGGAACAACAAAATGCCTACTGTTCCACCTGTTTTTCAGGAGTGGTGAAAACCTTCATTTTTGCTGCTTTCAGTGGTGGGAGAGGCTGACGCTGCTAGATGTTATACTCCTACCAACCTCAGTCAGCATGATCACTGATCAGGGATGATGGCCTTTCTTGTCCAACATGATGGGCCAACTTTAAGGGCCACAGGTGATGGTGGTTATTATTAAAATATTACTACCTTGCCCTATACCAAAAGGTTTCAGGGTGGCTTACAAGAAAAATTAATACAAACAAGTATGAGATGTCACCAGCTTGTGTGATGAATACAACCCAAATTTTCTTTTTGGTTGTACAGTTGCTTGTTGTTGACCAACTGCTGGATTTGATGGTAATATCTCATTCCACTGTAGAACAGGAAACAGGAAGATTCCTCTAACACAGAAGACTATGGGCTTGAACAGACAGGCCAAAATAAAGCTGCTTCAGGTCACTTTGGAGGTATGCTGTTTAAATGAAGCATGTGTCCTAAGAGGCCAGAAGCTGCACCAAAGCCATGCTCCAGCCCTAAGGACTGAAGTTCAGCTTCAGGCCTCTTAAGATGCATGTGTTATTTAAACAGCATACCTCCAAAGTGACCTAAAGCAGCTTTATTTTGGCCTGTCTGTTTGGGCCCTGAGTTCCCAGCATGGTAATTTTACCTCTCTACAAAAGCTCCTAGCAAAATTTAAACGTCTTACCTCATCTAATACTTCCAATGTTGCCAGATCATCTACATCTTCCTGGTTTCCAACAGGAGACCTACTATAATTCCCTTTCTTAGTATGAATGCGCTCAAATCTGTTGAAGAAAGAAACAAATGGAGGAATGTAAGTACATAGAAAGGAAACATTGAAAGCACAGGTTGTTTACCTGTAACAATGGTTCTTCAAGTGGTCTTCTCTTTTTGCTATTCCTGTTGTTGTTATGTGCCCAAAAATTCTTCAGTTCTCTGCAGCTCTTTTGACAATCTTTATTGTTATGTGCCTTCAAGAGGACTCCAACATATGTCATCCCCATCATAATATTTTCTTGGCAAGATTTATTCAGCCTGCAGTATCTGGTATTTCCTGAAGGTTTCCTTTCCATGTACTAACCAGGCCTGACTCTGTTCACACTTAAATGTGTTGTCCTGTGCCGGCACAAACCACTTTCGAACCTTCCAGAACTGAGCAAAACAGTTTCTTTCCTTTCGTTGTGCATGCAGTAACTGTAAAATAGTTTGAGTAAACCCCACTTTGAGCTGGCCAGTGGAGTACTCTTTCCTCTGTTCCTTTCTCAAGCAGAGTGGAGATTTCATCTTATAAATCTCACTAAGTAAGAATAGAATAGAGAACCATGCTAGACAAAGACATTCTATTGGGGCACAAAGTGGTGAGTATTTACCTGGTATTTGCACACCTCAAAGAGTTTAGGGAAATTATTCTGCATTATTTTTTGTGTGCAAATTGTGTTGTAAAATTGTGCAAAAAATGATTAACATTTTTCACTGCAAAAGCACTGTGCAAACAACACTTAGTTTATATTTACATCCCTAATTTTGGACTGGTGACTTGAGAAATGATAAATAGTATATTCTGCCAGTAACCACAAAACCAAAGCAGTGAACTGGATATTGGAATAGGAACCTTCTTTATACCAACGGAAGGTATCAGGTGATATCCCTGATCCCAATGAAAATTTCCAGATCAAATTGGTCTGCTTTTCACTGGTCTGCCTTCACTTAAATGGGTATAAGTTCTAGTGCACATCATCACAAACAGCATAAAAAGTGTGCAAAGGTGATTAACCCCAATTATAAATCTTCTGGTTTTGTTGATATGAACACCCTGCAATTCTGGTATAAGGTCATTAGGTGTGACATTATACTGACAGGTTTGGTAGTGCTCCAAAACTTAAGCACTGCTTAGAAAAGGAACATTTTTGGATCAGACTGTTGACATTTCGATGAGGACAAATTACACTTGGTTTTTAAAGAAATCTGTAATTTTGAAGCAATTTACTTGGCAGAGCTGTACATGAAGGTCATCCTCCTTCCTCCACATGCCCTGCTGACAGGGTGACTTTGTGCAAGTCTCTTTGGTAGATGCATCACTGGCGATAGATGTAGGAACTGACAGCTTATTCTTCCCATTCTATTTTTTCTTTTCACCCGAGGAACTATTTAGACCTTGAATCAACTTGACATTTCACATTCTTGATATTAACCATTACACAGTATAAAATATTTTTAGCACATTGCCAAATATAGAGAAATGTGTTGCTAGAATAATTCCAGGGTGGTACTACATTCAGCTAAGAGGTTTTAGCATCCCCTGAAACCAGAGAAAGATAAAATAAGCCAAGCTAGTGGGGGAATTCCCCCCATGTGGATTTTTCTTCTCTTGCATCGTTTTCTCTTCTGGCTGAGAGTTCAGCAATGCTCTCTTAAGATCTATTCAGTAGCAAAATACACATTTAGAAGGGTATCTACTAAGTCTGTGTCCTGTTTCATGGATAGCTCATAAACCAGCTTATAGTCTTTCCCACACCATGTATGCAGAAATAAAAACTGCAATTTTTTGCCTGCTTTGCAACAAAGGGGATGGATTCCCCCCCCCCCCCGGGGGGAAGATGTGGCTTCAATTCCTAAAGACTAAAGAGTTTATAAAAATAATTCTGCCATCTGACATCACTCAGTGTGTGTTCTTTAGCACTGTGCTCAATGGTACTGTGAACAGAAATATCTCTACGACCCCCCACCTAATCATTTTCATCTGTAAAATCATTATTCTTATTATCTGATGATGCAATAATCTATGGCTATGTTTTATTAGTAATCTTAGTAGAGTTATTTAGTTGGATCTGTAATGGTAGAACAATGTTTTTCTTTTTTTAATTATTTTTCTTTTCATTGCAGTCAGGATTGGGGTGGATGGGGGTCAGAGCATTACTGTGTATTAGTTATATGGCTTTCTTTTCTTCTTCTCTTTTTCTTCCTTCTGTTACTTCATCTTTGATTGTATGCTACTTTGATTGTAAATTAGACTTCATACTAAAAACTAATAAAATCAATCTTTAAAAATTATTCTTAGTATCGGCAACAGCTATTCTGTTCCATGGGCATTGTCAAGAGCCTGACAGGCTGTTCCACAGAGAGAGCACTGACAACAGAATAACTCAAGACACTTATTGTTTCTGCTCATTTTCTCTCTGCCCCTGGCTGCTACCTTCTCTGCTGTCTTTCACTGTCAAAGCAAAATGAGGTCACTGGAGCTCTTTTGGTCCAATTGTCAAAATTCACCAAAAAGCAGTTTTTTAAAAAAATGTTCCTGAAATCACATGGAAAATGCTAGCTCCATGGGAATTTGTTCTCATTTGAAAGGCAATTTCTGTCTACTAGGCAATGTTCCCAAGTCAACTAAGCAATTTTAGATTAGAAAAGAATAAAGTGGTAATAACCATAACAGGAGCCAATGTAGTGTAGTGGTTTGAGCACTGGACTAGGAGGTTGGAGAACAAGGTTCAAATCCCCACTTAGCCATGGAAACTCACTGAGATACCTTGGGCAAATCATATTCTCTCAGCCTCTGAAGAAAACAAAGGCATATCTCCTCTGAACAAATTTTGCCAAGTGTGCCACCAATAAGAAGTCACCTGAAGGCACACAGCAGCAGCAACAACAAATTATCTTCAGATGGTTTAAAAATGAACCAGAGTCATAATTTTAAATGTTCCAGGTCATGCAACTCTTTCTGCAAAGTACCACTATGGCCCTCATTACATGGAGGCACTTACCATTGCTAAAATGTTGGTAAGTTCCTGAAGCTTTCCTGAAGTGTGAAGGTGTGATAGCTGGCTGTACTTCTAAATCATCATTGAGGCATCCCACTTCTCTCCTATCCTCAAAGCACTCGTGGACCAGCCATTTCTTCAATAATAAGAACTTCTATTATTGAAGAAATGCTTGCTCCACAAATGCCTTGAGAACGAGAGAGAAGCGGGACACCTTCATGATGATTTAGAAGCATATCACATCTTTGTGCTTCAGGAACGTTTTACCAATGGTAACCCTCCGTGTGATAAGGGCCGTAGTGGTACTTTGCAGAAAGAGTTGTACAGTAAATACAGTTTTTGTTGAAGAACTCTTCTCATGTCAGGGATAGAAATAGGAAGTAGTCTATTACAAATTACCTTCCACATCCCTTCCATGATTTATCAAACGACTGTTTCAAGAATTAGCCTAATTAGTGATTTCTATTTAAGCATCATCCTTTAAGGGAAAGTTGGGGAAATCTTTGGCCCTTCAAATGTCTATGCCATTGTATGATTACTCCATAGGACCTGTTGCAGCAGGAATGGGCAACTGCACCAGCAATGAAGACACTGTTCACCCCTGTGCCCTTTCTGGTTGGCCACACAGGTGTGTTTCTGCTAAAGTAGAAGTAGAATGACTTCAGGTCTGGTTTTTTTTTTTAGGTTTTTTTTTGATTTTTTAAAAAAGGGGGGGGGGGGGGGTCACAGAGCCCAAGTAAAATATAACTGATATATTTTGGGCTGGTAATTCAATGTTTTAAATCAGTTGGGTGTAGAAAAGCATCTCATTTTCAGAGCTGGGGGAATCAGGGTGGGTGGGGAAAACTGTTGGGGAAAATATACAGTCCATGGCCTACACTCTTCCCATTCCTTAGCTGGAGTTTGGCCTGAAGGTGGATGCTTCACTAGAAGAGACAGGCATTTCCCTTGAGTCCAGGAGTGACAACCTTGGATATTCCTGAAGTTGTTGGATTCTCTGCTGGTTGAGGTTATCTTGTCTACCAATATCAGAGGTGGGGCAGAGTTGCCTACTCAACATGGGAGGCCAAGGTCCATTCTTTTTCTTTTTTTTCCTTTTTGGAGATTCTGTTCAACAAAGACTTATCTGCTAGCTGTTTCCAAGCCTTTGGAAGTAGCCAACTGTGGCCTAGAATTCTATAAGAAATTTAAGTACATTGGGCCCTTGCTTTCTGCTGGGGTTTGGTTCCAGGAGCTCCTGTGGATACCAAAATCTGTGAATGTTCAATTCCCATTAAACACAATGACATAATAAAATGCTGTCCCTTATATAAAATGGCAAAATCAAAGTTTGCTTTTTGGAATTTATATTATTTTTGAGTATTTTCAAGATGCGGATATTGACTCTGTGGATAGAAAATCCAGGGATATGGAGGGCCAACTGTATGAACACTACCTCTGAGGAATAGTGAAACTTTTTATTGGTTTGAATTCTATGTTATTTGATTTTGCAAGAATCAAATTAATTTTTCTCTGCTGAACTAGTTTGCCTATGAATCCGAACTTTCTGCATTTCTGTACATGCTTATACATTCTCATAAACTACATGACACCGACTAATGTCTTTAAAAGTACAGTAAATGGAATTACCTCCAAGGACACAGCAGAAAATGATGTGGACTGCTGATGGCTACTGCTTTTTTATATTTTTTTTGTTGCAACAGGTAACTGTCTGAGCTTGCATGATTAGCAGGCTAGTAATTAATATCAACACTACTAGGTTCCAGAGCTTATAAAGCTATTTTCCAAACATAATATGATAGCTGTCACTAGTTACTTTTCAGAGTACTTCAGCAGGCATTACTTATTACTAGGATATTACTTCTTAATTACATTACTATTTACAAATAAATAAATAACCAGGAATATTGACAACTACCTGTCCCCCAAATTCCCCTCCACAAACATGTTAGATATAAGAAGTAAATATTGCTTTAAAACTGGTAATAACATAAGCTTTTACTTGTAAGGCATATATCTTACTTGCTATATGAAAAAAAGGTTATGGCATTACCCACTGTCAGGATAATCTTGCTGTTTGCAGCACATTACATCTAAGTTCTGCTTGGGTTTCTCATGCATCTATGCTAAGCAAACCACGATAAAGACAGTTTCCTCGCCTCCCTGATCTCTCTGTTTACTGAAAGGCAGTTCTTTTTGACATCATTGTATAGAACTTTTCTGGGGACAGGTCTCAGTTCATTAAGTGAAAGCAAAGTTGCAATGTAGACTGGGGTTTTAAACCAACAAATCATGGTTTACACAAACCATGCTTAAAGTCATGTCTATAGTGGGCCACTGACTTTTATAGAGTAGCTGTTACTGAATTTCCCCCCTAAGAACCTATAGGTCATACCCAGCAACTTCAGCGTATCACTGAAGAATGTACGTATTTCCCTGCCTTTTATCACTATTAAAGATCACCCTGTAAATTCTCTCCAAATGCCTATAGGGTTGTTTTATGTATGTGTGTGAACAGTCTTTGTAGTAAAACCTAATTGGATTAGCTATAAAAACCACAAGCATCACAACACTTTTTCCTGGACTGGCAAATACAAATGGACAGATGAAGCAAACAGAAGACAAGCTGATCTTGACAGATAATGCTTGATGGAATAGCCTCCCTTCTCATGTCACTTTTAGTCATCTAATTGCTATGCACTGGAGCATATTAGGATAGGCCAAACTGTTTTACATGGATAAGCTATGGAGAGCAAGAAGAAAGAATGTTGTAAAGCCCATTTGTGATATGCTGAGAAAGTCAAAAGTCTGCTTTCACTGAATACTTCTGAACACTGCTTTAAAGGTCCTCTCCTTCAAGAATGGAAACTTTTTCAAGGCAAGAAACCCAAATTTCCCTCTCTGCTCTGGAGGCCCACCCTGCAGACATTTGTCATCAGTTGCATCAGATGCTATCTGATGAGTGGTGTGTGTGTGTGTGTGTGTGTGTGTGTGTTCATCTGGAGCCTTTCTATATCTAACCTTTCTGCACTGAATTTTTCTGTGGGGTGAGTTATGATACAGAACTCAAAATGTCACGTTTCTATGGCAGCTTGGGTGGCTTGTGCTGGGGAGGTTAGGCAAATTCTGGTCAACATGTTTTAAAAATACTTAATTTGATTGGGGGAGGTTTGCAGGTTTCAGGGGCTATATTCAACCCACAGGACTCACTTTCCCCATTGAGGTAGATGGACAGTCCTGAGCCCAATAGTCTAACCATGTACAAAGCAGCATCATTTGTCCAAATCAAAAAGGGAAGGAAAATTTACTTTGTTTGTCTCCAGTGTTGTCACCAGCAATTTCTAACCGATCTCTACAACACTTAGACATTATATTCCATACAGCTGTTGCAACCCTCACCTGAACAAAGAGACTTTACATTTATCAGTGACAAAATACTATACTATCTGCTGGAAAAATGGGACACTCACAATGCAACCTTGAAGAAAGACAAACATCAAAATTATCTGCAACAAATAAGTAACAGGATTGCACTTATTGCTTGAAGAAGTGCTTGCTTGAGAAGGCATTTTGGTTTATTGCTTGCATCAAGTCATGCATCTAGTTTGAGTTCTTGAGTATGAGCTTCAGGCTCTCTCATTAGTGCTTCACACTGGATTTGCTCCTGGCTACTGACCCAGTATAGCTCTATTTCTACAAATATTGGCCACATCCCAGTTTTTATGGATCATAAAGGCCTGTTCCAAAGTGTGGAAAGAAGAATTGTTTTCATTTCTTGGCAGTGTATCCTTATGAGATAAATGACAGGCAATAAAAAGAATGAACTAAAGACTTAGATCGCACTGGAAGATTGCCAAAAAATAGTAGTGCAAAAGCAATTAAATTGCCATAAATATCAATAAGAAGAAAGGTGATTGATTTTAATGAGATTTCTCTATACAGCTCATTTGATATGGAGAAAAAGTGACATTAACAACTGAAAGGATCACAAATAAACTCCACAATCCTTTTTTAAAAAAATGTTTAAAGAAGTCTTGTAGAAATGCATGAATAGTCATCAAAGATTGAATTTCATATTCAGTACATTATTTGATGAAGTTATTTCAGCAGCTTAACACAGAGCCAAAACACTTTTGGTAATTTTGTGTAAAGGCTACAAAATACCAGATGCTTCCTGATGCACAGAACACAGAACACAGTGCTAAATACCTCTGAAACAAGAATGGCAAATGCCTCCTCTATAAAGTCAGAGCAAGTGTGGTGTAATTGGTTTGAGTGTTTGACTATGATTCTGGAGAGCAGGGTTCGAATCCCCACTTGGCCATGGAAATCCATTGGGTAATCTTGGGCAAGTCACACTCGCTCAGTCTCAGAGAATGGCAATGGAAAACCCTGTGTAAAGAAATTTGCCAAGAAAGCCCCATGACAGGGTCACCAAAGGTTGGTAACGACTTGAAGGCACACAGCAACAACATGAAGTCACAGATTTCTGGTAGGTTTCTTAGTATACCAAGTTGCTGTTCTTAATGTGCTACCCAGTCCACTTTAGCATATGGCAACCTTATGAAGGTGAGGTCACCCAAAGATCCTGTTTAGCTCCGGTCAATTCTTGCAAACTCTGATCTCTGGCTTCTTGTATTGGGTCAATCTGTGTATATATAATATGGTATTCCTCTTTTCCTACTGCCTTGAACTTTCCCCAACATTACTGTATTCTCCAACAGATCATGTTTTTCATAATATGTCCAAAGTACAACAGCTTTAGTTTAGTCATTTTGGGCTTCTAGTAAAAGTTAAGGCTTTATTTATTCAAAGGCCCACTTATTTACATTTTTGGCAGTCTATGGTATTTATAAAATGAAGTATGTGCTTTACGTATGGACCTTCCAAGTAAGTGTGCACTTATTAAGTGATTTGCTAATATTAGTGAGTAGCATTGCATCCTACTAAACATTTCAATAGTTTAAGTGTCTATGTTCCTTGGTTCAATTCTCCCTCAAACTTCAGGTGCTTGCTCTGAAAGTACTGTATTCCAGATATATAAAATAAGCATATACAGTAATTGGTTTTACTGTCTGGAAATGACAGGGTTTGCCATACAATTAATGTGCCTCTTCTATCTGGAAACGATGGAATTGCTATCCGATTAATTTGGATACAACTGGGTCAGGGAAGCCTGGTCTAATAATAAATAATAATAAAATTTTTATTTATATACCGCTATTCCAAGGATCACAGCGGTGCACAGCAAGAGATAAAAAAACAGTTAAAAACATCACAAACCCCAGTACCCCCAGCAAATAACAACAATTAACAATAACAACAATAGACAACCGAACAGCTCCCCATACAAATGGCTGTATAGAATGGAATACATAATGAATGGTTTACAGGTATGTTAGCTAGTTAAATGGGCTTAAAGTGAATTTTACTACATACAGACAAAAAAAGTACCTTGCTTTTTCTGTGACTCCCATTTGTTGGTGAACTTCAATAAATTCCATCAGTTGCATCTGCAAGACATTCTCTTTGCCCTCCACTTGTTTCACAAAATCATGCTGTAGCAGGTCAGACACAGTTGGGCGTTTCTCATAATCTTTGGTCAAACACCTGGACTGGCAAAAAAAAAAGAACAACTTTTTAGGAAATATAATGCAAGAGAGACAGTAACAAGAGGCAATGACAAGGGTCAGCAAAGGAAGCATGTGGACATGTATGACAAGCATGAGAAAACTTCCTTTAAATCCATTTACCTTCACCATGTTATATTTCACTTATTCATCAGCACTACTCAGTGATTAGGCCTGAACAGGGTACAAGAGTATCTCTGTACGTCTTTGTCCTCTAAGGCCCCATTCCCACTGGGCATATAAAGTGATGTATTTTGCTGCGATTCTGACTCTGATCTTTTTTCCAAGTAGTAATCGAATCCGTTCCCATTAAGAAAGGGTGCAAATGGACTCGGGTTTTTCTCGTTCCCGTTGAAATTTTCTCAGTTGTAATTTGAAGTGGACTTTTTTGCTCCCCATTCCCATTGTCCTTCCGGAACCTCTTTTTTTAAAGCAACTGTCAATCAAGCGCCTAGGCGCTTGACATCACGTCCAATCAATGGCTTAAGCGCTTTTCCCCTCTGGGAAAGGCAGAAGGAGCCTCCATCCCCCAAAGTCCCTTTGCCTCCTAAGCTCTCCTGTGTCTTCCCAGAGTCCCTCTGGGAATGGGAGGAGCCTCTATTCCCCCAAAGTCCCTTTGCCTCCCAAGCTGTCCTGTGTCTTCCCAGAGTCCCTCTGGGAATTGTAGAAGGAGCCTCTATACCCCCAAATCCCTTTGTCTCCCAAGCTCTCCTGTGTCTTCCCAGAGTCCCTCTGGGAATGGTAGAAGGAGCCTCTATACCCCCAAATCCCTTTGTCTCCCAAGCTCTCCTGTGTCTTCTCAGAGTCCCTCTGGAATGGGAGAAGGAGCCTCTATTTCCCCAAAGTCCCTTTGCCTCCCAAGCTGTCCCGTGTCTTCCCAGAGTCCCTCTGGGAATGGGAGAAGGAGCCTCTATTCCCCCAAATCCCTTTGTCTCTCAAGCTGTCCTGTGTCTTCCCAGAGTCCCTCTGGAAAGGGAGAAAGAGCCTCTATCCCCCAAGTCCCTTTGCCTCCCCCATTGCTCCCTGGGCTCTTTGGGGGGCAATCGAACAGGCATGGAAAAAAAGAAAAAATAATAGTTAAAAACGGTGTTGAGTGGGTCTCCTCACATGTCGATCTATGCATGTGGAACAGGGGGGAGGTTGCAGGGCGGCTTATTTACTATGTCTGGAGGTCAATGTAGCAATTTGCTATGTTTGGACACCCAAAAGAGCGCCTAGGCGATTGAAAGCTTAATTTAAACAAAAATAAATTTGTCTACACATGTGATCACCTTATCCTGCTTCCCACTCCACCGGGGAAAAGGCTATGCGAATGGGGGAAAATGGCGCCAGTGGAAAAGAACAAGCGGGTGATACCCCCAGGCCAGCCCCTTGAACACTGCTCCTCCCATCCCCAGGTTCCTGAACCAGACACCCTTGTCGTTCCTATTCATTTGCCCCAAATCAGACTCGGGAGGTGCAGGTAAAACCTCTGAAAAAGTACAGTCAAATCAATCTGGGTTATCCACCACTGATTCGGGTTTTTTTCCTGGAAAAATCGATTACATGGGGATCAGAGCCAAATTCCAATGGGAACGAAATCGGTGTAATGAAGATCGAATGCATGCTCAAATGGGAACGATCCCCACCTAATCCAAGTCTTGATCCGCTTCATAAATCAGTGGGAATGGGGCCTGGGTGTCTCAGTGGAGTGGAGTGGAGATGTCTGAAATGTACTGTGACACACATTTAATGGAATACAAGTAGAACTATCCATCTGGCTGGGAAACCTGCCACCTCCTCCTCCTCCTCCTCCTCCTCCTCCAAAGATATAGCTGTGTTAGTCTGGAAAATCAGTATGCAAATGGATCTTGCAGCACCTTTAAGACAAACTGAAAGACAGAAGTTGGTAGCATGAGCTTTCATAGACTTGAGCCGACTTCCTCAGCTGGCCCAAATGCATCTAAGGAAGTAGGCTTAAGTCTATGAAAACTCATTTTCCCAACTTCTATCTTTCAGTTAGTCTCAAAGATGCTGCAAGACTCCTTTGCATATTGTTGTTGATGATGTTGTCGATATTAAACTTTGTATGCTGCCTTTCACCCAAGACAGGGACTCAAGGCAGCCTACACATTAAAAAGAATACATGTCAAAACATAAAAAGCAACATTAAAACTAAATTAAACTATTAACTATATTAAATACATGCCCTTTCAAAAGTTTTTAAAAGTTACTTAATATAATTTTAAAAAATACAGCACTTACAGCCCTTTGTTAAAAGCCTTCCATTCTAAATTACCATCCGAATAAAAAAAATTTCCGAAAGAAAGACAGTAAAGAAGGGGCTATTCTAGCTTCCCTAAGATGGAGTTCCAAAGCCTGGGCAGCTACTGAAAGGGCCTCTCTTGTATTCCCACTAGCTGTACCTGTGAAGGTGGTGGGACTAAGAGAAGGGTCTCCCTGATGTATCTCAGGGGATGAGCAGGTTTGTATCAGGAGATATGGTTTGTTTCACCAGGGTTCCCAATCACATAAAGGGATCTATTTGAGTTCAAGTGAATCTGTGCTAACTGGTTCTACAGGCTAACTACACACAAGGGCACTGTAGGTAGGGCTAGTGCACATGAATCCTATTTTTCTTACAACCTAGCAAAAGCTGAACATGAGTCAACAGTGAATTATAGAGCTGGAAAAGCGAATGTGATTCTAGGCTGCAATAGAAGTATAGTGTCTCGATCAAGACACTTTGGTCAGGCCTCAGCTGGAATACTGTGCCCAGTTCTGGGCACCATACAATTCAAAAAGTATGTTGACAAATTGGAATGTGTCCAAAAGAGCGCATAAAAGGTCTGGAAACCATGCACTATGAGGAGAGACTTAGGGAGCTGGGTACATTTAGCCTGGAGAGGAGAATGCTAAGATGTGATATGATAGCCCTGTTTAAATATTTGAAAGGATGTCATATTGAGGATGAAGCAAGCTTGTTTTCCACTGCTCCAGAGAATAGGACCCAGAGCAATGGATTCAAACTACATGAAAAGAAATTCCACCTCAACTTCCTGACAGTAATAGCTATTCAACAATGGAACACACTCCCTTAAAGTGTGGTAGAGTATCCTTCTTTGGAGATTTATAAACAGAGGTTGGATGGCCATCCGTTATGGGTGCTTTGGCTGTATTTTCCTGCATGGCAGGAGTTTGGACTGCATGGCCCTTGAGTTCCCTTCCAACTCTATGATTCTATGAAAATGTAAACAAGGCATTCAAATAACTAGGGCCCTATACAGACCGGCACTTTGTGCTGGCCTGTGGACGGAGTTAATGTCTGCACGCTGGATGGCCTAACCCCACCTCCAGGGCACCATTTTGGGGGGCACCGGTCCACGTGGTGCAGGCCATCATGACGCCCCTCCGGTGCTGCCTCCACATGATCCAGCACCGAAGGGGCATCTTAAAGCCAAACCGCCATGGCTAAGGCACCCCTTGGAGGGACGGCACAAAAAACAGCCGCTTTTTGCAGCTCCTTTTTGTATTCTCCAGAGGCTGGATTGGGGCCACGGCATGAGGTTGCTGTGGCCCTGATCCGGCCAGTAAAGGGATGGCTGAATTACCTATTCCTTCTTTCTTCCTTGTACACTTTTTGGACACAGCTTTCAGGCATTGTGAGCTTCTGCAATGAGGCATGACCTAATAAATGTTACGTGTGTATGACCTCTGTGGCCCAGGGATCATCACTGCCATTTTGTCTGGTGAAACTACTGTTACATATCTAGTAACAGTATTCACTCTCGATTTTGAGATGGAATACTAGAAATTATTCCAGTGTGTCAGGACCCAGTCACATATTTATGCCAATTAGGTGCAACTGTTTCTTTCATTCCTGGAAGCCTGCCAGGGACAAGTAGCCAATGGCTCAAAGACTGGCACCAGTCCAGGGGCCACTACTTGGAGTAGCACTGCTTTAGGGTGCTTGGGGCCCATTTTAAAAGGTTAAAAATATACAGGGCTAAGAGGGTGAAGCCCTACGACATCTCCTTGGGGAGACAATACGGATACCCAAGCCATAAAAATTGGCCACCTCTGCTCTAGATCAAAATAGGGAGGTGCATGGGAAATGAGAGGAATTAGTGAAAATAATTTCCCTCCTCTTGCCAGTGGCCTCTCTGCTATCTGCACACAATCTTATGGTAGATTTCTGTGTCCTTCCATTCACTGAAACCTAGTTAGGAACAAAGCCACAGTAAAGAAAGGGACAGGGTCTGTGGGCACATGATTACCTTCATTTTGGTGAAGGTAAACAGGTCTGTGTCTGATTAGTGTCTTAAAACCCTCAGTGTCTCAGAATCCAGAACAGAAAATGGCAGAATGTAAATGTACTAGATAAAGACAAAGCAAAATATAAAAACCCCATTGTTATGATTTTAAAAAATAATTTATTGTCTCAAAATACTGTACTGAAATTGGCTCTGCATACTCTATAGCAGATCTTTCATAGTTCAGGGTAAGCCATATTCCTGTTCACCTAAACCATTTGAATCATTTCAATGCTATTTCAATAATCATCATTACATTATTTTTTGACTGCATGGTACATGTTTACACAAGGGTTTTAAAAAATGACTTTTTGTCAATTTGTCACTCACTTGCTGATAAAGTCATTGAATTCAGATGACCATAGTTCTGGCTGCCGTAATGTTGGAGGTGGGTTTCTGCAAAAGATGGCATTACTATTGGTTAACACACAGGATTACAATAGACTTGAATGCACTTTTCACAACAACAAAGAGAGTGAGAAAAGCCAAGCTGAGTAATGCGTTTGAAGAAAAGTTGTTGAAAAAATGATTTCCTGTAGTTTAAAAGGAAAAGTGCTTAGAAAATTATATTTATTTATTTATTTCATTTGTATGCTGCCTTTCTCCCAGAATAGGATCCAAGGAAGCTCCAACATAGGGTCAGTTAAAAGACCTTTGCAATACAAATTTGAAAACAATTAAAACTGCCACATAGAAAAGTATAATGCACTACTGATCATCTTAATGTTACAAGGGTTTAGAGAAAAAAGGGCTCAATACTCAGTAAGTCAAAAAGGTGCTATAATATCCAGCATTCTAAAAAAATCAAATGTCTGACTTTTTAAATGTATGACTGACAGCTTCTTTCCCATTCCACAAGTAGCAGTGCAATTCTTTGCAATTCTTTGCAATGTTTGATAATATTTTTAGGATTCAAAGGAGAAAAAAAAGCTATTTCCAGTTCCTCCTAATCTAACCTACATAGGTCAACTACTTTGATCAAGAAGGAGCTATTTATAATTTCAGAAAATTAAGCTGATTAAGCACTCAGGGAAACATAAGGCATACATCAGAATTAATTTATTCATAGCACTTCACAAATAACAAATCTGAGAAACAAAGCTGTTCCAAAATATTTGCCACCATTATTGCCCAGCATCTATCACCAGCATTTGTCACTTTGTGTCATAATAAGGCTGGGCCTTCATGACGGGTCCCTATTCCAGGGGGGTTACAATTAAAACCATCAAAAAGAGAAACATAAGAGGAAGGCAAGGAAACGTGGGTTAAGGGTAAAAAGGTGAAGAATATGTGATGCTTTCAATTATGTCTGCATTTCAGCTTTATCATAGTAAGGTACAGCTCTTGGTTTACCTGAATAAAGAACAACACAGTCTTGTACTGTTCTTCTGACAACCTTTGTTGCTATGTCTTCAAGCTGACTCCAAGTTAGGGACACCGTATCATAGGGTTTTCTTGGCACGTTTTATTCAGATGATGTTTGCCACTTAGAGTGTTGACTTGCCCAAGGTAACCCAATGGGTTTTCAAGACTGACAGGGGTTCAAACCCTAGTTTCCCAGAGTCACAGTCCAATACTCAAACCACAACACCGCACTAACTCTGAAATGCGGGTGACACATTATGGTTAGGTAGCATGTATCAGCTAATATAGAAACACCCTAAAATTGGTTCCTAAAACACAATAACACAGACTAAGTCCTAATGTCCCATATCTATTTGTTAGAAAATTTAAGTTGCCTTCCTTAATGAAGAATCCAAGTTCATTTTAATGTTGTTATCTCTCGTTCTCTAATCAAAGTTAAAGATGGGCACTGACACCCATTGAGCTTGTGACATTTTTAAGTAGCTTTTCCCAGAATTCTTTATTTTTGCCAGTGAGATACAAGAAAGATTCACCAATGATAGTACCTTGGTATTTTAAACAGGGCTCTCATGGGATGCAAATCAGCCAATGGTGGGTCTCCATCACCTAATTCAATAGCAGTGATACCCAGTGACCACGCATCACATCTGGCATCATAGGAACTATCCAACTGTTGCTCACATGCAATCACCTGTCAAGATATAAAATTATTAAAAAAATTAAAATCAAGCACCTGACTGGAGGCCCTGCCAAACAAGAATTTTACAAGCAATGCCTTGGGATTTTGTTTGCCCTGCCTTTTAAGCAAATTCACCTACTGGTAATTCACATTTCCCAAACTAATATATGGATTGGATCGCAGTTATGTTTGGGTTTTCACACTTCTCTAAATTTTGTGATGCAATTCTCAGCTCAAAACAACATACCAAACTGTATATTGCAATCCATATTTTAGGTTAAAATTCATGCAGAAATGTACATTTTTAGATTAATTACATATAAATGTGTATTTTAGGATTAAATGAATGTAAAGCATATACTTAAGGGAAAAATTGATATCAAAATGCTATTATTATATAAAAATGGGTATTTAAATGTGAATGTTCTTGTGTGTGTTTTTAATATTTGCAGACTGATGTGAAAATTAGATAGAATCATAATAGAATCATAAAATTGGAAGACCAGAAGGGCCAACCAGTCCATGCAGGAAATCACAATAAAAGCATCCCCAACAAATGGCTATCCAGCCTCTGTTTAATTTTTTTATCCCTTTTTGAGGATGGGGACATTTGTCCTCCTCCAGTCTGCTGGCACTACTCATGTTCTCCAGTTCTCAAAAATAATTGCCAATGGCTCTGAGATTACATTTGCCAGTTCTTTTAATACCCCTGGATGTAGTTCATCTGGTTCTGGAGACTTAAATTAATTTAGAGAAACAGGTATTCCTGTACTTCGTCTTTATTTATTCTGTGCTGCATTTCTCCTATTGTGCCCTCTGCTTCATTTTCCTTACGTCAAGCACTCTTTTCCTTTTCTGAGAACACTGAGGCAAAGAAGGTGTTGAGTAGTTCTGCCTCATTTCATGAATGGACTTGAAATGAACACATTCAAAAGTCACACAGGTTGGGAACAAGACTGATCCACTGATCCCTAATGGAAAAATATGCTTGTTGCAGTCAAAAATGTTCTTATGTTTTCTGGCACAACAATCAAGAGAGATATAGTTTTAGACTTTTTAATGCCAGACTGTGTAAAGTCAAACTATCTTGAAAATATAACTATATTTAAACTGTACTAACATCTGCCAGGCTGCCCTAGAATAGCAGCCATACTACAAAGTAAAGCAAAATAAAACAGAACTTGGATATAGACAACTACTGGAATACGACTCTGGAGACTAGGGTTTGAATCTCAACTGGGCCACTGGGTGATCTTGGGCAAGTCACATTCTCTCAGCCTCAGAGGATGGCAACAGCAGATCCCCGCTGAAGAAATGTGCCAAGAAAATGCTGAGGTGCACAGAATGCTGTTACCTTCCCAGTGAAGTGATACCTATTTATCTACCTGCACTTTTACATGGTTTTGAACTACTAGGTTATCAGAAGCTGGGACTAGTGATGGGAGCTGACTCCATCGTATGGCACTTGGGTCTCGAACTGCCAACTTGGTGACCCTGTGGTCATCAAAGTTGGTGTCTTAAGCACTGAGCCACCACATCTCTGCAGGGTCACCACAGCTCAGAAAAATGACTTGGAGGCACACAGTGAGCATGGATAGTGGTTGTGCTGGCTGGGTTGAGTGGGTTCTGAGAGCTGCAGTTCTAAAAGTAACTTTTCCAAGCTCTGCAAACAAACAAACAAACAAAAAAAGTAGAAGCATTGAGTCCCAAACAACTCAGCCCATGATTTTCTGCTGCAACAATATACTGTACAGCGGGTACAGGGAGGTTCTTTTCCATGTTCACAGTGCTATTGCCATGGTAACTAAGCATCTGCCTACACATCTGAAAGGAATTCAAATAACATTTTTTCCAGCAGGGATTAATGCACTTCAGGCAGAACCAGCCAGAGACGTTCTGCTACCTGAAATGAAGAACAAGATGGCACCCTTCCCATTCCATCTGCAAAAGCTGACTGAACTGGCAATTAAATCCCTCTTTAACACTGACAATGGCAGCATACTCTTCTTGGAAGAGCAGATTAGTTTAAGGGAGGGAGGGCTTTCCCCACCCCAACACCTTGATGCCACTTCCCACCATCTATTTCCTGTGGTGACTGCCTACCTCTATCTAATAGTAAGGCCTTCTCTAACTCCAGGACCCAATGAAGACCTTGATACAAAACCAGGTATTGTCTCCATATACCTAACTACTTCCATTAAGAACTGTACTGTATCCTCTATTTTTCACCACTGAGTGAACAGAGGAGAGTATTCTTGACCTTAGTGCTCTGGTTGTGTAATGCCTTTCCCTTAGAGGTCTGAATGTCACTGACACTGCTTCTATTTTGGGGTCCAAGTTAAAACTTAACTTTTAATTCAAGCCTTTGGAGCTCAGTGAGATCATGGCTTGGTTATAAGGCTAACTGCATCCAATGGTTTAAAGTGTTTATATTTTTATTTAAATTAAATTTAAAGTGACTTTATTGATTGTGGCCAGCCCTGAGACCAGCCCAGATATAGAGCAGGAAAGAAGGAGGGAAGGAAAGAAAGAGAAGGGGTGTCGGTAAATCAGCCAGTCATGTGGGTGTAGGTAGGTTTCTGTGAAAAGCCGTAAAAACACTGTTGTTTTTTTAAAAAAAGAATTTATGTCATAAAGCCTATTACAATTGACATTTTCTTTGTAGAGAAACAATTGACTGCAATATAAGGTAGTTGCTTTATTGTACCTGAATGAATAATGACAAAATGTCACCTCAGCTATATTCTGTTTTAATAGCTTTAGAATTGATCAAAATGTAAAGCACTTTGTCAAAGGATCTAAAAAAATGTTGAGAGAGAGAGAGAGAGGGAGGGAGAGAGAGAGAAAGAGAGAGATAGATAGAGAGAGAGAGAGAGAGAGAGAGAGAGAGAGAGAGCATGGACTAGAAATGTGTGAGAGGAGACTAGGAAGTGACAGATTAAAAAGAAAAACACAGAAAGCATAAACAGACAGATCTCAAACTAGAAATTAATTTTTTAAAAATTCCATCTAACCTCAGGAGCCATCCAAAAGGGAGTTCCTACTGATGTATTCCTTCTGAGACGACTGCTGGTCAGTTGAGCCGATACACCTAAAGAGAACAGGCAAATTGATACCAGTATGACATTTATGTTTAAGGAGTTCTATATGGAGGGTCTCACCACTTCTTATTTTCCTAATTATGTTCCAACATGGCATTTCTCCTTCTAAAGCTTAGCAGCATTTTTGCAGCTCTCTACCAGCCAGCCACCAATACCACACCAGCGTAGGCAGAAATATCCAGCTTGCCTTTCTGAATTTCCTCCATCGCCACCAGTCGCTGAAAGGGGCTTGGACTTAGTTCTAAATTAGGGTTTTTACATGCAATCCGACAGCACATTTTTTGGATGGATGATTACAGTCTTTCTGTATGCTTTTCTTAGCAGCAGGAAACCACATTGAGCTTTTCTAACACAGTGTACGTTTTTAAAAGAAAAGAATAATATAAGCCATACTTTTTTTTTAAAAATGGTGCAAAATGCAAATAGCACATGAGATGCATTAAATCTATATTGAACTTGAGCTGCTGCCATAATTGGTTGCCTCACATTTGCACTGTGTTGGGGATCTTTGGGTGGTGTATACATAAAAATATACATCATACAGATGCCTCTCAAACAAAACACATGACGTTACCAAAACATAAATTGCAACTCACATCCATGGCACACTTTTCAACTGCTGTGATTTGGCATTTACAGTCCTGCTTAATCCTCTGCCATCTCACTTTTGCAGAGATGGCATAGTTTCTCTCTCTTTCACATTCTCCCTCAGCTTACGTCCAGTGATGTAAACTGAGTTGAAAGTGCAAAAGTAGTTTGCACTCATCTATCTCAGCAGGGGGAGAGAAGAGGACAGGGAAGATTTCTCTGTAGACATAGAAGAAAGCAAACTACCAAAGCCTCTCCCAGCTTGGCTATTCTTCTTCTTCTTCTTCTTCAATAATAATAACAACAACAATTATTATTATTATTTTTAGCATGCTTCTCCCATTCGGATCAAAGCGGGTTCCAAAAAATAGCAAAATTACAATAACGTTTGCCATCTTTATCACATATATATTGTTTGGGTACATGTGTCCCAGTTTTCCTCTGGATATGCTGGAGTGTATGAGGGGTGGAGAGTGTGTGGTCTTTATGATGTTGGATGACAACTCCCATTACTTGCTTCCCATGCTGCTCATCTAAATGATGCTAGGAAAGGTAGAAGATAGTAGAAGGAGAAGAAGACTGAAAGCCAAATGGATAGACTCAATCAGGGAGGCCACAAGCTTGACTTTGCAAGACCTGAGCAAAACAGTGGAGGACAGGAAGTCTTGCAGATATCTCATCCATAGGGTCGCTATGAGTCAGGGCTAACTCAAGCACAGTTAACAACAGCAGCCTGAAATGGCTTTACATTTCATGGATTTGTCTAATCTCTTTTCAAAGCTATGTAAGCCAGTGACCCCCCTCTACATCATCCATAAAACTAAGGATCTGTTTTGTCCATCTGATAAGAAGCTTAGCCTCTGCTTGGTATCACAAGGAGAAGTGCCCACAAACCCAACTGGCTACACATATGTCCCTCATCCATTGAAATGGAGGAAGTAAAACATGGTTGAGTCACTAAAGATATCAAAGAGTATAAGTGTATTACATTTGTCATTTGCTTTGACACAGCAGGAGCTAAATGATAGGGTCATAAAGTACACCATTAACTGTAAAACAAAACAGAACAGAACAGCTACAGTCATGGTTTCATACTCACATCTATTTTTCTGTCTCCTGGTCTACTGACCTACCTAGTTATAATCTATACTCCAATTTCTCTCTATAGATAGAGATGTCTAAAGCAGTTATCATTATATAAACTATATTAAACAAGCCAATCGTGAACATGTATAAACACAAATACTAAAACAAAGCAGCAAGAGCAGCAATAAAAGAAAACAACAACACAGAGCTATACCAAAAACTGACAAATCTAAGCAGCAATAATAATAATAATAATAATAATAATAATAATAATAATAATTGTTGAAAAAGAATATATTTTCAAATGATGGTGGAACACTGGCAAAGAAGTTGAAACATGAAGAATATCAAGTGGGAATACTGTCTCATTGTTCCAACAGAAGCAACTACAATAGCCACTAAAGCTTAATATTAAAGCTTTGTCATTCTCCTAAGATCCAGAGTTTGAAGCTGGTCTATGACAAGCCAGGATTAGAGTTCAGAGGTATCATGAAGGTTTAAATCCAGTTGTTAATTCCCGCTAGAGGAGACAAGTTCAATGAATGGGATTTGCATAAATGTTAACTTACCATTCACAGTAAGTGATTTGATAGATCTACTCTATTTGGGACTAGGAATTGGATTTAAGCTTAAATTCTTTCTTCCTGATAGGTTCCTAGCACTTGAAGATACACCTGTTGTTAGAAGGAACCAAATGGAAGGGATTGTGTTTGAGCTTTATCACACGGAGGGTTTTGCAGCTCTGTTCCGATGCGACTGCGGGTCCAACCATGCAGATTCATGCTAAAATGTGATGTATTATCTCACGTGATTGCTTTCTATGGGGGGTTGTTCCAAGGCACTTCAGCAGTCAATCCAAAGTGACTCCTCATTTTGGTGAATTCGGCAACAAGCGAATTCACAAAAATTGCTTCTAAGCCCACTTCGATTTCACTCTGAATTGCTCTGGTGTGGAATACACCTGGTACACCCCCCCAAACCTCCAAGGTCCCACATTTCCCCATGATGCTGTGCTGCAATTTTGCCCCATTTGCTTCCGTTGCTCGGAATGGTAGATTTAAATGTAGATGACAGGGGTGAAGGGAATGCAACAAGAGGATGGAGAGAGAAATGGGAGCAATGGAGGGGGCCATCAGAGGTTGGGGGAGCAACCAACTCCAAGTCCCAGAATTCCATAGTCTCGAGCCAAGGACCCCACAACAAACTCCAACTCCCAGAATTCCATAGCACTGAGCCAGGACAGTGGAAGTGGAGTCAAACCGGATTATTTCCCCAGTGCGGATGCAACCTAAGAGAAGACAGGAGGATAGATGTAGATGTAGTTGAAATACATGAGGAGAATCACAGGAGGATAGATGTAGATGTAGCTGAAATGGATGGGGGCTCTGACACAGAGGACCCATTTGAATTTGGCTGCCAGGGATGGGAAAATAGAAGGGGGGAAGAAACGTGAAGCCATCATTCACATGAGGCTAGCATTCATGTAAAAATAGAACCAGGAAGTGTCCCCCTTCTTTACCCCGGAAGTGCAAAGGTTCACAATGCGTTCAGAGCCCCACTGAGCATGCACAAGGGTTCCAATTTGAATCGTTGAATCTGCATGGTATGTACCAGTGTGATAACTGAATGTGCACTCACTCCGCTTTGACTCAGGAATCACCACAATTCCGATCTTCACGTGTGATAATTCATCATGTAAATTGCTTTGGATTCGAATTGACTCTGCTTCCCCTTCAAATCGAATTGGCTCTGGATTTGAGTTCCAATCTCACGTGTGATAAGGGCCAGTGTTAATGATTGGTAAGCCAAGATTACCCAGAATTGTGGCTTATAGTTTTGAGCAAATGCAGCCAATGTAACCATGGAAACAAGGAAACTCTACATTCAGGGTACGACTACAAAAAATAAGAAAAGGTGATTTGGTCTTTTCCTCTGTCAGTATAGATTACACACTGTTCACTCATGCTTGCCCAAGGGTTGCCAAAGGTATGCCATGTCCATATACAGGCACGCATATTTATGATTTGGAGAGAAGGACATGCCTCCTTTTCCTCACACAATATAGCCTGTGGTGATATAAATGTAATTCACATCAGTTTGGCAAAGGGATACAAATATGGACCATCGTGCCAAAGGAAAAGGGCAGTGGATGAACTCTTATTGTGCTACACTGTCAGATCTGATTAACATAAATTGCTTCACTGACAAAAGGGCAAACATAAAACTAACATTAATTCACAGGAGAAGCTGCACTGAAATAATGTTCCATACCTTTCATCTGAAGTGCCAAAATTTATCAGAGCATGTAAAGATTCTTTTTGGATTCAACAGAATGTATGCTTTAAATTTTAATCATGAGACACTGCTTTCTTAATGATGGTTTTAAAAATTATTAGTATTAAGATTAACCTTTTGCTCTTGCCAGTAGCCTGGCATTTCAGTTTCCAACAATGGCTGAATGATACGTTCTTGGGCTCTTGCCTCTTAGGACAGGATCATGATGTGAGCGTACCACATTTGGCAATATTGCCTTTCACTTCCCTCAACCAGTTAAGCCTAAAGCCAGCTGACACATAAGTTTTCTGACAATGGCTTTTCTATGGACTAGTGTCTTTTTGTGTGTGAGAGTGAGTAATGTGTGTTTAAAACTATTTTTAGAGGAAATGTAAATATATAAGACACATCCATATGGATTAAAATCACAATGCAAATCTTACACAAAGGCACAAAGTCTTGAAAGCATTGCTCTGTTGCATCAGGGTACATAATGCCTGGATAAAAATCCACAGAATATTGTATGTCTGAGTGTAGAATCTGGAAAACAATTATCTAGTCAGCAGAGCCACTGGGACTTGTAATCCAAGCTCTGCCCATTTGTAACACTGGCCAGGCCTACTGTGGTTCACTGCTGCTTCACTTGAACTGAGTGTGGATTAGAATGCAGCTATCACATGCACAGTTGTATGTTGCAGGGGAAAATTAGTAATAATCAAACCTGGTGTCACTGTGTATCATTCAGAGATGCAGTGGAAGTTTCAATACAGTCAGCTCTTCTTCAAAAGTCATGCTTCATGTGGCCTCACCATCTAAAGTACTGGGACAGGTCCTTACCTCTGGCACTACCCAGGCTGTGGAACAGCCCCTGTAAAGAAAGTTACCCTGGACTTTCCTTGGTTCTTTAAGATGTCAGGCTGAAATAGCCTGCAGAATAGTGATATTAGGCACCACTAGCCTATCTTTACTGATGGATCTGCAGACATATATATTTTTTAATTCTAGTCTTATTATTCCATATCAAGCCATTCAAAGTCCCAGCTGTGCTACTCCATAGAAAGTGACATATGAGTATCATATTATCTGGTGCGTGGAGCAGTGACAAACACAATAGTACTTGATTGAAATCAGTGAAGCAGAAAGCTTTATTTACTGATACATGTTGGCATGACTAAAAGAAAACACTAAGCCCTTCTCTGACTCATTACTGAACATCAGGCTCAAGGCACAGAAAAACTTATTTCTGAACAGTTTCAAGTGAATTTGCTTTGACTAATGACTATGCTTTATGGAATGATTCATACAAAGCTCATACAGGGCAACTAGAATTCTGATTGGAATAGGATGCTATCATTGCTTCATGGTAGCTGGAGGACAGGGGGTCTTGGAGTTGTCTCATCCACAGGGTTGCCATAAGCAGAGGTCAATTCGATGGCAGTTAACAACAACAACAACAGTTCTAGTGAGTTGTATGTATATACATTTTAAGAATTATTAGATCAGCAGGAATGTAAGTTAAGGCTTAATGAACAGGGTTGCTATATACAAAGTTTGGATAGGTTTTATCTGGATTCCAAGGGTGTTGTCTCATGCCCATTTGGACTACAGTCTGGTGTGGATTCCAAAATTAATTCTTTCTTTCCCTCTTTCTTTTTAAAGTAAGTATCTGGTGCTCTTGTAGAAGGTAAGGCAAAATGTGGAGGCATTTTATGGTCAAATTGTTCTACAAGAAACAAGTCCATCCTGGAATTTCAGGCATGAAGAAATGCAGAGCAAGTGGTGCAAACAGAAGAGAGCAAGAATTAAGGGAGGGATGCACTGTGGGTGCACAATATGAGGTGAGGGAGGGGGCAGGAGAGATGAGAGAGTGAGTTGTGAGAGTGAAGAAGGGCAAAAAACAAGTGCATGAGCAATAGAGTGCAAGAAGCAAAGGAGAAGTGCATTGAGAGGAAAGAGGTATGGCCAGAGAAGGGAGTAGAAGGGAAGGGATAGTATGCGGTTTGAGTGGTGGAGTGCAAGAATCAAGGGAAGGACACACTGTGAGCGCTCAAGATGAGATTAGGGAAAGAGCAAGAGGGAAAGGAGAGCAAGCAAGGGAACATCAGTGTATGAAGTAAATGAGGAGCATGAGTGGTGGAGTGCAAGAAGCAAGGGAGGAGTGTACTTCAAGGTTATAAGGGAAGTAAAGAGAAGGAGTAGGAGAGATGAAAGAGTAAGGATTGAGAGCGGAAGAGTACAAGAAACAAGGGAAGGGAACACTGGTAGGGTGCAAACTGAGGGAGGGAGTAGGAAACACAGGAGAACAAGCTGTGACTGTGGCAGAAGTAGCAGAGTGCAAGAAGGAAGCAAGTGGCACAAGTAGCACAGCACAAGAAGCAAGAGAGTTCATAGAGGTGGAAGAGTAAGCAGTGTAAGTGATAGTGTACAAAAAACAAGGAAGGCTTGCTGTGTGAGGGTATGACGTAAAGTTGGGGAAGTGAGTGAGGAGGAAGAGAGAGCAGTGCAAGCAGGGGAGTGCAAGAAACAAGTGAGAAGCATATTGCAAAGGCACTAAGTGAGGTGAGGGTGGGAGGGTAGGGAAGAGAGGGTGATGGAGGGAGGGGGCAAGCAGAAGAGAAGGGAGGATGAGGGAGGGAAGGAGGGAGCAGAAGAGAGAAGGGAGGGTGAAGGAGGGAGCAGGCAGAAGAGGAAAAGGAGAATAATAGAGTACAAGCAGCAAGGGAGGTAGGAGATGCAGTAGCAGAATGCAAAGAACAAGGGTGGGGAGGCAGAAGCACAGTGAGGGGGGCAAGACATCATCAGCAAATGTCCTCTAGGAGAAAGGCAACAGTGTGATCCACTGATCCCATGCTCTGTTCCCTGAGGTGGCTACCTTATGATACTACTCTGAGGAAAGAAGCTGGGAAAAGACAGGGTAGATAAAGCTTATTAAAGCAGATGTTTGATGTGAATATTCAGATTTTGGGGAAATTGATCCAAATGACGATAAAAGAAAAGAAAACACCTTTTAAAAAAATAGATTAACTCCACATTTTTTGTGGATTTTTCGGGTTATGTGGCCATGTTCTAGAAGAGTTTATTCCTGACATTTTGCCAGCATCTGTGGCTGGGATATTCAGAGATGGATGCCGGCCATGAAAGCCTTTGACTTCACAACTCCACATTTATTTGTCTGGAGAATATGGTATTGGGATTTTAACTGCCTATATTTACACATATTCTAGTAAGTTAAATATACATGAGAGGAATACCATCTACCTCGAAATGGTCTATTTTTCTACTGTCTTCCACTTTACCAAGCATTTTTTAATGAATGCAAATACATATGGAAAAGAGCAAGGAGTTGAAATCTTATCTATTTGTGGCATCTTTGTAAACAGCTTTCTAGGGCGGAATGGAAGTTTCTTTTAGGTTTAGAGATCCACAAGAGAAAAATCTACCTGGATTGAAGTTAGCTGGAGGGAAGAGGGAAAGTTGAGCTTCACCTTCCCATCCTCCACTCCTAAATAACCCAACTCTCACACACAGGTTTCCTACCATATCGTCTAGTTCAGCTTGGATTTCCACAAGCTGCTTAAATAAATCTTTTCAGTTCAGTTCAGTTGGTTCAATGTGTTCCAGTACGTGTGTCATGCCAATGTCAAATATTCTAAATAAAAAGCCAATTATCTTCCCTCTGTTTCTCAGAGATGACTAACTGCAGAGTTTTAGCCTCTGGCTTAGTCATGCTGCCTGATGCTACAAGCAAAGCTGTCCCTTTCTGTCCTCTTGATTCAGCTCATCCCTTAGCTTGGAGATGGACCGAAGAAAGATCAGGATCTACTGGGAGATCTGTGGGTTCGATCATCAAGGATTTGTGACTGCCAGCTCTTTAGCATTAATAACCGTCCCTCCTACACTTCAATATTAGATTCCACTACCACTGCTGTTTCATCAAAGGGTGCTGCTATATCTTAGACACTCCTTACCTAAGCTTTGCTGCCTATGGGATGCTGGGAACTGCAATCCACCAACATCTGGTGAGCCTGCATGATCCCACTCCTACCCTGCGAGATGAATACATCAGCTAGCCAAAAAGGGTTGTATGCACTTATCTCCTATCTTGCTGCAGTTCTTGTCAGAAGTGCCCATGCACCCTCCAAACTATGATTGATTGTTTGGAAAGAGATAACACAGACTAGGCTAGCTCTACCTTGTGATGGACATCAGTGACATTCACAAGAAAGAGTTCTCTATACATACAGATGTATACACAGAGAATTTCTACAGGTGAGCAAGGAACCTGGCATAAGCCTCTGTGGACAGATACCTACTTCTGGTAATATGGCAAACAAATGGTTATAAAGGACAGTGTGCCTTAATGGAAGTGGGTTGGATTAGAGTATGAACTCCTATGGACACCTCTGTACATTCAATTCAGCATAGTGCATGGATGTCTACAACCCTCCTAATTTGTTTGTAGTTTTCAATGTATGATTGAATAAAATGTTCTTTTTAATAAATGAGTGGTTATGAAATGTCTGGTTAAAGTTTGTGGTTAAAGATGAGATAAAAAGGCAATTTCTCTTCAAACAGCACATGCCATACTGAGACAGCTGTGCAAACAGTTTGGCACTGGATGAGATACAGAGAAACTACTGCTCTCACCTGATATGATCAGCAAGAGTGCCTCATCTAAATCTATTGTTCTGGAAGAGTCAGTTTCATATGCAAAAGCAGAAAAGCAAGAGTGGCTGAAATTACCTCCTCTAAAGAACTCTGCTTTCCTTTCCTCTTCATCTGTTCAGCTTAGATGTTATAGCAATATATTTTTCATTAAGTCCTACTGAGCAGCCTCATTGTGGCATGGAAGTCACCCTGAGTTCATGGAGGCTAACAAGCTTTGAGTAAGGCCATAGTTGCAGACTATGGCGTAGTACACACTGCCAGGAAGCAGCATTCTGGTGGCAGTAGTAGGGCTTGGGAGCGCAAATCAACCACATGCTCCCAAACCTTATGACGTGCAGGTGGTGATATTATTGACCAGCACCACCTACACGGGGGCATGTAGATGTTTAAGTGCCCACACGTCTCTTAGAGGAAGCGACGTCATAGGGTTGAGTCACAGCTCTAGGCGGCTTCTTTTTTTGCTGTGCATTGTTGCCCCATGGTTTGGTTGCTGCGGCAACGCTGCGCAGCAAAGAGGGACGGCATTTCGCCACCAGTGTGCACCAGGCCTGTGTTTCTGACATCTGAGGACCAGCCAAGCTAAGCACAGAAAACCTCACCATTAGCAAGCTGGCCACAGCAACAGAGAACACAACAACAGTATGAATAGTTACAGCCTGCATTGCTGAAGCAACTACCGGTATTGATGGTCATAGAAATTCAAAGTAAGAGCAAGACATGGCTCTGTGTTAATAAAAACACTTCTGCCTGCACAGCACCTGCTTTTCAACTGATCACTTCGATCCATTGACGCTCCCTTTCCAAATTTACAGAAATAGAGGATCTATAGCTTGGGACCATATTAACTTCTTTCCATTCTGTAACTCTCATGTCTGATGGGAATGTGGGAAATGGTCTTTTAGGTGGTTGTCTCCAGGCTCTGGAACTTCCCCTTGCTTGGTTCCCTCCTTGTTGTTTTCCTGCTAACATTTTTATACTGACATCCATTTGAAAACTAATCACAAGGGCTTTTAACAATGTTGTTCTGATATTTTTATCCATGGCTTTTCATGTACTTTATTTATTTATTTCATTTGTATGCCACATTTCTCCCCGGAGGAACCCAGAGAAAACATTTAAAATCTCAGTAAAATTCACAACAATTAAAATCAACTACACACAATATAAAATCCCACAAAATATACAAATGTTAAAAGCATAACTAAAACCCACCTACTCTATAAAAACCACCCTGATATGAATTATATACCAAATGCCTGCTGAAATATAAATATCTTGGCTTGCTGACAAAAAGCAGGCAGGGAGGGGGACAGCCTAGCCTCCTGTGGAAGGGCATTCCAGAAGATGGGAGCAGCCACCGAGAAAGCGCTCTCTCGTGTTCCCACCAAGTGAGCTTGTGATCTTGGTGGAACCTAAAGAAAGCCTTTTCCTGAAGATCTTAGGGCTCTGGCTAATTCATATGGGGAGATATGATCCCTCAGATACTGTAGTCTGGACCTAAGCCATATAGGTCATGATGGGATCACACTCCCCCTGCCTAGAGGATGAAGTTCTCAGTTTGGGAGTACTCCTGGATACGTCTCTATACTTGTCATCTCAGGTAGATGTGATGGTCAGGAGTGCTTGATACCAACTTTGGTTGATATGCCAACTGCGTCCCTACCTGGACCGAAAGGACCTTGAAGCAGTTGTACATGCTCTGGTAATCTCTCATCCTGATTTCTGTAATGTACTCTACATGGGGCTACATTTGTACCAAGTTCGAAAGCTTCAATTAGTACAAAATATGGCAGCCAGATTGGTCACTGGTTCTTCAAGGTTTGACCGTATAACACCAATCTTAAAAGATCTTCACTGGCTACCAATTTGTTTTCGGGTGCAATACAAGGTGTTGGTTATTACCTTTAAAGCCCTACATGGCTTGGGCCCGAGTTACTTACAGGAACGCATCTCCCTACATAATCCACCCTGCACTCTCAGAACAACGGGGAAGAATTTGTTGAAATTGAAAACAACTATACTAGCCTCAACTTCCCAAAGAGCTTTTACTATAGCCACTCCAAGATTGTGGAATAGTCACCCGGAAGAGATCTGTCTTACCACCTCCTTGGAGACCTTTAAGAGGGCAGTTAAGATGGAGCTCCTCTGGCGAGTATACCCACCCGATCTTGTATAAGATATACAGATCCACCTCCTTGAACAGGATTGGAACATCTTTATCCTACAGTTGCTTTTTGATATGTTGTTTTTAACTGCTAACTCTTTATGTATTTTAATGTTGTGCTTGTATTTGTATTTTTATATTAGGTTGTAATCCCCCCTCGATCCACCCAGAAGAGGCAGGAGAATATATATATATATATATATATATATATATATATATATATATATATATATGGGATGTAATCAAGGCATGTGTCACTGCAGCCAGATCTGACATCTCAAAAAACGGATGCAATTGCTGTATAAGTTTCAACTGTGCAAATGCACTCCTAGCCACTGCTGAAACCTGGGCATCCAGGCTCAGAGATGAGTCCAGGAGAACAGCGAGCCTGAGAGAGCCAGGAGAACCTAAGCTATCTAGCTACAGTATTTATAATGCACTCTCTAAAATGAATTTCTCCCCCTTTCCATACATTTGTAACTGTTTTCCATAATTTGATCACCTAAAGCAAGCTGTACATGAAAATATAATATTAAATAAATTAATCAAGTCAAATTAAGTTAATTTAGAAACTTCAGTCTAATTGTTTGTGACTACATGCCACATGCTATGCATTAAATAGCACTAAATAAAATACCATCCTGCTACATTACTCAACAGCAAAAATTCTTAGACTTAGAGGGATTCACAAAGAAGATAATTTCAACTGGGGAATACTATTTGAAAGTAGAAGAAAGATAAATATAAGAAAAGTACAGTCGGCCCTTCTTATACACGGATTTTTTATACATGGATTCAAGCATACACGGTTTGAAAATATTCCAGAAAAGTATAAATTTACCTTGATTTTCCATTTTTATAAGGGACACCATTTTGCTATGTCATTATATTTAATGGGACTTGAGCATACACGGATTTTGTTATACACGGGGGATCTTGGAACCAAACCCCAGCGTATAACAAGGGTCCACTGTAATACTGTGCCATGAAGGAAGTAAACTTATTTAGTTCAGATTTTTATATGAATTCACCTAATTTAGCCTCTGGACTAGGACTCTGGAAGGGTTCGAATCCCCACTCAACCTTGGAAACCCACTGGGCAACTTGCACTGTCTCAGCTTCAGAGGAAAGCATTGGCAAACGTCCTCTGAATAAATCTTGCCAACCCCCTCACCAGGATTGCCAAACCCCCATAAACTGGAGTCAACTGAAAGATACATAACTGAAAACAAAACCACCAAGGCTGCATCTGCACTGCAGAAATAATCCAGATTGACACCACTTTAATTGCAATGGCTCAATGCTGTGGATTCTGGGAACTGTAGTTTGTTGTAGCACCAGAGCTATCTGACAGAGAAGGCTAAATGTCTCACAAAACTACAATTCCCAGAATTCCATAACATTCAGCAGGGGTAGTTAAAGCGGTATCACAATGGATTATTTCTGCAGTGCAGATGCAGCCTATGGCACAGGACAGACCGCCCAAAAAGGGTGGCCTGCTGGTGCCTGTTTTTTCACCGGAGGGAAGCTGCAGCCGCCAAACCGCGCAGCTTCCCGCCGGCGGAAAAAAACCCCGGTGGTGGTAGAACAAGTGCACCACTGGTGCTGTGCAGACACTACACGGCGCTTATGTAACAATGGCAGCACCATGTATACAGGGGGCCGCCATTGTTACTCCCTTGTCATGTGCTAGGTTGCGGGGGGTGTGGGCGCTCCGCTTCCAGGCAACCCTAGCATGTTATGAGGGTGTCAGTAAGGGCCCGTATGTACTGGGCCTATGTGAATCAAAATGCACTTGTGCATTTTAATAAAGATTCCCATACTGTTCTCTACTCAAAAAATAAAATAATGTAAACTAGAGGAAAAATATGTACAAGTACATAAATATGCATGGAAATATACTGAAAAACATTTTAATAGAATTGCTTGGAAAAAATTAACATCTCAGGAGTAAGCACATGCAAAGATGTGTGTATCAAAGAACTGCATACAAAACCATATATTATTAAATCTACCAAAAAGTATAACAATTTACACTGACATTTTAAACAAAGAATCCTAATGTAAAACTGGGTGAAAACATACATACAAGTTAGAAAAATAAGGAGGAGAATGGAACTGAAATAGAAAAATTCACCATCTGTTTTATACCAGCTCATTACATTGCTGAGGAACACAAGTTCTGTTGAGCTGTTTGTTGCTGTTAACTGCCCTTGAGTCAATGCTCAATTATGGCAACCCTGGCGATGAGACATCTCCAAGACCCCCTATCCACTACTGCTCTGCTTAGGTCCTGTAGATTCAGGGAGGCCTGATTGAGTCAGACTATCCCCCATGACAAAGTGTTAAAAATTATCCACTTTGAGTGTCAAATATGCTAGGTATGCCTCTGTGAACTATTTCACCATATTGGTTCTCCACAAGCATTCCTATTGCAATTCAAATCATAATTTAACAGCAACTGAAAAATTACAGTAATGCAATTTCAGCAATTAAAACCAACAGCAATCATGTCACAGTAATAATAATACATAAAAATAAAATAAAATAAAACCCAACAATACAGAATGCAAGGGTAGCACAACCACAAAAACACCAATAGGGATAAGAATTCATCCACTCTTTTAATGGCTGCTAATGGTACTGAGGTCTTGTATATCTCTTTTGAATATTGTTCCTCTACCATACACACAATGGCCAGAGATGCTGGGAGTTGTAATTGAATGCTCTGAGAGGTCATTACATTGGGGAAGGCTGCTTTAGAGAGATATTTCCACATACAAAATATTACAAAATCAAATTTTGATTTCTCTGGATATATCCAAAGGTATGTTCCTGTCTTTAAGCCTTAATTCCTTAGCTATAAAATGTCCACAGTGAACTAAACTCGTATAGTCACTAGAAAAAAATTCACTTGAGCCAATATTCAACCAATCCACACACTAATTCAGTTTACTTTTTATTATTTCAAGCCTCTTCCCCTTTGAAGCCTTTACAAAAAAATACAGACTCATTCAACATCTTTGTGCTCAATGTGTATCTGACCCATCAGCTTTCCTCTTTGTTGATGATTTATTTTACAGTTGAATGAAGCATTCTCTTTCTGTTATGAATGGGGCTCTATCACATAGATTTGACCTAATTACAACTGAGTGAAATGGCCAGCCTCGTTAATGTCAAGGGTGCATGAGTAAGCACAGTATCCTGAGAGGTGATTCTCAGAACCTCAGCTTTCTTAACAATCCTAGGCTTTCATGGGCATTCAGAACTATTTGGCCTTCCCTAACATACAGTAGGCCCTTGGTATCAGCTGGGGTTTGGTTCCAGGACCCCCTGTGGATACCAAAATCTGATGATCCTCAAGACCCATTAAATACAATGGCATAGTAAAATGGTTTCCCTAATATAAAACGGCCAAACCAAGCTTTGTTTTTGGAATTTATATATTTTTAAAAATATTTGCAAATGTGGATGGATGAATTCATGGATAAATTATCTGTAGATATGGAGGGATGACTGTACTTGTGATTAGTGTTCCAAATTTAATAATTATATTTAGCATGTACATAGGATTTCTAAACATTTAAATCAACACAAGCACACACGTTAATATTAGACAGTTATAGATACACATATGTAAGCATCGGGTAGGTAGAAGATACCTGCTATGTTTTGGTAAGGGTTGGTGGAAGGTGAACAGACAGTGAGCTGATGGAAACTTGTACCATCCCATCTTTGTGCAGCCAAGGTTTTACACATAAAACAAGTGGGAATACATCATACACACACACACACACACACACACACACCTAAATTCAACATATCACAAATTGTTTTGACGAAGACTTCAGATACAGTGCATTTGCTACTTTCTATCATCTAATAAGCAGTTGGAACATGACTATATTAAAGGCTGAGAGCTACACCTCCTCCCACAGGGTAATGTCATATACCCAGAAGAACCTTGTAAATAATCCTGAAAACCCAGCTATTCTGCAAAAACCTTTTATTACCCCGATAAAGAGGCTAGAATCTCTGTCATCCACAGTCAATATGTTTCTTTTTATATTTATGTATTTATTATATTTTTAACATATCTTTCTACAATGTACAAAAAAGCACTCCCCCTCCCCACTTATCCCCACAACAACCCTTTGAGTTTAGTCACAGTGTGAAAGGTCCAATGGATGTAACATCACCAATGAGTTTTCTGGTTCACTGGGACCATTACTGTTTCAGTCCAGCACCATATACTGAACTGTTAACCTCTTAGTAGGCTTAGTAGTAAACATGACTTCTACCCAGCTGGCCAGCCAAGGAGGAAAGGACTGAGGACTGATTTTCCCTTCATCCACAGCCAACATGGAAACCAAGGAACAAACATGGAATGGAGTGACAGGTTTGTCTTCTGTCGGCCCACTCATTCACCTGAATATCCACAGCTACAGGTGAGTTGTTAAACACAAGGCTGGTCAAGATCCTAAGTTGTTCACAACACATGCACACACCCCTGTAGAGCAATGACACTTAGGCTATAAAGGCACAGTAATTTACCAAAATCCACAAGCTTAACACCTCCTTCGGTGGTTAACAGAATATTGTTTCCCTTGATATCACGGTGGATGGTTTTGTTTTCATGCAAATGCTGAAGTCCCTGAAAAGAAAATGTAGTAATAAAGCCCATTAATACACAATTTAAAAATATATATAACTTTTTGATATGTTAGTATACTTGCATAATAAGAGTATAATTAAGATTATTTTCAATATAATTCAAGAACAGAACATTCTGCATTTGAAATGCTATATAATTTTGGAGATAATCATTAATATGTAAATCATTCCATGGTGATAAAGAATTCAAAGACATAGCCATGTTAGTCTGGATCGGTATACAGAAGTGTTGGAATGTGAGTGCGCAGTCTTGCGTTGGAAATACTTGGGAGGATAATCACCAAGCAACTGACTTGGAGCTGTCTGTGCTGTTCAGGAATCCTCTCCTTCCCTCCGATGCTGATAAAACATGCTGAAGCAATCTTCTCTCCAAAGAGGCTCTTTAATCTTTCAGTTGCAATATTTACAGAAAGCAAAACTCCAAAGCTACACATCCACTACCGTCCAACCAACCAGAAACCCACACTGTACAATGATGCTTGGGCTTTTTATATACTTTTGCCATGCGACCACTAAGGCCACCCTCCTCCTGCTGTGTCACCTTAATTCTTGACCCCCAAGCAAGATGACCATGTATATTTACAATAGTTTTTCAACACTTCCCAGTGCTTTCTGGCACATGATGACCTTGCAGATACATCATATGTACTGACCCAGCTGTAACCAATTCCTTGGTTATCAGACTGCAAGTGACCCATAGTTACCTTTGTCACTTCTTCTACATCTGAACATTTTATATCAGGCTTTATTCTCTAACAAAAAGGATATTGTAGCACCTCTGAGACTAAAATAAGTTTGTAGTATAAACTTTCTCACTAGGGGGAAAATAGGATTTTAACAAGAGTTAAATGAGAGTTAAACAGGAAATGCCTGATGTTTATCACATGACATTTCCTGTTTAACTCTTGTTATCGTTGTGATAAAGCAG
The DNA here is from genome assembly GCF_019175285.1 of Sceloporus undulatus. Classification (NCBI taxonomy): domain Eukaryota; kingdom Metazoa; phylum Chordata; class Lepidosauria; order Squamata; family Phrynosomatidae; genus Sceloporus; species Sceloporus undulatus. The sequence continues at coordinate 22,795,176 of NC_056527.1, forward strand.
ATTATCCTACTTCATCAGATGCATGGAGTGAATGGTTTATGTTTGGGTATGAGCCCCCAAGTTGCCTGTGGACTTCTGGAACCCATAAATTTCCTAAGGTTTTCTTAGCCAAGGAATACTCAGAAGTGGTTTTGCCAGTCCCCCCACCCCTCTGACACATAGCCTACAGCAGCACCTGATAGTTATTGCTAGTCTCCCATTCAAGTACTAATCAGGGCTGACCCTGATTAGCTTCCAAGATCAGACAGCTTATAGACAGATATTGATGCCCATGAATCAGTAGATATTTGTGTGAATAGTGATAGAAATGCAAAGTTTGTGAGTATGGTGATGAAGTGACACATTCAGTTCTGGGCACGAGATCTTGCCACAAACCCAGATGCCAACTCTGCCCATGCATCTATATAGGAAATTTCATCACCCACAACAGTAGAGATATTTTTTCTTGATCATTCTCTAATGGGATATATGTGACCCTCTGTAACAATGCCCTTCAACACTCTGCATTGGGCAAACAGGCTAGTCTCACCACCAGAGGACAAATGGACATAAATCAGACATTAGATATGGGAATAGACAAAAAACCAGTTGCAAAACACTTCAGTCTTCTACCTCAGATCTCAGAACAGTGGTCCTTGAACAACAACAACAACACTTCAAAGGGCAATTGGAAAGAGTAACAGCAGAATTGAGATACATCCACTAACTCCAGTCCATAGCCAATGGGTTTAAGTGAGACAATGGTTTCCTGGCATACTACACATAACATACTACACATCCGGCTTCAGAGGGGGAGAGAGGCAGGCCAGTTCCATCAGGTCTAGCCAAAAGTATAAGGAAGAGCCCTCCCTCCAACCCATCTGTCATGTCCATGGATCCAGAGGGAGAGACGAACCAATTAACTTGACCCCTTCCCCACGACCATTCCCTTATCCTTTTCTGTCATGTCTTTTTAGATTGTAAGCTTGAGGGCAGGGAACTGTCTAATTAAAAAAAAAAGTAAGCCACTCTGAGAGCCTTTGTGGCTGAAGAGAAGGGTATAAATACTCAAAATAAATAAAATAAATAACATTTGTTAATACCCCAGCCTCATGAGAAAAGCATCTGGGGTTCACAATTTTCTGTTTCCCAGTCATCATCATGCTACATCTCAAAAACTCCCTCCATCATTCATATGGTTACCTACCCATATTGACTTTATGGAATCTCTCCCCCCCCCCCCAGTTTTGTGCCCACCCTGATGACTTTAAACCATAGCTAAAACTGAACTTGTCACTTCATCACTTTACCTAAACATTTAGCATTTCTCTTAATGTTGGACTATGATTCTGGAGGCCAGAGTTTGATTCCCAGCTCAACCACAAACCCCACTGGGTGACCTTGGACATGCCACAGTCTCTCAGCCTCAGGAGAAAGCAACCTGCTCTGAACAATTCTTGCCAAGAAAATGTCTTTGGGTGGCCATAAATTCCAAATATCTTGAAGGCAAACAACAAAACAGCAACATTACTATGCACGCACATCCCTGCTCATTCATGGGCATAAATGTCTATAAACACTTCATTGCATGTATCTGATGAAATAAACTCAGTCTATGAAAGCTTATACTACAATTTTTTTTTCTCAGTCTCAGAGTTTTGACAATATTCATAAATCATTGTGACTGTGGTAACTTCTGTACAAAAATGTATTATTTATTTCATTTGTATTTCATTTCTCCACTCTGGAAAAAAGGTGACATACAAATGAAATTAAATAAATAATAAAAATCAAATGCATAATAAATTAAACTCTTAAATTCCCCCCAAGTCAGCAGAACCCACAAACATAATATTTTGATGACAGTCATGTGTATTTAGGAGGATGTGTTTGTAGAAACCTACCTCCACAAGTCAGGTTAGGTCTACAAACCAGAGGCCTTTACCTTCCAATTTCACCCAATTCAAATTATGGGGAAAGAAAGCACTGTATACAATCAAATCCTTCCCCCGCCTAAGTAAATAAAAATGGCCCTAATCTACAGCATCCACGTAAGCCTGCTAAATGTTCAGAATATATCAGGAGAGCAGAAAAGGGAGAGATCCAGCCATTAGCTTTCTTCTTGTAACTGTTAATAGCAGTATTCAAAGTACATAACCTTGACTATGGATACTCAGCACTAGTTGATGGTATAAGCGGGAAAAATCATATATGAAAACCTATTCTAGCAGCCTGTCTCTATGAATACTTTATCTATCTGCTAAAGAAAGACAAAAGTGTAGGGAGCAACTGAGTCCAGGAAAGAGGTAATAGAGCTTAATCAATTTGTACACTTCACTCTGTGTCAAAAAGCAGAAACAGAATTTGAACTATTTATATGTTTTTACTCACCATAAGGGCTTCATGTAAAATGTAAGCAATGATAACTTCACTCATTCTTTCTCCTCTCTTCAAAAATCCTTTCACGAGGTCAGTTACGGAGCCTCCATTACACAGCTATAGGTGTATAAACACAAAATTACAAAAGAAAGAAAAGTAATTGTCGCAACATCCTACCTCTTACTAGACAGGCTTCCTATGATAAGAATTAGTTCCTAATCAATTTTTATTTATTCTCCCATTTTTGCTACTGATCCCCAAATATTCTTTTTCTTCCTACCTATCTTTCACAGTTTTCCCATTCTAAAGAAACTTCTTTATTACGCAAATATTTTCCATTAAATTATTTTCAATAAAGATACAATAGCTGGCCATTTTAGGACATTAAGAAACATTGCTGTATTAATGCACAATAAACACTAAATTAGAATTACTGAGAACTATGGAGCTAAGTGTCTGTATTGCAATTCCTGCTGCAACAGGCAGCAGCTACAGCAAAAATGTCTAACTTATAAGCAGCAATAACCTCAAACTCCCAGGCACTGCAGGGAAAACCACTATTACTCAGGAAACAGTGGCATCACTTTTGAGCCCACAAAATCCACAGTCTTCAGCCCTGCGAAAACTCAGCTCTGCCAGATTCTCCATGGTGGTCCCATCACGTCATACCCAATGTCATTCCTCCAACTGCCAATCATTCCTTCCTCTCTTTAATCAGCATTTTTTTCTCCCACTGCAATTTGCCTGTTAAGCTTGTGGACTTAATGTACTGTACTCCTGGCAGCAGCCCGTTTGGGACTGTGGCAGCGGCCTGTTTTGAGAGCAGGCTGTTTGGTTGCCACAGTCCTGGGCTGATCGTGGCCAGAGTGGCCAGAGGCTGCTCCTTGCCACCCATCTGCTTTGGGCCATAGTTAATCTTGGGTTTGTTTTTATATTGGGCACAGTTTGGTTCGAGATTGGCACTCCCTCCCCCAAAAAAGTGGAAAAGAGAGAGACTAAATACCATGATGGCATCAAATCCCATCTGATCTTGGAACTAAGCAGGGTCAGGCCTAGTTAACATTTGGATGGAAAAGTGTCAAGGGATACCAAGTGCTGAGGAAGGCAAACCACTCCTGAATATTTCCTTGCCTAAGTAAATCCTATGAAATCATGGGATTGCCACAAGTCAACAGGTGAATGGAAGGCACGAATGAATACACAATACAGACACATATACTATCCATGAAACTAGCATTATGCTTCTCATCCAGTACTCTTAAAAACGGAGATTCCTATTAATAGGCATTGGTGTGCATAAAGTAAAGAAGCAGTTTTGTTCTCCAGCCTTTACTGAAAGGCTGCTTCTAATACTGCAGTTAGGTGAAAAAATATTAATTGCTGTCACTGAAAAAGAAACCCAAAGCATTTAGGCCCATGAAGAATTATACATAAGTATTCTGAGTTAGCTTGTTTACTTATAGCCATTATACTGCCCTTTTTTTTTACAAAGTGGAACTAGTGGCAGTAGGAGACACACCATTTACAAGAGACTTCTTACAATGCATGTAAAAGATGGAAGATTAAGAAGTACAGCAATCCCCGTGTTTTCCTCTGACCTGTACAAATACTGTAACCCCACCCCACCTTTCCCTGAGTTACTATTAGCCTTGTTCTATTTTCTTCACAGCTCAGGGGAAACCTCATGGGCAAAGAAGCTCCTCCAATTTAATTCTCTTATCTCAATGTCTATTTTTACTAATTGTGTCAACATTCTTTCCACAATGACTTTCTTTGCAGTCACAGATTAAAACACTAGGCATTTCCATCGATTCCTCAGCACCCCAAATAGCCAACCCCCATTGGACTAAAATGAAAAGGATGAACATATGGTTTAGCAACAGTACCATGAAAAGTGAATTGAGAAGGAGAGGGAAATAAAAAGAATGCAAAGAACCATGTGAGATCTGTTAACTTGACATATTCTGCAGCTTTTTACAAACTAGCTTTGAAATGCATTTTAGAAGGAGTGGGGAGGGGGAGAAAAGATTGAGAATTATTGACCAAATTCTTCCTTAAACTAACCAGCAGAAAAATCCATGTGTACAGTTGATACAGATGCACACTGTATCACAGTGTTAATCAGAACATGTTCAGAGAAGGACACCCAAATGTTGAAAGTTGGAAGATGGAAACCCCCTGCCACATAGAAATACACAATCAAAGCACTCCCAGTAGATGGCCATCCAGCATCACTTAAAAACCTCCAAAGAAGGAGACTTCACTACACTTTGAGGCAGTGTATTCCATTTCAAACAGCTCTTGACACTAGAAAGTTCTTCCTAATGTTTAGGTGCAATTTCTCTTCCTGTAGTTTCAATCCCTTGCTCCATGTCCTTGTCTCTGGATCAGCAGAAAACAAGCTTGCTCCATCTTGATTTACATGGCTTCTTGAATTGTGTTGCCCAGAACTAGACACAGTATTCCAGGTGCTGGCTGGGCCTCTAGGAGTTGATGTCCAACACATCTGGAGAATCAATGGTTCTTCAGTTCTTGGTTTATAGCTAGGCTTGGGAGAACTTAACCAGGATCCCTACTACACTCTCGGTTGTGTTGGTACCACTTGATAAATGGCTGTTGATTTTCAGCCTTGTATCCAAGTCACAGTCCTTTTCACATTCCTTCAGTGTTAAAAAAATAAATATGGCACTAAGAGTCACCACTGCGAAAGAGTACTAAAATCTGCATTTATTGTAAAGGAAGGTACTTATTTCTATTATTTACAATAATGGAATATATGCAAAATAAATTTGTCCATTCTTTTCTAAACTTTCAGGAAAAGATAACTTTTTAAAAACCAGCCTTTAGACAAACCTTTATTATAATGTTAAGGTGTATCCATACATGTAGAATTTCAAAATGCACTGAACTGCAGCATACTAACTGCTACTGCCATCTCTATCTACAGTACTATCTATCTATATCTACTGTGAATTCATTCTTAAACTCGCATCTGGCTTTTGCTTGTCTATATAATGATGAAAACAAAGTGTTAAGAAATCTACCCTTTATTCTCTACACTGGTAGAGGCAATACTATATGCTCTGTCTGCCCAAGCAAGGGGTTGTAATCTATAATTTTCCACAGAAAATTACGAGTATTTGCCAGACCTTGGTGTTCTAAAAACTACTTGTAGTCACAAATCTTTAATCTTGCAGAGGGAGAAAGGATGTGATTTTTAAAGAACAGAATTACTGTAATTGGGAAGTAAAGAAGAGGTATTACTGGTCTGATTATTAGAAATGACTGAATTAAGGCTAGTTTAGAGCCGTAATGGATCAAAGAAGGTAGAGCTGAATTGAAAGGAGCAATTATAAAGGACAGCATGGAAAAATAGCCTGGTCTAAAGAGGGGTCTTTTATTGGCTTGCACATTTGTTTCCCATACATGGTTTCTTTTTAAAGACAATATATAATGTAGTATAATTAGAGCACGTAGCCAAAGGGAGGGGCAGCTCTATTTTCAGGGCTATTGATGCTGGCAGGAATAATAGTTCTATAGCAGACCATTTTGTCCTCATTCACAAAGTGGTTTCAGTTAGTACCCTCCTTTTGTCCACATTGTTATTTGGCTGTTTCCATACAGGTGGTAGCAGAATAAAGGAGTACAAGGAAGGAGATGCACAATAAACCAGATTATATGTGGGCCAAAAAGTAATGAAAATGGAAGCAAGCTTTTACCGAACCTAATTACAAGGTGAAGTGTTAATATTTTTTTTAAAAAAATGAATACTTTACACTAACAGCTGGACATCTTGTGCCCCTCCAGTTGTTGAACAGCAATTCCTATTACCCCTAGGCAGGATGGTTAAAGGTGAAGAACGGTGGGAGCTGAAAATTGCTACTCCTGGATTACAACAAAGTCATCTGTTGCTATTAAAATGGACTTTTTAATATAAGCCATTCCAGAACCATTTGAATCCAAGCAAATATTAAGTTCAATCCATGATAACATGAAGTCACACAGAATATAAAGTACTGTACTAGGAAAAATCTGCTAATGCAACAATCATTCAGGGAAATAATGGCTCCACATAACTGAAAAAAGGCATTTAGAACAAAGACTATGTATTTGATAAATACTAATCCAAAACTGGAAAGGGAAAATACCCTCACATGCACACACCCCAAAAATCCTTGAATGTACATCCATTACTGAAACTATATACTGATACGGTATATTCTCATTACACTTCTGTCTCTGGTAAACAGATTTTGCATGTTTACAGCCAGCCTGAATCCACCTATTCCAATCTAACCTTAAAAGCTATGAAAGACTACATCTGCATCTGCATCAGCATGCTGATGACACTCAGCTCTATTTCTCCTATATTGGGCTAAACAGTAAGATAGAGACTCTGTGGAGTGGTGGTTCTTAAGTCCAAGAATCAGGTAATCAGTCTGTCCTGAATAGGGTTGCACTCCCCCTGAACGAACAGGTACAAAGCTTGGGAGTGCTCCTAGGTCCATCCTTGTCACTGATGGCCCAGGTGGACTCTGAGGCACAGAGTGCTTGGCACCAGCTTCTACTTCTGCATCAGCTTTCCTGGATAGAGATAACCTATCCATCGTAGTCAATGCACTGGTAATCTCTCAGTTTGACTATGTGGGGCTTCCCTTGAAGAAGACTTGGAAGATGCAGCTAGTACATTTAGCTGACTGGACTACTATGTAGACAGCATATCAAGATAGTCTTGAGAGAATTGTACTGGCTACCAATACATTTCTGGTCTGAATTCTAGGTGTTTGTGATGCAGGGCCAGCTGTACATAATAAATAAGATTGGACCACATTAGCACTTGTAATGGAAACACCACCAGGGAATACAGAAGAGCCTTCCTGAAATAAGGCCAGTCTTCTTGCTCCTACAGTGGTGAACCAGCTGCTTATGGGAAAGCCACAAGTAATTTGTAAGTGCAAAAGCATTCTGGTGTCAACTTTTCAGTTAAAGGAAAGGCCATATTTTAATGTTAAAGCATAAAATCCTTGGAAAGTAGGGTTAAGAAGGACAGATGTCTGATAGCAAGTCTGCAAGTTTTCAGTTAGGATCAACAATACTGAGTAGATAGATAGACCAATAACTGATTTGGTATAAAGCAACTATTTTTTTTTCCTATTTTTCAAAAACCTATTTGAGATTAGGTGACAGTTACTTATGCACACAGAATTATGACTACTATAAAAAGGAATTTTGAAACAATTTTCAGGGCTCTTAGATATGCATATATACCACTGTTTCTCTCTAGCTTAAGTCTGAGTCCCTGGATGCCATAATAATAATAATAATAATAATAATAATAATAATAATAATAATAATAATAATAATAATAATAATTATTTATTTATTTTTACCACGCATCTCCAACAAGATCGAGGCGGCTTACATCAGTAAAATCCATACAACAGAATTAAATCCCACAATCCCCCTCCCTCCTTAACCTCAAATCAAAAACAATAGGTACAACATAATAATAACAATAATAATTACCATAAAGGCAACAGATCCCATCTTATCTTGAAAGCTAAGCAGGGTCAGCCCTGGTGAGTACTTGGATGGGAGATCACCAATGAATACCAGGTGGTGTAGACTATATTTCAGAGGAAGAAAATAGCAAAGCCACCTCCAAGGATTCCTTGCCTCAGAAAACTCTATGAAATTCATGCGGTCACCCTAAATTGACAGGTGACTTGGAAGAAGGCACATAGACACACTATACAAGCTTAATATTTGTAGAAGCCTGGTAGATTTCAAAGCTTTGCCTTTGTCTAAATTTACAGGAATTGTGAGGACATAGGAATCAGCCTTATACCTTGTTTCATGACTAGTTCATCCAGCCCATTGATGTCTACAGTGACAGGCTACAGATGTCTGGACTCAAGCAAATGTCTTTCAAATCATTTGTTTCAGAAACTTAAAAAAACCAACAACCTGGAAACAGGAATTGAATCCAGGACTTTTTACATGTAATTTGCTCCACTTTCTGCACTACGTTATAATCTTTTGCGATAAGTACAGAATGCCTACTTTCCACATGGAGCACATACCGCATTCAGTATAAGCTCCTGCTGTCGACATTCAAAGCCCTCCATGGACTGGCCCCTCCTTACTTATCAGACCTTCTTTCTCTTCACCTTCCCACCAGGGCCCTCCGTTCTGGTAGTCAAGGGTTCCTGTCTCAGCCCAGGATTTCCTCTGCCCCATCCCGGATTCGCCCCTTTTCACTTGCTGCCCCTCACTCCTGGAACCTTCTTCCTCCACAAGCAAGAGCCATCACTTCTTTAACCAGCTTCAAAACGGAGCTGAAAACCATCCTATTCAGAGAAGCTTTCCCAGGCATCGCATAATTGTCGCTTACTATCTGATGTTCTGTTGTTGGCTGTTTATCGATCCATTTCCTGTATTCCTATGTACTGTATATGTATTATCCTACTTGTGATTATGTATTTTCTCTGGATAATGATTAACCATCCATTATGAAGCCTTGCCCTCCCTCCAGTCCATCTGCCTTGGTCCAGACCTCGGAGGTTGAGAGGAACTGCTGGACCTCTTACCCTTTCCCTCCACCACTCCCTTCTCCTTCTGTGTCATGTCTTTTTAGATTGTAAGCCTGAGGGCAGGGAACCGTCTAACTAAAAAGATTGCATGTACAGCGCTGTGTAAATTTACAGCGCTTCATAAATAAAGGTTAATAATAATAAATAATAATACTGTCTCCTACTATAGGACAAAACTCACACAATATGGTAAACATGTATTTCTTTAAACAATTTAATACTTTTGATACCTGTAGAAGTGGACCATTTTTCTAACCACTCCAAATGCAGTTGTGATAGTACAAAAACAGTCCAATTGAGTATGTAGTAACTATTTTCCTTGATGGGATTGACACAAGCTGAAAGCCACTCAGAATTTAATAGCCATCAGGCACTGTGAGAGGCATATAAAGAGATTTCTAACCTGAACAACTCTGCTCAGAACCTTGTTCTGCTTTAGATGTAGCAAATTGCTTAGATTCCAGTTCCAAGCTAATGGTACCAAAGACTGTAACAAGAATGGGCAACCAATGGCTTGCAAGCACCCAATGGTTGCATTTTATGCAACCCGCAGTGCTTCTGACAGTCTCTGCCTCAATCTTTCTTGATTGAGTAGAGCAGAAACAGCCTATTTTCCACCTAAGCAGGGAAAAGAAAAGCCTTTGGAAAGGGCAGATTCCAAAGTCTTCCGTGTAAGTATGTTGAAGCCATGGATGAGATGCTGTGAAAGGACAATGATGATATATGTGTTTGAGTGCATGGATGGAATGTTAAATGCAAATGCTGAAGAATGGATGGATGGTGTGGGTATATGAAGGGAGAACATGACCTTAAAATCTTTATTACCCTCACAGTAGTTCTATCCAAAGATTGTCACCAACCCAAAGATTCCTCAGGCAGGCTTTAAATTAGCAAACACACTGCTGCCAACTGGATCACAGTAAGCCTCCATGATGATTATTCTTTAGGATTAAACGTGTGTGGTTAGCATAATTAATTAACATCAAGGACTGCTGCAAGGAAGAATGCAGAATGCAACCCTTTCAGGGCAGTCCTGCCAAACTATAAAGATGAGTCATCATATATAATTCCTTCTGTTTCCAAGTTCAACCTGGGAGTACTGTTGCTTATGTAGCAAAAACAACACACCCACACACAAGAGAAAGACATTAGTAGGCTTTGGATAAACCTATGATTTGTGTAAACTAGAGTTGGTAACCTTAGGCACAGGGACTGGAACAAGTCCTCTGAAGTTTACCTCCCTGGGCAGACTCCCTCCCTCTCCCTTTCCCACCTTTGCATGGGCTTTTCCCAGTCCAAAAACCTAAAATGTCTATCCTAAGACTTAGTTACTTGCAGAAAGAGTGTGAAATATATCTAAAATATACTGGCATTTTTGGTTCCACTCCTTTGCCTTCACTTACCACTGGAATGCAGCCTCTGAGAAATACTCTGAAATTGAGATTCCTCACCCCTGGTTGTACTCTTCTTGAGATTCACTCTCCTTGGTTGTACACCTGGTTGTACCACTGGTACAACAAATATTAGGGGAGATGTGAAGAAGCTCCCCCAAACAGCCCAGGGCGAAAAAGTGGAAAACTGTGCTGGAAACAGTATCCTAGAAAAGAGGAATCTCAAAGAGGAGGTCTCTATACTGCAGCATTTTACTGCAAGTCCTGCTTGTTTCCAGTAATTATATAGTGCAGGAAGCTTTGTGGGTTAATGTGCTGCCTCTCCACAGGTATACCTAAATATTTAACAATGGTTTCCCTAAATAAGTAGAGCTCCCATACATCCTTTGGTCATTTATATAGGACTTGAGCAGGAGAAATTCTACTGAAATCACCAGATATCTAAAACAGGCCAAGTGGGCCCAAGACTTCCCTTAACTCATCTGACCCTAGGGTACTTCAGATCAGTGGTGGTGGTGGTTCCCATGTCAATGGGGTATTGAATCCATTCCAGGTTCAGTGTAAATTTTAAAGGGACTATACAAGATACTGAAACTATTGGAAGTGGACAGCATTCAGTACCTTGTGTAGTTTCTTTACAATTCAGGCTAAAACTCAGAGCAGATTCATTTCCCTACTGACACGGGTGCCACATAGTGCTCCTCATGGTGACATTCAACTTGTCCTGAGCTTACAGCTCTTCAAGCTTGCTTCCACCTGTTATTCTTCTTCCATTCTGGGCTGTGTCCTCCCTGTCCACCACTGATTCCACGGGGGCATCAGAAAAGACACTTCAAAATAAAAATTTATTTCATTTACATCCCTAGAAAGGGACATTGGAGAAAAAGGGTTCAAGTGTACTCATAACAAAATTAAAACTATTGTAGGTAAACAAGTTAAAAACAAAACAAGATGTGGGGGGGGGGTTAGCACACAAAAAGTTACCATATTAGGATGCAGTGTATAATATTAAAACATGATTGATTTAGAAAATAAATAAAAAATTAATATCCAGGGTCTAAAAACAGACAAAAGAGTCCAAAAAGAATTTTTGTATAATACTGTTGAAAAGGTAACAGTAGTGGTAGTTCCAGTCCCCTTCAAGCTTTAGACCAAACTTTAAAAGGAACTATCCAAGGTAGCTCCAAAACAGGATCAGATCCTTGGACAGATCCTTTAAAGTTCAGATTAAAATCTGGAGTGGATTTACCCTTCCAATGATAAGAAGCTATCAGTTGCCAATGGGCAACAGCCACTCTAGCTTACATCTTGTCTGTGTGTTTATTTGTATTATCTTAAGCAGTTCAGTGTAAGGAAGTAGTTTTTGATGTACAGTTCTTTGTGCACTTTTGAATTTTCTGTTTCTTGGATCAGTGCCTCCCTCCCAGGTTTCATTTCTAAAGTACAGGACTGTAATTACCTCCTACTTGCACCTACAAATTATCTGACCAAATTAGAGGAACCTAAAGGCCCTTTCACACACTTTATTTAAGTATTCAAAGCTGCAAATGATATGTCTTCAGGTTACCTTTCTGTTTATGTTTAGCATAAAATGACTGATGTTCAAGAAGGAAAAGAAAAGCAACCTGGATGACCTCAGCCCACATCCTGATGGGCATACTTGTTTGAATGAAACTGCCCTTCAAATATCTTCTAGAAAATTTCCACCAACACAAGGTTTAGCAGGTAAGCAAGGAAACAGATAATAAAAATACCACGAGATTGTCAATGTAATCCTAAATGTGATGACTCATATTATTTTTAATACAATTTGACTAAGGCACGTTACAGACTGCCGAGAAGTGGCGGTTTGCCACCGCCGCCAGTTGTAGCGCCCGGGAACCGCAGCAGCCAAACTGCACGGTTCCCAGACACTGCACAGGAGCGTGAAAATCATGTTCCTTTCTGTGCCCCGGAAGAGACGCCACGAGGCGCTAGTCGCGCACTCGTGGCGTCACTTCCGGGGCGACACATGCGGACACAACATGTCCAGCACGTAAAGATGGCGGCACCCGTGTGTATAGGGCGCCAACATCTTTATGCCCTCGCCTCGTGCTAGGGGTGAGGCCGGTGTGGATGCTAGGTCCTCGGCCAACCCCTAGCACGTGACGGGGGCGTATTAAAGGCCCGTCTATAACGCACCTAAGAAAGTACATTTGCGCCTCCACATTTGCTGGGGTTAGGGACACAGGACCCCTGTGAATGTGGAAAAACTGCAAATAACAAAAACACTATGTTCTTACTTGAGAGAACACCTCTCTAGGAATCTCTAGGTATTCCAGTACAACTCTATGGTTGACATCTGCCAGACACTGACCAAAGAATTGTGCTGGAGGAGCTACAAATGCCTTGTGGAGTGTTCTCTCTAGGAATTTCTAGGTCCTTCAGTTGACCTTTGGTTAAAGTTGACCACAGAGTTGCACTGGAGTACCTAGGTATTTCTAGAGAGAACATATTAATAAAATCTATGAATAATAAAATGTGCAAAAGTCAAAGCCACAAATGTGGAGGGACGAGTGTATAATACAGTACATGTGTCACAGCTCCACTCTAAGAAATCCTGGCATTTATAGTTCGGTGAAGTAATTAGAATTATTTGCTAGAGCCCTACAGTGTTATGGTTCAGGAGAGTGTACTAGACTTTTCTACCAGTGAATTCTAAGTACCTTACCAAACTACACATTCATTAAGATGGAGCCACAACATGTTAAAATAGCACCAAACGGCTAAAATAGCACCGCCGGCCTGAGAGGGAATTCACCAGGCAGGTCCAGCTCCATCAGGACTAGCCTGAAGGAAGGAGACTCTGCTCTCCATAACTGCCATCCGCTGACCTGAGAGGGAGTTCATCAGGCAGGTCGAGCTCCATCAGGACTAGCCTGGAAGAAGGAAGAGCCCTCTCTCCAATCCATCTGCCTTGGTCCAGGCCTCAGAGGGAGAGAAGAACCACTGGACCTCATCCCCTTTCCCTCCACCATTCCCTTCTCCTTTTGTTTCATGTCTTTTAGATTGTAAGCCTGAGGGCAGGGAACTGTCTGATTAAAAATAATAATCGTAAGCCGCCCTGAGAGCCGTTAGGGCTGAAGGGTGGGATATAAATACCTAAATAAATAAATAAAATGTGTACTGTAGATACACTCTTACTCTTAAATATCAGTGTGAAAAACTCTGGATGTTTAGTGCTACAACTCCATCTGTTCCTTTGCATTGGTCATACTGCCTGTGGCTTCAGGTGAGCTCTGAGAGTTGAAGTTTATAAACATTTGGAAGGTAATAGCTTTCTTTCCACTAAGGTCCAAAAACACACTGCAGAAATAACCCACTTTGAGACCGCTTTAACTGCCATGCTCAGACTAGGGAATTCTAGGAACTAGAATTCGTGAAACATGAGGCTCTCTGTCAGAGAGCTCTGGTGCCACAAAAACTACAATTCCCAGGACTCCCTAACACTAAGCCAGGGAAGTTATAGCGGTCTCAAGTGATTATTTTTTCCGTGTGTTTTGGACCTAAGTATATTAGGATTGTAACCTATGTCATTTGCGAATCCTTTCTAAGTGGCATACAAGAGTTATGGAGAGCAGCTACAAATGAAAAGAAGTGAATTCATATGGGGAAAACACCTACTTCCAGAACCAGCCACAGCTGATCTCCATCCTTCACATCTTTTTTGTAGTATAGTCCATAGAATTTGACCACATTTGGATGATCAGAAAGAGCTTTCAAAATGTTGTATTCAGCTTCAATCTCTTCATCAATATCCTAGTGTCATGTATCCAAAGAAAAGAAACAGAAAGTTAACAATAAATCATCTATAAAGAATAACGTCACCCTTTGCTTTGCCAATATATTTTTTTAATCAAGTACTTCTAAAAGAATTGGCAAAGTTAAAACAGAAAAGAATTACAACACTGTAAGGTATACTTACTAATGTTCAGTAAAAACATTTTGCTCTGTAGAGAATTTGAAAAGAAGCATTCTGTTTGTAATTTTATGAGAAAAATCAAGCATTCCCAAGGAATGGTCCTTCTCAGTGTCCCATCCCCAGTGATGGCACACTTGGTGGGAACAAGAGCAAGAGCATTGTTAGTAGTTGCTCCCAGGTTTTGAAACTCTTTGCCAAGACAGGCCAGGCAGGCTCAGTCCCTGTCCTACTGGCAGGGAAATTTGTTTTTATTCAGATACGTATTAGGCTTTTAAACTGACGCATTTGCTGAAGTACTGAAGTGGGTAACATTTATTTGTTCTTATGGATGTGTTTTTTAAACTACTTTGCTTTTATATTTTTAATTCTGATTTTTGCATTTTTATCTTGCATTTCATTTTATTCCTGTTAAGCCACCTTGAGCACGTTCTGTAGTAAAAAGCGAGGCTATACTTTCAGCACAAAAATAATAATTTTTTAAAAAAAGAATCCAGAGAAAAGACATCTGGTAGAAAGAAGTCAGAAGAAAGTCTTTATATACAACCATAGCTCTCTTTATCTTCTCTGCTCCCTAAAATGTCATTACTGCAAGTCCCATTAGAAACCTGGATACAGGTTTTCGTATATCTTTCAATTTGAGCTACTCCATCCTAGTAAACAATTAGAAAAATTGCATCCTGTCTTTAAAGCTCGACATCAATAAGATTTAAATCAGTAATTCTACAATGTAAGCAGTTTTTAAAAAAGACTAGAAAAGAACGGCTTCCTTACTTTTTTTCTTTCACATATATTCCTTCCAGTTCTAGTAGAACCTTTCTCTTCTAACTGCATATATCTTAAACTGCTGGGAGAAAAAAATATACCAAACAGCATTTTCGGAAAGCTAATGAACAAGTGCATCAGTGTGTGCTCTGTGACTGACAATGTAAATCTATAATAATTATTTGAACTTGGGTTAGCTTCATTTTTTTTAGATTCTCTAGTTACAAGTTCCTGAAGAAAGACGGAAATTTTCAAGTGCCTTTTTGTTGTTGTTATTGCAATGGCTCCCTCTGCAGCCACTCACACTATTCTTTCAGTTTAAGTAGAAGGGAGTTGTAAATATACAACCAAACGAACTTCCACAAACCAAGTCACTAAAGAATAAGCTATATTCTAAATGGAACCTGACAAGCAACACCATTTTCAAGTGCCAAATGGGTCTTCCAAGAACATTTGGATGCTGTGGCACAGCCTGGGAGGATAAAGCAAGAGGAAGGTCGCTGACAGTGGTGATAAAATTCACTATAGGCTTCAGACTAATCTTAAAGTGTAAACAGGAAAACAAGACTTTTGTGATGCTGCACTCTCACATTTGAATTGTAGATGGAGGGTTTCTGCTTCTTTTAATCTATATGTTTTGGAATCCAGAAATGCTATTTTCTTATCTCTGGTCTGTGGTCTTTGGTTTTATCACTGACCAACAATACACTTCTTTATTTTTTCTTTGTCTTTCTTTTGACTTGGTGGCAGAAAATATTTAAATTGTTCAGATGAACATGATCAGAAGGCACCTCAGGCTCAGGAAGAGGGAGAAATAATAACAAAAGAGCTATTTCTGAACAGAGAGACTGCAAATACATCTTAATATATTTAAATTCATTTAATTAAGATCATAATCTAGGTTGTGACTCAACAACACATTTGATAAGAAATTCTAATGGGTGGAAAAGATGAACCAATGCTTTGGAAACAGGATAAAGCTGTTCTAGCTAGATAAAAGTCACAATATTTTATTTTACAGAGCTGTGAGTTTTTAAAATAAATCATCTTTCTTAAAAGGAACCACTGATGAGACTTTAGGCTTATGCATATTCCAAGCTATCTCATTATAAAGCAATGATGCTGGGCCCCACTGTTTATTAAAAATTGACCATTTCAAGAGGGATAAAAAGAAAACTGTCTTCCTCACCATGGCCAAGATCCTGTATTCCACAAGCAGAGCTATGTTTCACCTCTCCTCTCACCCCAGCCCCACCTCTCACCATTTACATGCTGCAATCTTCTCAACATGGCTATTCAGTGGCTGGTGGGGAACTGGGAAAGTCAGAGATGCATCAGGCCATGCCCCCACAGCCAGATGCAGAATGACTGCATGACCCACTGAGATACACCAGAGTCTTCCTGAGGTCTCCCTAGATAATGTAATCATTCTATATCTGGCTATGGGGACAGAGCCAGACCTGTCTCCAGTAGTCACTGAATGGCTGTAAAGGGAAGGAGAAAGCAGATTAGTGGTGGGTGGGTAGGCTTTATTGCAGAAGGACCTCTGTAATGATCAAAAACTTCACATAAGCAGATATACATAGGACATATGCTTGCACATGTCACTTTCAAGATGCCAGCTCATAACTGGACCCAGGAAAGTCCAAAGGCTTGAGAAAAAGTTGAAGTTCCAGTAGGTGTAAGCGTTACAGGTAAATGATACGGATAAATGCAGTCCTATGTAGGTTTATTCAGAAATCCTACTATTGTCAAGAGCACTTAGTCCCTATTCAGTGTGATAAAGATATCAACAGCTAAATACAGGAATGGGGAATGCAGCTCGTCCAAATGTTGTTGACTGCAACTGTTTTCAGCTATGGTAGAGAAAGACAGAAGTCATGACTCAACAGTATTTAGAGCCACTGATAAGCTACGTGCTATAACTAACTAAGGGTTGTTTAACAGGGACCCAGGTAAATAAACCAAACAGCTACAATTCTAGGATGTAATACCACACAACATTAATATAGCACTATTATTCCACTTTTACTGCTATAGCTGTCCCCTGTGGCATTCTAGGGTTTATTATAGCTTAGTGAGACCTAAGAACCCTCCAGCTGACAATTCTAAATGATCCTCCCTAAACTGCAAATACCAGGGTTCCACAGCAGACAGCTGTAGCAGTTAAAGTGGAATAATAGCAAGCAGTAACAAGTACAGTTCTATACCACTTATCAGTATCCCTAAGCGGTTAATAATGTGTAAGCTAATTGCCCCCAACAAGCTGGGTACTCATTTTAGTGACCTCAGAAGGATGAATCGACCCTGAGCCCCTAGCTGGTATTGAACTCACAACCACTGTGCCACCAGGGCTCCTGTAGTGGTATAACAGTGTAGTGTGGTATTGTCAAATACAAGCCTAGGCAATGAACTCTAACTGGTAATTCTAGCAGCCCCCCCCCAAGAGATACCACTGGATTATTGGTGCAAGAACACCAACACCATTGATGGCTGTTGCCTCTTAGGTGGAAAAGAGATCCCATCTAAACATTAGTTAGAAGAGCTGTTTGACAGTTGAATACACTGCCTCGGAGCATGGTGGCTTAAGGGGCAGGCTGACTGTATTAACAAAATTAATAAACAAACAGAATATAGTAGAGTACAACCCCTGTATCCATGGAGGATATGTTCCCAGACTTATTGTCAATAGTGAAAATCATGGATAACAGCAGACCCTATATTTCCAGTGGAAGTTGACCACTGAGTCACACTGAAGGTCTTCCACATGCCTATAGAGGTATTTGGTGGAAGTTGGCTATACAGTTTACTGAAGGACCTCCAGATTTCTGGAGAGAACATATTTTTTCAGACACAGGTAAGTGAAACCACAGGAACTGGTTGTGTGGATATGAGGGTTGTACTGTATTATTGACCTCATCCAATCTGTGTGAGTTCCAGGTTTTGAGGAACCTTCTCATACTGGATTATCATATCATCCTCACTGCTGCCATCATTGCCTATTCATTTGCATGCTCTTTCACTCTCTCCTCACCCTCATTTGGATTCAATCTGCACAGCTGCCAGAATGAGAAGTCAGTGGCTGGAAGCTACTGTACTTCTCTTTTTCTCTGTTCTCATTTGCTTAGTGTGAACAGGTGAGCAAGGCACTGATACCCAGGAAAAGTTTGCTCCAAGGACTGGGAACCTACTCTCTAATAGGGTTTAATCTTTCACAGTGGCCCAATGACTTCAACACCCAATGCTAGCCCTGACCATATTCCTGGCTCAACAGAAAAAAACAGCCCATTCAACCTTGGTCTACAATGATTCTCCAAACTACTGTGGTTTACCACTTGTGTATTAAAAAGAAAGTGATACCACCCAACACCCAGTGATACATGCCTAATAAAACTGCAGTTTGGCCATGAAAATAATCTCTTTTCTCCATTTCATTGTGAGACTCATTCATGTAACCATCATGAGTTCTACCACTATTAATTTTAAATGTCGCTTACGTGAACTGGATCCAAGATTTTGACAGCTGCTTTGCTCCCATTTTTCTTGTTGAATACTTTAAACACTTTGCCATATGTTCCTTTGCCAATTGTCTCAACGATTTCCCAGGTATCCGAAGGATCAGGAAAGCTATCAAATATTATTGTTTTGCCTGTTAAGGGCAGCATCTCAAATAATGAATCCTGGAAATAAAAACCAAAATTTCTGCAAATTGAAGTAATTATTAACAAGCATCCATTGTGGTTATAGATGAAACTGAATAGGTACAAATGCATTCCACCTAGAATGTCTGTATGCTAGTAACAAGAAAAATGAACAAACACAGGCAATTATTATTATTATGTTATTATTATGTTTATTTTATGGAGTGCCATAGGTTTTACACAGCACTTTACAAAGCAAAACAATAAAAAAAAAAGATAAAGTTGTTCTCAGTTTAGCTTCCTCCAGATGTGTAGCATTACAACTCTCATCATCCCCAGTCAATATGGTAGACAATTCAGTCTTCTGCCTTCAAACTATGTAAGACTGTGAAGGACTGATAACAGCTGTTATACAGGTTATGCGGGGAAACAGCCCCATAGAGCCAGCAACATGACATTTGAAATCACTGCACTGTCATATAATAACTACAAGTTCTCATTTAAGTCACATTTCTGCTATGAATTCATTAAACTGGGGTGACAAATGAGTGTGACTCTTCAGGCATTGCTGGAGTGCAGCTTCCATCACCTTCATCATTAGCTATAACACTGATGAAAGCTACAGTTTCAAAACATCTGTGGAGGCTCACAGGTTGCCCCAATCTTGCATGAAGTATTTTTAGCTCAGCTGCATTTTACTGCATCAACCACACAGGCAAGACAATACTGGTCCATCTTACAAGATTGTTGTAAGGCTAACAGTGGTCCTTTAAGAGATTTGGGCTTCATCTCCCCGAAGCCTTAGCCATGTTGGTCAACAGTCTGGGATTCTCGGAGATGAAGTCAAAAATCTCTTAAAGAGCACAGTTTGGAGACCATTGGGTAATGAAAGAAGTTACCCTTTCTGCTATATGATTCTACTATATAGAACAATGATTCAGCCATAATTGCCAGTTGCATCATATGTAATCATAAGGAACATAGTTTGGTGATGTGCTGGAGCGCCCTGCCTGAGAATTTTAAATACCCTTTCTTTAAATGCAGGTTCCATGGCAGTTGAAGTGGAATATAGTTCTGTAATCATGTGGTGTGAAAGAGTCCAAGGTATGTGAACACTTCGCGCACTCAATTAGCTTTGCATTTAACAACTCGTCTGCTGCCGATATGTGGCAAAGACAAGCAAATGAGTGGGCTGACAGAAAGAGGAGATATGTCTTCATCTCTCATCCACCTAACCATTGCTTTCCATCCTGGCCATGGTGGAAGGTAGGTCTATCCTACCTCAGGTAAAGAACAAAATGGCAATCCTTTCCATTTCACATACAAAAGTCAGCTGGATTGCCAGTTTAGTCTTTCCTCAGTAGTTGCAGTGGAAGAGCATATTCCACCAAGCCTGCAAAGGAGTGAGATGAGGATTGTATAAGGGAACATTAAAGAGCAAAATCACCACAAAGGAGAAACAAATGAAATTGGCTTTATTTACAAGGATTCCATCTTAGGCTATGACATCGGGGTTATACAGATGGGCAGCTCCATGCCACCCGTTTTGCCCCAGAAGGAGGCTGCAGCAACTAGACGCCGTGGCCTCCAGAAGGACCAAAAAGAACCCGCTTTTGGGTGGGTTCTTTTGCATCCCAGCAGGGGCACCATAGGCACTCTCGTGCTCCACGATGACACCATTTGGGTGCTGCGCCACACAGATATCATCATGGTGCACAACATATGGACGGGTGTGTGCCATAATGGTGCATGGGCAGCAGAACAAGGGCTTTGAGTGTGTGAACACTCAGCCCTAGCTGAACTCTAGTGCGCGTAAAGGCCAGCACAAAGTGCCAGTCTGTATAACCCCACAGTTACTTCTGTTGCTCTGCTTGGCTACATGCTAGTGCAGGAGTGGGAATCATCGGCCATCCAGATGTTGCTGGACTGTAACTTCCCACGTGCCCCACCATTTGGAATGTTGGCTTGGGCTGATCATAGGTCTTATTATTCCCACACTTGTGCTACAGAGAAAGCAAGAAGAGGACTGACTGGAGAAGGAAGTGAAGTCATCCCTAAGAATATCAGTCTATGTCAATGCTATATAAAGTGGTGGTCCAAGGACTGGTATCAGTCCCCAAGCCATTGGCTACTGGTTCCTGGTAGGTTTCTAAGAAAGAAAGAAACACCTGTAATCAAAGGGCATAAATATTATGCCACTACCTGGCACATAGGAAAGATATAGGCTAATTCTCACTGGCGGAATAACACGGATTCGATTCCGCGTCTGCCACGCTATATTCCCCGATTCCAAAACGCTCCTCGTTCACACTATGAAAAGGGGGCCTGTTTGGAATCAGGGTTTTTCTTTTGCATGCTTGTCGTTCCCATTGGAGAAAACAACAGCCATCCTTCCTTTGCCCTGTCCCCCTTCCTGCCTTGGGGAAGGAGCGGAGGCCTGGCAACAGCCTGCCTGCCAGCCTGCCTACCTGGGTACTAGTGGCTGGAGCCTGGCGGCAGTGGCGACAAGTGTCAGGGCTCAGTGTTGGCCCTCTCGTCCTCCTTTTTTCCGGCTCCTTTTCTGCCTGCTGGCCTCCTTCCCCTTCTCTGCCCCGGTAGGCCTACCTTAGAAGGAGGCCGAGGTGGAAGGAGAGAGGCAGGCGGGGAGGATGGAGGACATGCGTGCCTCCCCAGCGTCCATGCCTGCGTCCTCCTGGCCCACAAAGGAGGGGAGAGAGTCAGGCCGGGAGGATGGAAGCACACACACACATCCTCTGTCCTTCATCCTCTCGGCATGCCTCTCTCCATCCGCAGTGGAAAATGGTCCGGCATTGAGGAGGAGGAGAGGGCCAGCACTGAGCCATCGCCGCTGCCAAACCCCGCGCCAGCACCCAAGTAGGCACGGAGGCCAGCCAGCGGAGGGAGGGAGGATGAGGAGCAGTGATCCAAGGATGGCAGCAGGCAGGGAGACCATTGGGGGTCCCTCTGGGGTCACTGCCACCCTTGGATCACTCGATCTAAGGGTGGCAGTGGGGAGAGACCCACAGAACCCGGGAGGAAGAGGAGGAGGTTGGGATTGAAAAGAGGGGATTTTTTTCAAACAAAAGATATATTAATCGATTGCTTTTGCGACTACTTGCCAAGCCAAGCAGTTGCAAAATCACTCAATCAATTAATCTATCTTTAAAAAAAAGTACAAAGGCAGCACTGACAGGGGGGATGTTGGAGTTGTCAAAAACCGATGACATTTTTCTCTGCCATTTTTCCCAATTCTGAGCTGGCGTTCCCACTTATTTGCCTTGCTTTAGAATCAATTCTTTAGAAAAGTACTGGCAAAAATGTAGTGTCAGGAAACCCTGGGCTTTGGTGTTTGCCACAGGTTTTTCCCACTGGACTTGATCAAATGAGGATCAAAATCGAGTTCCAGTGGGAACTACGGTGATATACCTCGCATCGAATTTCTGACCTTTTCGTAGGTGAATAAGGCCATAATTGCCTATTCCCCACATCAGATAGGTAGGAAAGAGAGGGACACAAAGGGACAAACTAGACCCAGGTTACTCTAACTAGATGACTATCATCACTGTTACCTGGCTGTTTATGCAAAATGTTGGCATTGCTCTCCATTTCCAACAACTGGAAGGCAGAAAGCTTACTTATGGCAGTGCTGCTCAAAGTGGTGGTCTATCGACCAATGCTAGTTTATGAGGCATTAGCGGCTGATACCAAGACAGTTTCTGGGAAAGAAAGAAACAACTGTAGCCAATGGGCACAAAATAGTACGTGTCCCTGGTACACTGTAAAAAAAAGTAGCCAGTCCCTAAAACAAGTTCCTCTAAGAAGGCCTAAGTGATATAGAGTAAGCTACATGGCGCATGGTTCTTTCCAGCATTTTGCTGCAGCTTTCCAGTATCTGTTGCCTGAGGCAACTATCTCAGATAGTGAGTGCTATGGGCTTCATTGCAAGCTAGTATCTACTTTTTAAAAGTGGCAGTTAGTAACCTCTATCAATTTATTTGCCTGACACATTTGTTCTTATAAAGAAAATATGCAATACTGGAAATGAAGCTGCTTTTGATATACATAGACCTTGTACATAAGAAAACAGAAAGTCTGGCATTAGCAGACTGAGGATTAAGCCCAATTCTTTTTCATCTCCATGGTAGTCAATTGAAAAAAAAAATACGGCTAGAAATAAAGAGTAATTTTTCAACAAGTGGACTGTTGATTCATGTGTGTGAAGAGCCAGCTGGATTTTAAAGTTTAAGCACCATTTAATTTTCCTATTACAAGCCAATATTTATATGTCACAAAAATCAATTCAATATTACACTCTCCAAGTCTATTTGTCAGAGTGGATGACAACAGGAGTTAGCGACCAAAGAACTGGGTCACCCGTAACCCAAGAATTGCTTGCTTTCTGAGCTACCGATATCCAAGTTAGAAATTAAAGCAGCATATGTGATAACAGGGTCAAGGAAGGAGAAAGCCCCTAAATGAAACAATTCCACAACTCTGACTGCACATTCACAATATTGCTAGTGCCACAGAAGCCAGCTAAGAAAGAACTGAACAACCTATTTAGCGAATATCTGAAACAGGCTGGATTAGCAAGTGTGTAACAATTATTTAAATCAGGAACAGGAATTGTCCAGATGCTGTTGGACTACAACTCCCAGCAGTCTTCGACAAAAGAACCAATGGTGAAGAATACTGGTGGTTGCTATTTAACAACATCTGGAGATCCAAATAATTCCCACGCCTGATTTACAATAACACCAAAGCGGGCAATGTTTTCAACATGTTATAAAATATAAAGTTTGCATAGTGGCAGCCATCAGCAATGCAACGCAACCTATCACTTTCTTCATGTTTTACGCATCAAATGGTTTCAAGCTAGCTAGCTGGAAAAAAATGAACATAATGTGGCCTTCACCAACCTGACATCCTCCAAGGATACTTCTCCCCTAAACCCTACCAGCATTAACAGAGGCTGAGGTTGTGATCCAACATGGGTTTTGAAAGGTTACTTTGGAGACTATGGGGCTGTGCAGACTGCCCCTAAGGGGTGGCCTGCAGCTGTCTTTTTTAGAACCAGATCGGGGCCGCGGCAACCTCACACTGTGGTCCCGACCTGGCCTTTCTACGGTGCAAAAAGGAGCCACAAAAAGCAGGTCCTTTTTGCGTCCTGGAAAGGGTGCGGTAGCCAACGCATCATAGCTTTACTGTACTCCTTTAGTGTTGCACCATCTAAACATAGTGCCAGAGGAGTGTGGGGATGCCGCATGCTGTGTGGTGAGGTGTGCAGTGTTACGTCACCATGGGGGCAGAGTTGGGGCATGCATCATGTGGATGCCATGCCCTGAGTCTGCCCCCAGGCTGGCCTTAATGGCTGGTCTGCACAAGCTGTATAATGTCCACAAGCTCCTAAATTAGCATTCGGGGAGTGGTAATTCAAGAAAGTAACATTTAAAAAACTTTGGCTTCAACATGCACCTGTAGTCCTAAACACAGGTATGAAGAAGCATATGCAGCAGATATCAGTGGGACCCATAACCCTGATAAATTCCCTGGAATAGACCATTGTACAGACACTTAGCTGAGTTAGCTGTACATTCAGCAGAGTGAATCAGGCACTTCAAACTGCAGATGTTAGGAAGCAGCAGCCAGAAGTGGATAACAAAGTCGCCTTAAGCCCCCTAAGCTGGTTCAATGGCTTCTTATCCCCAGTGGTGAAGAATAGCCAGATGTCCTCTTTTTCCAGGACATGTCCTACATTTCAACTTTCTGTCCAGGAGGCATTTCAAAATCTCTTCTATTTTGAACATGACTAAGAAGCATGAATTTACATTTATATTAGTGTTTTTAGCTATTATATGATAATGCCCTACATTTTTCTTGCACGTCCTACACTTTGTGGTCCTCCTTTGTGGTTCTGACATCCTAAAACCCTGCAATGGAGTCACTAGGGTTGGTCTCACCCTGTGTGGTAACTCATGGTGTCACCTCCCATTGACTTCCACCCATACCAAACCAGACAGAATCCTTGGTAATGTTTTTGTACTAGTGTTGCTCATAACTTGTAATTCCCATATATCAATGAACATAATGTGACATAAACAGCTAGCAAAATTAAAATTATACCCAAGCACAGCGTAAATGTATTTACATGTACATTAAAGTGAAAATAAGGTAGGATGCCATTTTTAAAGGAAGATTTTGCAATAACATTGAAAAACAAAAAACAAAACTTTAATTACAAAAAATAAACCTGGGGGTCTCCCCTTTGTTTTAACCACCGATCCTTGCCCCACTCACTCCATCACTTCAGCATTTTAAAGGGATGTAGGCAAATGCCACAACCCATTTCTGCCCAAAGGCAGATGTTTGGGAAGCATCTTTGGGTGTCACCTGGTGTGGTCTGCGCCTCCTAATGACACCCCTGCTTATCACCACTGTTGAAGAAAGATTGACCGCCTGTCCACTGAGGTTTTGTACATGGAAAGAGAGGGGGAAATCCATTTATTCTTCACCGCAAAATGTCTTTGGCCAGTTCTGGTGCTCAGAGAAGAGCAAATAAAAGTGGCTGGAAAAACAGCATACTGTTTATACTCATGTACAAGTCTAGAAATTTAGGTCAAGATATTGATTCAAAAAACCTGAGTCGGCTTATCCATGGGCCAGTGTAAGTACTGTACTTTTACTCTCATTTTTTTTTAAAAAAAGGGAACCAT
This sequence comes from Sceloporus undulatus, assembly GCF_019175285.1. NCBI lineage: Eukaryota > Metazoa > Chordata > Lepidosauria > Squamata > Phrynosomatidae > Sceloporus > Sceloporus undulatus. The sequence goes on from NC_056527.1 coordinate 22,820,595, forward strand.
CCCCTGGTGAAAAGAAAGCGTAATTGGGTCTGAAAGCACTGACCTCCCTCTATTCTCACATCCATCCAGCCCTTAAAGTGGGCACAAAGTTATGTCTGCTGGGATTTTGCAAGTTCTTTGGCATTGTTTTCCTTTAATTCAGCATTCAGATCCTTTGTTACATGCCCCTAAGTTTTACCCTTGACTTATCCATGGGTCATATAAAAATCCATAATTTTGGCCTCCAAACTTGCCTTTTGACTTATACATCAGGTCAACTTATAGCTGAGTGTATATGGTAGGTAATTGGCTCTTATTTGTTAACTAGAGTCCAGAAAAGTCATTTTTGGTCTGCATGACCATGGGAGCTGGGGGATTCTGGGAGTTGTAATCTAAAACTATAACTTTCCCAGACTCTGGCTGTGACATGCATACACACAGCAATGAGCCATGTGCATGTCTAGTGTATGGTTGTTGTGACATGCATACAAACAGCAACTGGCCAAACTAATCCCACAGATCCCACAGAAACAAAGCAAATCTCAAGTCAAAGTCAAGCTTTGGAGACATTGGAGTTTATCACACTGGGGCTAAATGCGCGGACGATTATCACACACAATAGCTCAAATAAAGCGATATTGGAAATGCATTCTTACTGAAATCATGAAAGTAAAAAGGTGTGTGTTAATGCTTCTTTGTGACTGCTTTAATGGCGGGTTTTGTGCGACGTCATGTGAAATTGTTTAGTGGAATTACACGATTTTTCCAGGATAGACTCCCAGTCTCCTTTGTGTGATAAACTCCCCTGCCACCAGCCAAACAGAAGAGAGATTCCCTACTTAAGTCAAGGGTTTGCTCCAAGATCTCCGCATCTAAAAATATGTTTATTGTACTGTTCCAAAACAACAACACTTTATTTTCTGGCTGCTTACTAACTCTTTGAAAGTGGATAATTGTGGCTTAGAGCTCTCTAATAAGAAATGTCAGTAGGGAGGGCCCTTGGTATCCACTGGGGTTTGGTTCCAGTCTAGCACCCTCTGAGGAGACCAACATCCCTGGATGTCGGCCCTGAGGCGAACCTATTGGCAGGGGTTTCTTGGCCAGATGTTTTTTAGGGTTGGTCTGCCATTGCCTTGCCCCTGAGGCTGAGAGAGTGTGACCCACCCAAGGCCTGAAAAAGGAATTCAAACCCTCATCCCAGTCCAATTTCAAATCGTTCCCGAGTTATGGAGGCGAACCGACCCCGGGGCTTTCAGGGCCAGGTTTGCTCCGAGGTGGATTGCCATTGCCTCCATTGAATCCAGAGTCGTAGCCCCAACACTCAAACCACTACTCCTTGCTTCCCCATGGCATTAGCGGCATCCACACTGGAGAAATAACCCGGTTTGAGAGCGCTGTAAGTGCCTTGGCTCCAGGCTATGGATTTCTGGGAATTGTAGTGTGTTGTGGGTCCCAGAGCGGAGCCTGGAGCCAAGGCACTTACAGCGCTCTCAAACCGCGTTATTCCCCCAGTGTGTTTTGTCCCCTCCAGACGCTGCCTCCTTACCTGGCTCTCTCCAGGGACGCCTCAGGCGGGGTTCAGGGCTCGCAGCCCTAGTTCCTTCCTGGAGACAGAAGAGGGTCTCTTCCCACTTTCCCGGCCCCTCTGCCCATCCAGGGACCCAGCCTGAATCCCCGTTAGGCCCCCAAAACAGAGCCCCCTCCTTCCTTCTTTCCTTCCCTAGAGGCGCTCTGGCGAGAGGCACCGATAGCCCGGCTGCGCGCGCTTTGCTCCAGTCCCGCCCGAAGGCTCTGCCCTCCAGGCGCTTTCCCCTCCAGGTCAACGGCGGGGCAGGGGCTCTCTCTCTCTCTCTCTCTCTCTCTCTTTGTGTGTAATGTGTGCCTTCAAGTCCAAATTCCGACTTATGGCGACCCCAAGGCGAACTTATCAGGAGGGTTTCTTGGCCTGTTTCTTCAGAGGGGGTTTGCCATGGTCATCCCCTGAGGCTGAGAGAGTGTGACTTGCCCAAGGTTACCCAGTGGGTTTCAGTTACTGGTGGAGTATTTCAGTCAAGGAAGCCATGGCCATGAGCTTGCAAAACCTGAGTTGACTCAGTGGGTTTCCATGGCCCAGCAGGGATCTGAGCCCTGGTCTCCAGAATCGCAGCCCAACACTCAAACCACCTGGAAACAGTCAGGGAGAAGGCCATGAAACCCGCTGGGTGACCTTAGGCAAGTCGCATGCTCTCAGCCTCAGGGGAAGGCAATGGCAAGCCTTTCAACAATTCTGGCCAAGAAATCACCACAAGTCTTCACACAGTAACAAACTGGACTAAGACTCTGGAAGATCAGGATTTGAATCATGCAAGAAAACTCGCTGGAGGACCTTGGGCAAGTCACACTCTCTCGGCCTCAGGGAAAAGCAAAGGCAAACCTCCTCTAAACAAATCTTGCCATGAAACTCACATAATCTGATCACCATAAATTGGAAATGACTTGAAGGCACACAGTAACAACAAACTGAACTAGGACTCTGGAAGACCAGGAACTGGATCCCTGCTCAGGTATGGAAGCCCACTGAGATACCTTGGGCAAGTCACACTCTCTCAGCCTCTGGGGAAGGCAATGGCAAACCTCCTCTGAACAAATCTTGCCAAGAGAATCCCATGATAGGGTTGCCTTAAGGTCACCGTAAATTGGAAACAACTTGTAAACAACAACAACAACAACAACAAAGGTTGGCCATACTTTCATGCTAAGCATTGAGAGACATGGTTTCCTTCTAAGCATCTACACAGTACAAATAAGGCACTTTGACACCACTTTAATTGTCATGGTCACATCCTACAGAATCCAGGGATTAGGATGTTTGTAAGGCACCAGGACTCTTTGGCAGAAAAGGTTAGAGACCTTGTAAAACTACAAACTCCAATATTCCATAGGATGGAGCTACAATAGTTAAAATGGTGTCAATCTGCATTATTTCTACATTGCTGATGCACAAAGGTAGCACCCTTTGAGACTAGCTGTGCAAATGATGTTGTCATAGGAGCTTTCATAGGCTTTGTCTGTTTCGTCAGTTGCATGGAATTCCTTAGATCAATACATCTGAGGAAGTAGACAGTCTCTTCAGACCACTCCTTAGGGGCAGCCTGCAGCCGCCTCTTTCTTTGCCAGATTGGGGCCTGCATGCTGAGGCTCTGATCTGGCCTTGCCACAGCACAAAATGGAGCTTCAAAAAGTGGCTTGTTTCTGCGCCACGGAAAGGGCGTCATAGCCACCAGCGTCACAGTGCTCCTTTAGTGCTGCAGCATATGGTGGGGTGTGTGGCATCACACCAGCATGGGGGTGGAGTCGGTGTGTGTGTTGTGCAGACACCATGCCCTTACTCCACCTGATGCCAGCCCTTGATGCCAGTCTATACAGCCCCTAAGTCTACGAAAGCTTATGCTACAACTTCTTTTGCACAGCTAAGGCTGGGGAATTAATTCGGTTTGACACCATGCTAGGGTTCAATACTATGGAATTACAGTTTTGTAAGATATTTAGCCTTCTCTGTCAGAGAGCTCTGGTGTCATAACAAACTATAAATCTCAGGATTTCATAGTATGGAACCAAGGCAGTTAAAGTGGTGTCAAACTGCATTAAGTTTCAAGGGTGCTGCATGATCCCTTTGCATACCAGTTTCCTTCTATACGTTTGCCTGGATCTGGAAGGGAAGATTATTTTTGGTGACTACCACCCCTCAGAATCTCTGTGCCATCCAACATGGCTGCTGCCTGAGGGAATTTGGTAAAGTGTATTTAAAAATCATAAAATAAAAAAAAACAATTTTATTTGTATCCTGCTTAGTGTTGCCAAAGTGAAAACTGGAGAGGGCTCCTATACATTTAATGGTTGTATAGAAGAAGGGATTGCAGCAACTGTAATGGTTAGTTGTGTAGAAGGAATTACAGCACATGTTGCTTGTTATTTGGGCTGTGTCTGCACTGCAGAAATAATCCAGTTTGACACCACTTTAACTGCCACAACTCAATGCTATGGAATTCTGGGAATTGTGGTTTATTGTGGCACCAGAGCTCTTTGACAGAGAAGGCTGAATGTCTCACAAAACTACAGTTCTCAGAATCCCATAGCATTGAGCCATGGCAGTTAAAGCAGTGTGAATCTGGATTATTTTTGCAGTGCAAATGTAGCTTTTGTTGCGTGACATACAACACCTGCTGAAATCCCCTCCTCTACACAGTCATTGAACATACCTGCCTTTTACCCCAAAATGGGAGTTTAGGCAGCTCACAGAAATAAAAGAAATATAACTTCATAACCTTAAGGAGAAAAAAAACGGAGATTAAAGTCATATTAAAACTGCCTCTAGCATTAAAACAATATAAAACCATATAAAACATTAATCATGGATTAAAAATAATAGAGCACAAACATTATATAATATAGTAGAAAATGAAAACATATAACGCAATCAGTTCCCACATGCCTGCTGGAATAGAAAGGTCTGAGCAGGAAGAAGTGTCTCTTTAAAAAAGGAGTTCCAGAGTCTGGGAGCAGCCACTAAGAAAGCCCTGTCCTGCATTCCCACCAAGCATGCCTGAGAAGTTATGAGAAGCTTGTAGAGAAAGATATGATATTCCAGATTGCCTGGAACTGAGCTGTACAGGGCTTTAAAGTAACATCCCCAAGCCCTGCTTATGGGCTACCAATTAAGGGAAAGGATGCTCTCTGTGCTGAAAGATTCCCATTCCTTTCCTGCAGAAAGTGTATCTGGTCTATTTCCTCTTCAGCATTCATCCATGGTTGTTCCCAAGCAACTTTGCTGCCTGATGCAGAATTACAAATGTTCTCCTCCTCACACTCAAACTGAAGAATACAGTATTAAAATCCACTGAACCATTTTGGCACAGGAGACAAACAAACAAAATACCATAAGCACATCTCCTTTTCCAGTCAGTAAAATAATGAATTAAATGACCACTATTTTGTTGCTTGTCATAACAAATTAAATTCTGTTTTCTGAGACAGATAGCTGACTCTGATTAACTGTAAGGCCAGCCCTGTGTTCATCCTCATAACAACCTTGTGAAGTAGGTTAGGCTGAGATCTGGTGATTAGCTCACAGTCACTCAGTGGGCTGCATTGGCCACTATGGGCTAAATCCACAAATGGTGATGATGAGGCCTTCCAGATACTGTTGAACTGCAATTCCTAGCAGCTCTGGTACGAGAGCCAGTGGTGATGAACGATAGGAGCTGCTTTCCAACAACATCAGGAAATCTGCATGATTCCCACCTCTGGCCTAAATCCAGTTGGTATTGCTAGTCCCATAAGTAAAAACCGAAGTCCCATTTGTTCAAAGAACTTTCATTATCACTCACAATTGGATTTTGCCTTTTAAGCTCTATACCATACCAGTTCTCCTAGACCAGGAGTGGGAATTGTGTGACCTCCAGATGTTGTTGCTGTGTGCCTTCAAGTAGTTTCTGACTTATGGTGATGCTAAAGTGAACCTATCATGAGGATTTCTTGGCAAGATTTCTTCAATGGCATTTGCCTTCTTCTGACACTGGGATTGTCTCCTAGTGTCCAACACCCAAACCAGTATACCCCACTGGGTCTCTGCTAGACATTTATCTTGATGTCATTTTGGTATCAAGTAACAACTCTTTCAGATTTTTGCTACTTGAATAAGAACTAGAACTAGAACTATGTAATAGAAATTAAATACTCCAGTAATACAGAGTTGGTATAGAACCAAGAATTACTTAGATGCAAATGTAAATAAAATTAATTTTGTTTCAATATAATTATTTCACTATAAATACTCAGCCAATGCATTATTTCATTTTTCAGGACCTATAGATGTATCCGTGATGTCAATATACCAGCTTCAAATCCTGAAACACATTGTTGTAGATTTGAAAGGTTGGTGTGGATGTCTTTACAGGATCCCTTCTAACTCAGTGGTACTTGATTCTCTGATTCCTGAGATTTATGAAAATTATTATTTTTAGCAGCATAGCTGTCCAGGGCATACAGCTGGTCAGAGCTTCTGATGCTGCTAATTCTAGAAAAATAAAAAAACACACTGAAAAACTCAAGCACTTCCTTTAGGCAAAGGGATGCCCTCCAGATGTATTGTACTGCCATCCTCAACATCTGAAGCCAGCATCACCGTAACTGGGAATTCGTGGGATTGTAAGTGACCTTGGGCAAGTCACATGCTCTCAACCTCAGGGGAAGGCAGTAGCCAACCTCCTCTGAACAAATCTTGCCAAGAAAACCCCATGATAAGTTTGCCTTAGGGTTACCATAAGTTGGAAACAACTTGAAGGCACACAACAACAAGACCAACCCATTTGGAAGACACTACATTGAGGAAGACTGCACTAATACTTCAGTCCCAGGAAAGTTAGGCAAACATTTGCACCCCATGATTTCTCACCATGCAGAGAATGGCTGGTAGAGAGCGGTGGGTGGGAGGACCTAACTGTACAGTACTCCAATTGAAATAATCCTATTTAAAAGGCTGTCAGCTTTAGTATGTTGTTAACAGGATATGTAATCCTTTGTATCTAGGGCATAGCTTTAGTTTCTTCAGGAATACAACAATTCTGCAGTACCCAGTAAAAGACAGGCCTCTAGAATGTCTCATGAATATATTTAACCTCAGTTTCCAATGTAAATACATCAGATTAAATCACATGTGAAAAACAGAAAAATCCGGCCATGATGTGTTCATTATATGTTATGGTTTTAAAGTTATATTGGATCCTGCTTTAAGCAGGCTTACCCAAAAAGGTGTATTATACTTTTTTAAATAAAAGAAATAAAATAAAAGGGCTGTCATTCCATATCAACATGTCTGATGTGGTGGTACAGTCTGAAGATAGATCAACAACTCAAGTGATAGCCATTAAAGGAGAGAGTGAGTTTGAGATTAAGAAGATGTTGTGGCCTTCAATGTGCTCTGTATACCAAAATAACCTTCCCTGCCTAGCCATCTAAATGGATTTTCTTTTTACAACAGAGACAGAAGCAGTTCCCATGGAAACTAGGGTGTAAACCATCAAAATCTTTATCAGTCACAAACACCATACCTGGGATTCCACTAGAAACTTGCATTGACTGTGAAGTAGAGGTGATTTATATTCCCTGCATGTTAAAAACCAATGCTCAGAAGTGGATGGAAGGTTGCTCTGAATCTACTTGGGAGATCAGACCTCTGTTAGGTGGGTAATAATTTTTTTTCTAAATTATAGTGGTCCCTTTGCTGGGGTTAGAGGTGAAGGACCCACATGAAAGTGGAAAAACCACAAAAAAAAACCTATTCTTTTTACCCAAGAGAACACCTCTCTAGGAACCTCCAGGCCCTCCAGTGTAACTCTGTGATCAAGATCTGCCAGAAATTGACCGTAGAATCAAGCTGGAGGACCTAGAAATGCCTAGAGAAGTGTTTTCTCTAGGAACATCTAAGTTCTCCAACACAACTTTATGGTCAACTTCCAACAGAATTGTGCTGGAGGACTTCAAGATTCCTAGATAAAACATATTAATCAAAACCACAAATAATCAAATCTGCAAAACTGAAATCTGCAAATTTAGAGGGCCTATTATATTTCTAGTGATGTAACTATAGAAGCAATGTTGACCTTTGCTACCTCCTCAATTATATTGCAGAAGTAGAGAAAGGTGGAGCTAACTGGGAATGGATTTTTGGGTGGAAAGACTGTGAGCTCCATTCAGTTCTGGTACTCAGAAAAGACTATTTATTGGGTTTATAATTCATTCAAAGCACACCAACAACAATAACGAAGATGTTCCGAATTTCTTCTGGTTATGGAAGCTCAGAAAAGCTTGGGGCACTTGCCAGAGAAAATGTTGGCAACCCTAGTACTACACAAAAGTTCTGTGTATAAACTGACAGGCACTGCATGAATGGGCTTTTTTGCCACATTGTTACCCACCCATCTTGCAAATCTGAAGCCAAATCCATAGACACACACCCACAAAAATCCCTAGGTCCTGCACTAATCTCAGGGGATATTCCAAAGATAGCCATCTGGGGATTTGGATTTGTCTTCTGCCCTATCCAATTAGGGAGTGCAACAAACAGTCTCATAAACAACTTTATATTTTCTGGAGGGCCTATGTCTAAAAGGATAAGTATGATGAGAGAGCAAAAGTCCTGTCAACATTGTCAGCTCCATCCACAAACCAAGTTTTATCACTCCTCCCTAAGAGCTGCCAAGTCCAAACCTTGACAAAATGTCTGTACTTTCATGGGTTGCATAGAACTAAACCAACAGCAAAATCCTCCTAGCACTCAGTTCTGTTGATGCAAATCAAAAGTGATTAAATATTTCTGGAAATATTGCTTTGAATGGAATCTGGAATCTTCACTGGAAGCCCTGTTGTGGGTTCCACCAGCTTATGTCCCCACAGCTTGAGTGTTGACTATGACTCTGGAGCCCATGGTTCAAATGTCCAAATCCTAGTTATAGAAGCCCCCGGGTGATCTTCGGCAAGTCACACTCTCTCGGCCTCAGAGGAAGTCACTGGTGAACCCCTTCTGAAAAAACATTACCAAGAAAACCCCACGTTACGTTCACTTCAGGGTCACCATAAGTTGGAAACAACTTGAGGGTGTGCAGCAACAACAAGAAAGCAATACTTCTGAGGCTTCAACAGGCAATTACCTGCATGGGAAATTTCCCTAGTCCTACCTCCAGGTGCCCAAATACCCTAAAACCACCAAATCCACTGTCTGCCTCCATCTTAAATCTGAGGGGTTTTAAAATATGCCCCTAGATGCCTAAATACCCTAAAGGCAACAGATCTCAATTGATCTTGGAATTTAACTAGGGTCAGATCAGGTTAGTACTTGCATGGGAGACCACTAAAAATAATAGGTGCTGTAGGATGTATTTCAGAGGAAAGAACTTGCCAAGGCACCTCTGAGTATTCTTTGCATAAGAAAACTGAAAAATTCATGGGGCCACCATAAATTGACAGGTGTCTTGAAGGCACACAACTTTTGAAGGTAATTTGAAGGAAACCCCCACCCCAGTTCCATGGCTGTAAGGGATCCTGGAAACAATCAAGGCATTTTTTGGAAATGTCCAGGACCTGCTTGTTTTTAAAAAATGGCAACCAAGAAATCCAAGAATCACTGCAGTCAGTGTCACTGCTCCCCTTCCTCATCTTCCTCTCCTTGACTGTTGAGAGGAAGAAAACAGAGACCTCCTGCTGTTATTGCTATCATGGGCAGAAGTCTTTTCCTTTTGATAGCAAGTAAATGGGGATGTAATTATTTTCTAGTTTTCTTCTTGAAGGAAGCAACAAGTAGTGTTTGCAATTTTCCTTTTTCTTTTCTTTTTTTCTTTTTGCTGTTCACGATTTATTCTGTGAAAAATTCACACCTGGTGTTTTTGCACAGAAAACAGCATTCCCTCTCAGGAAATAGAATTTTCTGGGTACAAAATAATATTTCTGCACAGGAATATTATATATAATATATTTAAGACATTACGTGTTACAATGAAATCTGTGCAGAAAATACTGACCTCCCCCCCACCCCACCCCCAGAATACGTGGCTTTTTGTACAAAACAACAATGTGCAAATTTTGCACACAATCAGTCCCAGACTGCAAAGAATCTCATCAGTCCAGGATTATTTTTATCATGGTTTCTCAAAACTCAAGAAACACAATAAATTTCTGACTGGGGGGGGGGGAATATTTTCAAATGTCCTTCCCACCCTGGCAATAGGGCAATGAAGCTACTTCTACCTTCTTTGTATTCATTTATTTTCCTTCCATATCTTTCAGGAGAAAGAGAGTGTCCCTGCCAAGGCAGGGAGATTTGCAGAGAGGGAGGAGGAAGGCAAGAAAGTGATGCAAAGCTATGGAAGGGAGGAAGAGGGAGTATTAATTCTTGTGAGCACTATATTTTATCAAAATTTGGCAGCAAATTTCATGGTCAACATAAAACTAGGGGATACTGAGGCTAGATAGAAGGGAGCTTGAAGACTTGATGTGGCTCATGGACTACATGATTCTCACCCCAATTGAAACACAACCCATCAGACTGGTTACGTTTATCATAAAGTGAGCCTGGCATTAAGTTTCATCACATGTTGTATTAGGCTGTTTTCTTCCTTTATAATTCAAATCAGAATTGAATGTAGACATTAAATCATTGATTTGTCATGTTAGGACAGCAGGGGTGGGCAGTTAGTTCAGGATACAGCTCTGTTTTATGGTTTAGTCTCTTTGAAATTTCATCATGCAAAAAATAAAACAAATTAACCAATTGGTAACTGAAAATAGTGAACAAAGTTTAGAACAGGGGGGGAATACGGGGGGGATCTGCTTCATTTTCTCATTTAGTAGCAATAAGGAAATGCTTGGCATATTCTCTTTCTGTTAAATAATGCACCTTGGTAAACATGAGGTAAACTAATACACAGCCGTTTCTTTAAACATTAATTAGTGTATGTGTCACATTGCTCTTTGGTGCCAGAAGCTGACCTTTGTTAAACAAAACAGCATTTTTAAATAGATTATTCTAAATATTTTTTCAGATATTTTACAGTTAAGACAGCCTATGGATTTATTAAATGAATCACGTTAGTGGCCATGCAGTTTTATAGAGCAACAACAGAACATTAATTCGTGTCCCAAGGCACTTAATAAGATAAAAATGGCTGTAGAAACAAAAGGGGTCATGAGGGTAGAGGTGAGCAAGAGTAGATAAGTAGTATGTATTAAGTTCAACAACACATATCTTTTGTCCTATACACTATACTGTCATAGCACTATTTTTCACTTTACCATGACAAAGTTCTGTGGAATTCTGGGATTTGTAGTTTAGTGAGCCCCCAGAGCTTGCTGGTTGGGAATTCTAAAACCCCTCCATAAACTGCAAATCCCAGGATTCCATACAATGTTGCCTTTGCAGTTAAAGTGGAATATAGTGCTATAACAATATAATGTGATAGGCCTCCAGACTAGATTTTAGTAGGAAGAAAGGACATGCAGCAGACCAATTCTAAAGATTGCAGGGGAGAGCGTAGTGGCCTGGGTGCTTATGAAGAGTAAGTTTTTAGTTCCAATTTATATTAACCACAGCTTTCTTTGTCAACCAGATCCATATAAACTGTGGTTGTTGAGCTTGACAATGATTCTAGAAGGGGGCATGGTTGAACATGGATACTCCAATGTGCACTATTTTGTGGCAGGTCCCACTGGTTCCTATCTTCTTTTCACAGTACATTCCATTTATGTGCCATAATCACATGTCCTCCGCTGACAATTCCTTACCGAGACAGGAATTTTAGTCAGCTAAAGAATCAGCTGTTTTAGTCTGCTTTAGTAAAAAATGGAAAATGGGGAGAGAAATGAAGGAATCAAGCAATACCTTTGAGACTAATTTATTTTAGCATGAATTTTGTGGATATTAATCCCCATCTTGAGCTGAAGTAGTGGGTTGATATCCATGACATACCCTCCCAACATTTCACAGATGAAAACTGGGATGCATGTGGCTAAGCAACAGCAGAGTGCGGTTGAGATGGTGAAAATTAATAATGATGAAAGACACAAGCTTGGAGAGGCTGAAGCAGTTTGCTGTTGCCTGGGCCCACTGGGAAGGGCAAGATTTTGCCCCTCCCCCTCTTCTGCCAGAATTAGTTTTCACTGAATGCACTTTAAACTCAATTTCCAGCAATTAAAGTAAGCTGACCCCAAAAAAGGGAAAGCAGGAGGAGGAGAAACAGGCATTTTAAAAGCAGCTGGAAAAGTGAGAGAACAGAGAATCAATCAGAACTGACTCAGCCAAATCATAACAGTCAGCAGTTATACCATGAAAGCTCATTCTAAAATAAATCAGTGTGGACTTTATCACACCAGGTTTGTAAGAAGTCACAATCGCATTAATGTAGGAATGCAAACAGCTCTTCAAAATTGCCATGTCTCTGTCCCAGTCTCTGTCTTCCTCACACCAGTCTCCATAGCCCTGCCTCCCTGCTCTATACCTTTCCCAACATAACTTTCAGTCTGTATTTATTTTATTTATATTTCTAGTGCTATTGCATGATCAAGGAAATCCATTAAATAAAAATAAACAATGGGAAAAAATTGAAAAAAAAAAGAAAAGACAAACCACCTGCTTGGGAATAGCAAGGGGGGAGGAATATAATTGCCCCCACTTACACCACATGACTGCATATCTGAACTGCTTCAGAAGGAAGTTATCATATGTACATCAACAATGAAAAACCAGCATGATTAGGAGGCATTGATGGGTTTTGCCCATCAATATGAAGGAGTGCTCCAGCTGCAGATGGACTACAGACCAGCTACTGGACAGACACAGCATCATGTGATAAGATATGGCCACAGATACTACTATTCTCTAATTCCACCTTTCAAGCCTTGTGTGATTAAGTCCTTAATCACAGATATGCTGCGTGACCTTCTTATTCCCTGTTTCATTTTATGAGATGTAGCTGTGTTAACAAGTTACTGGAGAGAAAGAAACCCCACCAAAAAGCTTTCCATGCTTATGTGTTGTACTAAAAATGTGCATGGAGGTGTGGATGTGCATGTTAGCTTTGCACCTAATATCTCATGCACAGGCAGCATTCCTCATTTTCAAGCATTGGGCACAAAGTCTATGTAGGCTTCTGTAACTGCATTCATCTGACTTAGGGGCTGTACAGGCTGCCCCTTTTAGCACTGGATTGGGGCTGCGGCAACTATATGCTGCGGCTCTGATCTCGCCTTTTAGTGGCGCAAAAAGGAGCCTTCCTTCTTGCAGCCCAGAAAGGTCACCATAGCTGCGGCTTTTCAGCTCTCCTTTGGCACTGCGTGTTGTAAACATAGCACCAGGGGAGTGCTGTGATGCTGCACACCAAGTGGTGTGGCACATAGCATCACACAGGCCTGAGGGCGGAGTCGAGGTGTGTGTCATATGTACACCACACCCTGACTCCATCCGCAGGCTGATCTTATTGGTCAGTCTGTACAGCCCCTTAGTTACAAAGCTGCAGTGGGCATTACAAGCCTGAAAAAAACCCAGTTTCCCGTCCCAACCATAAAATCTCTGCAAGCATTCTAACATCATTTCAGATTCCAACCACTGCCATTTAACACATGAAGGGCTGGGATCCTCCCAAGCACATGAAGGTGTGGGATTATACTAATGACCACATCTCCATACACCCGGTATAGGCATATGTTAGGGCTGGGGGGGGGGGGGTCAGCATTGTCCTACAAATTGATTTCTCTCCCGCCAATATGTTCCTCCAATACCCACTAGCAGGCATAGGACAATTTTGCTATGTTTTTGGCCCTATCTGGGCCATTTTTGGCTGGGGAGAGTCCTCTTTTTCTAACAAGAAGTAACCCAAATATTTACTCTTGTGACATGTCCTGTTGGAAAAAAAACCTTAGTCTTAAAATGGCCCATTTTCAAAAATCCAAAACACTGGAGCTTTGAAGCCACAAATATGGCCCCCATCTGCATCCCAACAACATGCAATTATGACCTACACATGAGGATGGCTAGACCCTTTTTGATTTCTATAATTAATAGTTATAGTAGAACAACACAGCAATATCACAGTGAGAAGTTGGGGAGGAATCTCTTTAATTCCTCTTGGTCTTCATTTGTTGGTATAGACCCTTCCTGGTAATGTTTTTGAAACCAGTTGTTATCGAAGTGGTTTTTTGTTTTTTTTTTTTACCAAAAAGTGAATTAAGCTCATTGGTTCCGTGCAGGAGGTACAAGCTATGGTACATTCTAGCTTTGTGGTGATGCGCAAGCACTGCCTTTGTTCCTTTATAAGAAGGCATGCACCCAAATGATTAGGAACTTTCTGAAACATTACAGTGTGAACTTCCTTTGTGTAGTATCATTAATAATAAGTGTAGAACAGGTAGTACACTGGCAAGCCTTTGTGTGCTACGTTGAATGCCTGAGAACTTCTCTGTTTCAGAGTAATGAATAAGCCAAACATTTCTAATTCATGAAGAAAGAAAGGTCACTTTTCTATTCAGTATGGTAACTAACAGTGGCAGCCCAAGATCCCCTACTGCCCTCTCTCTCTTTGCTTGTGTCACCCATGCTCCTCCTGTCTCAGCTGCTCACCTCCCTTTATCATCCCTATCTTGCTGCCACACCTCTTTCACATTTGACCTCAACTCACCATTGTCCACCCACTGTGAAAAGTTATACCAGGTTTAGAACTGCCTGATGCTTATCTTAACAGAACACGTAAAATCCCAACTGTGTGTATCTGAGGAGTCCTCAAAGTCAGATATAGTGAGTGGCTGCACAAGGAGGGTGTGTCTACAATGTAGAAATAATCCAGTTTGACACCACTTTAAGTGCCATAGCTCCCTTCTATGGACAAGGTCTTTTTCCGCCAAAGAGTGCCTCACAAAACTACAAATCCCAGGATTCTGTAGGATGGAGCCATGGCAATTAAAATGGTCTCAGCATTATTTCTACTGTGTAGATATACCTTGAGACTGTCTATCTTCCATGGCACCCCACCCATACTGCCTGTTCTTGAAGATTCCTCAGAGCCTGACATCTGGGCCTTGACCATCGTTGGTCAGTAATTTTCTCCACAAAAACAGGGGTATCATTGGGGTGCGAGGGCCTCACCAGGTGACACACTAATAAAGAGTGATAGGCTTCTGTATGGTGTGGTATGGGAAGACATCAGTGGGCATGTGTGTGGCACCATGAGTTACCAGTGCTGCCAATCCTAGGGACACCACTGCACAAGAGCAGCCAAAGCAGGGCTCTCCATCAAGGAAGGAATAGCAGTGTGATTCTACATTCCTGCCACTCTGCCACCTAAAGTAGTGCTATAACCCCACCTAACGGGCAGGCTGCCTCTAGTCCCTAAAACAAGTATAAGTCACAACTAAAGATCTGGCTTCCAGTTCTAGAGGCCAGGTCAGGGTGTCACTTAGCGAAACCACATTTATCCCCATATTCTGTACTGTGGTGAAAGAATAGTCAAGAGCAGCCTTACAGTACAGTTCATTTACAGTGATATTCTTCTTGCAGGCTCAGGTGGAATACAGCTGGATTCCCAGTAAATAATACTCCATATTGCTTAGGGTGTAGCAAATGACAATTTACTTTAAAACTGAACTCTCAGATCTCTTCCCAGGGTCAATCAAACATCCGTTTAAATCTAGAGTCTTCAGACTCTATGTATCTTCTTACAAGCAGGTTGTACTTTTACATGTTTCCCAACTAAAAACAAAACACATTCAAAAATTGCACATGAGGTAAGAAATAAGCAACTTTTTGTTTGACATACTCTTTTTCTCACCTTCAGCTGAATAAGTGCATCTCAGCTATTGATGTTATGTGCTTTTAAGATGACTCCGACTTATGGACCCCCTATCCTAGGGTTTTCTTGGGAAAATTTATTCAGAAAAGGTTCACCATTGCCTTTTTCCTAGGGTCACCCAGTGGGTTTCCATTACTAATTTTAAGATTTGAACCTTGGTCTCCAGGAGTCCTAGTCCAATATGCATACACAGGCACACAGAGCAGTTGCTTCTGGAAATATATGTCTGTAGTACACTCTATCTATGTAGTGAGGAATGATACAGAGGAAGAAATTAAACTGATAATTGCACATTAAAATCTATCCTTAGCCAAAACACACTGAAATTAATATTTATTTCTGGTTTATGCCCTTAAGGGCCAATGAAATCTCTGAGCTTTGTCACTGTGAGGATGAATGGCATAACTAATGAATCATCTTAACAGGCATTTAGAAGGCTATTATTTCATTAATACACATGGGATTACTGCACATATGGCAGTTCATGATTGTTGGTGGGGGTAGTTTTCCATAAACCTAGGAATTCAAGGGTAAAATCCTGTGATAAGTGGTTCTAATATTGATTAGAGAAAGTGGCATCAAGCATCTGAATGGTGTAAAATTTAGAACCAGTATAACACTATCATTGTAGATTTCACACCAACCACCAGCTCCTATCAATCTGTATAGTGGAGAAGGTGAGTATTATCTTGACTTCATTGGCTGAAAGAGCTGCTCTTGCTTTTGATGATAACACTTGTGAAAATTAAATTGATAACCTGAGGCAATTTATAAATATGAACACATAAAATGTGAAGGATTTAGTGCATACTGTGAATACTGAACAATTTCTGGTTTAAATAAAAACAAAACTTCTAATAGATGGATAGATCTATTGAATATATACAGTCATCCCTCCTTATCCACAGATTCTGCACCCATGGATTCAACTATCCATGGCTTGAAAATATTCCCCCCCTCTCTCTCTATAGATAGATAGATAGATAGATAGATAGATAATTTTAACAAAATGTTAAAACTAAGGGACCCATTTTACAGTGCCATTATATATAATGTGACTTGAACATCCTCTGCAAGGGGTCCTGGAAACAAATTGCAGTGGATATCAAGGGTTTACTGTATATGCTATAATATGACTTTTGTTTCAGGGCCTAGTTGCTTTTTTAGACCTCATCTTCTAGAAGCTCACAGTTGATTATGTTATTGAAGGGATTCTGGGTCTAGATATACTTGCATTTAAGGTAGCTTGTATGTGTGGTGAATTGGAACAAAATGGGCTCTTCTTTGGAAAATTTAGGCTCCATTCATTCCTAAAATGCAAATAACAAGCAAGGTTTATATTATTCTTGTTATTGGTATTCGAGTACTGGTGCTTGTGGTATGTCTGTTTAATTTCTTGCTCCACTGATTTACAAATGGTAGAAGTAGCAGGGGATCATCATCATCATCTCTGTGCTAGACTGAGAGAAAGACCCCTAATCTCTTAACAGCTAGCAGGCAAAAGGCCAGAGAGCACAGTTATCTCAAACAGCAGACTGACAATTGAAAACACAGATGACAGAGAGATAATGGAAAATTTGGAAAGCTTGGGGGAAATGGCAGGCAGTTGGTGCTTAAACGATTCCCATCATTCTTGGAAGAATGAAAGCTTTTTGTATTTTGGTCTCGGACAATTGGGAAAATTGACATGGGATAAACCTGCTTCTAGATCTACCACTCAAATGATTGCAAGGAAAACATGGTGCAATAAACCACACATAGAAAAATCAAAAAGATTATCACCATCTGTGTATTCACTTTTAAAAGATGAATCACACACATGTACTAATACACACACACACACACACACACCAAATATTTTATTGAAGTATATAAAATGCAAAATATGAGGCATTCTGGCAAGAAACACCAGCTTCAGGCACCACTTAATACAGAGAAGAGTATTCAAAAGCTGGGGTTATAAATTTCAGGAAGAATAATAATCATTAATAAACACCCCTATGCCCAACAGTCAATTAAACCTCACCGATTAACAGAGAGGACATTTTATACTCTATCTCTACATGAGGGGTATGACTCTAGAATTAAATGCTGGTCCAAGGGTGCTTCTCTGACTCTCAGGCCACAAAACCTTTTCAAACTGTCTTTCCTGACATCTTAGGGGAAATTATTCTCCTGAAAGACTCTAGAATATCCATTCACCTTTGAAATAGGAGACAGTTTCAGGGCAGAAATGGGTGGGCAACCCACCCACCCCCAGTGGCACCACTAGAGTTTTGGGAGTGTCTGGAAAGGGCTACTGGCAGAGATCATAGACTCATCGAGTTGGAGGAGACCTCAAGGGCATCTAGTCCAACCCATTGCCATGCAGGAACACATAAACAAAGCATCCCCCGTACAGCATCCCATGCAGCCTCTGTTTAAAAACTTCCAAGGGAGACTCCACCACACTCCAAAGGAGTGTGCTCCACTGTTGAGCAGCTCTTATTGTCATTCAGTTCTTCATAATGTTCTTTCTGTGTAGTTTGAATCCATTGCTCCAGGTCCTAATCTCTGGAGCAGCATAAAAACAAGCTTGCCCAATCTTCAATATGACACCCCTTCAAATATTTAAACAGGGCTATCATATCACCTCTTAACTTTCTCTTCTCTAGGCTGAACATACCCAGCTCCCTAAGTTGCTCCTCATAAGGGTTTCAAGACTTTTCACCATTTCAGTCACCGTCCTCTGAACACGCTCCAGCTTGTCATCATCCTTTTTGAATTGTGATGCCTAGAATTGTACACAATATTCCAGGTGAGCCTGCCCCATCTACCCTCCCTCCCCTCCTGCTGCCTTGCTCACCTGCCCCCAGCCACCCACCTGCTGCCTATCCAGACCTATAAAGCACTGCTGGGTGGTGACAGAAGCAGTCTGCTCTGCCCTTCCTTCCCTCCCACTGTCTTGCTCACCTTGTGGTCCAGTCACCATCCACCCAGACCTGGAAAGGGCTGCCCAGTTGGGTGGGCATCTGGACAAGCAAGACAGCAGGAGGAGGTAGAAGGGAGGGTAGAGCTTCTCATTCAGGCTTTTCTGCTGCCTTGAGTCCCTTGGCTGAGAGACCCATGACAGCAGAGAAGGGACAGTTGCTGGTGGATGCAGTGATCTGCTGCTGCTGCTGCCCAATAAGTGGCTAGGCAGGAAAGAGAAGCAGTGATGCAGGATGGATGGGAAGGAGTTTGTGGTGCCATTGCTACCATACCTGGCACACACACACACACACCTTTCCCAGATGGACAGCACCACCAGCAGACCTGGAAGGGGTTGCCAGGTGGTTAGCAGCACCCCCACTATAGCAGGCAGTGTCTCCTAGTACAGTCTGTACCCCTACCCTGTCCCCCCTTTTCCATAACCAGAAACAGATGTCCAGCTACTCCAATTTTTGCCATTTTTAGCAAGATTTGTTTCAAGGAGGTTCCCTTGCCCTCCTCTGAGGCTGCATGAGTATAACCTGTCTAAAGGATTTCCATGGCCAAAAGTGCATTCATAACCTGGTTTCCCAGAGTCCTAGACCAAGTAACAAAGTGATTTTGTGTCTGTAAATGCTGCTAATATTACATGCTTCAATTTTCCTGAAAATTCCCATTTTCTCCCCTAAAAGGGTGTAAAACAGTTTCCCCCCCTGCACGGCTTAAAAAATTACCAGACATTTTACATGTGTAATCCCGCGTAAGACCCAGTGACTTCAGTGGGCCTTCTCTAACTGTGGTGATGTTGTGAATTTCTGTTAATTTCAATTTCTGCTGCCTCTGTGGATAAGAGACCTTCAAGCCCTACAGGGCGATGGCTTCCTTTACTGACCCACTCCCCCTGTTATGTGGTCATGTTTTATCATGATAATTCTCCAACCATGACTAAACTTAAAAGTCAACTCATAAGTATGAATACACAGTTAACACATTCTGTTCAGTACACTAGACAATGTTCCCCATCCATTTCATGCAAATGAGAACATGTCATTCCACTTAATGCAACATTCAGATGCTGTAGCAAATGGATTGGAGTTCTTGTCCATTTTGTGAAAAGGTGACCAAATCTCTCCACTTAATGCCACTTAAGGAGGCCCTGTCAGCCGTCCTGCAGATCTCAGTGCGGTTCAATGACAGTGTTGAAGTGAGATTCAAGTGCAGGTCTAATCACCTTCTGCCCATAGAACTGTGGGTGGATGCCATCTGTGTTTTTTTTTAATCTCAGGCAATGAAATGTTTTAAGTTTGCCCTGGTCAAAAAATTCTGTAAGAACTGAGAACAGCCATGTCCATAATACACGTAAATCATATTGGTTAAGGTTTGTTTGAAATGGGTATTGTCACCACTTCCTTTCTTTGTGTTTGACTGTTGTATATTTGTTGACTGAAAGCAGAACTGGGGAATAGGCTGAATGGAAAAATAGTGCACTTGAGGTGATAAATTTATTTCTGTGGTACATCCCACCCAGTGTTAAGCAAAAAGATGCTATGTTCTGAAAGAAAACCTGCATATGATATCTATCTTATAGACCTTTTGTCCAGGCAGGTTCCTCAAACATTAGCTTGCAGGTTTCTCAAAGAATAACAGTAATTGGGTCATCACAGATATAAATACCACATCAAAGACTGTGTCTACACTGCAGAAATAATCCAGGTTGACATTGCTTTAACTGGCATGGCTCCTCTGCTATGGAATTCTGGGATTTGTAGTTTTGTGAGACATTTAGCCTTCTCTGTCAGAGACCTCTGGTGCCACAATAAACTACAATTCTCAGAATTCCATAGCATTGAGCCATGACAATTAAAATGGTGTCAGTGTGGATTATTTCTGCAGTGCGGATGCAGCCTAAAATTTCCAACTACATGCATCACTTCAACTGCAGTGTTTTTCAGTCATTCATCTATTCTATTTTCAGTCAACAAGTCTAAGGTAGTCTAATGCAAAGTAATGAAGTAATGACAATACTCAGATGAACAAGGACACAGCCAGTATGAATTGTGTAAATTATGAATTTGACTATCTAACTGAAAATTTTAAAAAAATCTCAAAACAGTCCCTGAGAGTTCAGTTTCACTGTCTGTGATAATTTTGGCCCAGCAGGGGGCAATCCTGTCAAAGAACCTAGTCAGCACACCTTTCATTTCACTCAATTTCTGGCCATATCCATTTGTAAGAGATATCTCTGAAAGGAACAGAACAGTTTGAGGATTTTTGCTTAATGCATTCAACCCTTCATATGGGAGCTTGAAGAGTTAAACTACACCAGGAGACACTGCTAGTTAAAACTGTTGCACTACAACAGTGGACAGAGATTGGAGAGTGGCCACAGCCATATATTCATCATCTTCAACCTTCCTTGGGTTAGGTTTGGCTGTGTTCCCAGATGAGTCACTTTGCTAGGTCTGAAAACCAACAGCAACAGCTTGTGGACAGAGAAGAGCAGAGCAAGAAGCGGTAAGAGCATCTTAATCCTTTTCTTGCTTTAAAAAACAAAACAAAAAACATTTGTACTTGTCTAGTTGCAATAATTTTAGCTATTCTGAGTGCATTCAAAGGAAATGTTAGGTTGCTCATTAGAAATAATTATGATCCCCTGATGAAAGAAATCATCCACTTCTAATGCTGCAACTCTGCATGAGTCTGAGATTTTGAAACTCAGTCCTATAGTCCAGTTTATCTTATACAAAATGTTTATACTGGACATTTCTGTCTCTCATGCTCGCCATTGCAGCAGACAAGAAGTAGTTGGTAGATAACATCAAATGAACACACAGAGCATCAAATGAATACAAAAGGAAATAAGTATAATTTCTTTTGTCTGCAACAACTTATAACCTGACTGATCCTTGACTAATGTTATTCCATGGCAACAAAAAAACAATATTATTATAACATTATTCCCTTGGCTATTACTGTATCACCTAAACACTGTAAAGTATTGCAATACTTGAAGTCATTGTATATCTGGCATGGGATAATTTAAGATTCACGGGATGTACTTTTATCTTTTTCTCTTAGAATTCTGAGGTCCACCATCTCAAACCAGGTGCAAAATGATGGTTCAAGAGGTGGAGTCAGTCACTTTTCTTACCCAGTAAACCACACACTGGGACAACCTGCTTCAGCAAGTAAACAACAAAAAAACCTTCATAATTCTGATCTACAACACTCCAAGGCTAGACACCAGAAGTTCACATAGATTTAGCCAAAGACAAAAAAATAAAGGTGAAGAACACTGAAGGTTAAAGGTAAATTATCAGTACAAGGCCATTTATAAGGCTATTTACTTGCTCTCGTTAAAAGTTTGGGTGAGAGAAATTGCTACAAATCTCTGCCAAATCATCTAAGGGTCTCCCCATCTTAAACCCCACTCTATTGTACATCAGTACTTTGTAGGGTAGAGTTAAAGGGGCTCTACAAAGCACAAGTAGTGGCTGCAAAAGAGTTTAGTCATACTTACTGTTGTAGGAAAGGTTATGTTTGTCTCCCGACAGCAATTCAGAAAGATTAGAAAGTGAACATTTTACAGTAGCCAAGCTACTTTAGAGAAGAATAGTTGCATTCTCTATGCCAGCCAAACATGATTAAAAGAAACGCAGATTCTACGACTAATGGCTTGATCCTTTCATTCTAAGAAAAGTAACCTAGGTAGGTGCATGGGAGTTTGCAGGAATTTTCCCACGGGGTATTTTGCAAAGCTGCATAGTGGTATGTGAATATAATCCATGTGCACAGGACATGATGCTACAATGCACCTATCTATTGTCCTTTGTGTGCATATGGGTGTGCCCATATGCTCCATCCTTTAGAGTCATATTCAACAATCAGAGGAAAATCCTGAAAATGATGAATATGACATAATTCATGTGAACTATAATTTTTAAAAAAAACTTTAGGTGAATCAAGATATAGTAAAACAAAACAAAAAGAAAATTGAAGAAGAAAGAGACAGAGAGAAACACAAGTAAGGAAACACCAGTCTTGCATCAGTGCGGCTACTGCAGTTTGCATTAACTGCAGCTTCCAATCATTTTTTCAAGGGCAGCCCCATGTAGAATGAATTACAGTAGTCTAATCAAGAGGTAACTAAGTCAGGAATCACTCTCACCAGATTTGCTTTTCCCAAGAAAGGGCACAATTGATGCACAAGCCAAGGTTGGGCAAAGGCGTTCCTGGCCACCACAGCAGTGTGGTTTTCCAGGAGCAGCAATGGGTCCAAAACCACTCACAAGTTATCATCAGCTTGATCTTTCAGAGGGAGAGCAAGCCTGTCCAGGACAGGTTGTGGTCCCAATCTCAGGTTGGTTTTCCTACTGGCCAGTGGCTGATATATTGCTCAAGCTCTTCTTGTAATATTGTGAAGAGACCTGTGAACTTTGGTGAGCTATTACAGTATATTTTAAAAAGAAGTGAATGGAGTTAATAATAATAATTATAATAATAAGTTTATTTGTATTTTTCTGCTTCTCCCAATGAATTGAAGCGAGATTACAACCAGAAATCTACGTACAATGGCAATGATATCTAAAATACATATAAAAACATCAAACAGTATAAAAATTTCATTACAACAATCACAGGGCAGCAGTCAGGTTATGCTATTTTGACCAGAAGTGAGGTTTTCTAAAGTTCTTTATAGAAGGTCAGGGGGGTATGCATGCCGGAAGAGATCTGTCTTTAGTGCCTACTTAAAGGCGTCTAAGGTCGTGATGAGACGGATCTCCTCCGGCAGGTTGTTCCATAACCTGGGGGCCACAGCTGTGTATTCTCTTTTAGAAGTAGCTGATAATCTGATCTTTGGGTAGTCTAGTAAATTTTTCCCTGTTGTCCTGAGGGTGTGGGCCGGATTGTGTAGGGAGAGGCGTTCCCTCAAGTAACTCGGGCCCAAGCCATGTAGGACTTAAAGGTAATAACCAACACTTTGTATTGTGCCCGTAAGCTGATTGGCAGCCAGTGTAAGGATTTTAAGACAGGTGTTATATGGTCTGACCTGGAAGTTCCAGTAATCAATCTGACTGCTGCATTTTGAATTAGTTGAAGCTTCCAAACCTGGTACAAAGGTAGCCGCATGTAGAGCGCATTACAGAAATCTAAATGAGAGATTACCAGTGCATGTATCACCATTTCAAGGTCCTTTCAGTCCAGGTAGGGATGCAGCTGGTGTATCAGCTTAAGCTGGTACCAAGCACTCCTGGCCATCGCATCCACTTGAGATGATAACTGTAGAGATAGGTCCAGGAGTACTCCCAAACTGCTGACTTTGTCCTTAAGGGTAAGTGTGACCCCATCCAGGGCTGGGTGACAAATCTCTGTCCCTGGACCTGGGGTGCCTATTACGAGTACCTCCGTTTTCTCTGGATTCAGCCTGAGTTTGTTTTCCCTCATCCAGCCCATTACTGACCCCAGGCAGGCATCCAGTGGAGAGATGCCATCCTTAGTCACTGTATCAGTCGGAGACATAGAGAGGTAGATCTGGGTGTCATCAGCGTACTGATAACACCATGCTCCATGTCTTCAGATGATCTCTCCCAGTGGCTCACCCATCCTTTTGAAAGTACAGTTGAAAAGAAAACACAAATCAGATAATTAACAGTCTGACTAATAAATACTATACTCTTACTTTGGCAGCTCTTTTTTCCCATTTGGCACAAAAAACTAATTTTGTACTCATCAGAACACAGCAACAGGACAAAACCACAAAGATGGAGCAAATGAGAAAGTAAAAAAGAAAATATGTAGATGCAGGTGAAACAGAGCCAGAAGATGGTTGACTTTGACAAAATTTATCACACCAGACTGTCTGCATCATAAAATGTGAAAAATGGGGAAATAAAACAGTCAACCAACAAGACCCTTGGAATCATTTATCACTAATAAGTGACAGAAAACCATAAGACAAATATGAAAGGTTTGTAATAATGATTTCCTGTTTCTTTATCAATGTAGTCCATCCACAGCTTAGAGAAATATACTTATAAAGAACTGTCACAAGAGCAAAACCGAGTTCACGTGTGATGAAATTTGAAACCTAATAGTGAAGCCAGTAAAAAAATGAAACTGTTTTCATGTAATGGATAATGTTTGAGGAAGTTACTTTTCTGAACTCCCCATCCATCTTGTTTCCTGGGGGATATTAGGGGTTGTAGTAAAAAAGGATCATTTCCAAATTCTGCACCTGGGATACTCCTAGTTGCCATTCTGAGAGTTGTAGCCCAAAAATAGCTTTTCCAAGTTCTGCAATGGGATACCATTAAATCAGCCTTGCATTTAACAACTCACCTGGTAACCATGAAGACACATAAGTAGTTTGACCAGAGAGAGTTGGATCACTTCATCCCTGTTTCACAAGTCTGCTTGATTTCCAGGGACCTTCCTTGGCAACCACCCCAGAAATGCAGCAATAGGGCTAATGTTATCACAGTGCAGAGAGAAATGGTCTCTTAGGTGCATGTGCTGAAGGAGGGAGCCTTGGCTTCCTCCTGAAGTTCCTGGCTGTTCCACTTTGTCATAGAACATAGCTGTTTTGTGCCATGTAACTTGTTCTGGGCCCTGTGAGCTAGTTCACTGACTAGGATGTGGTGGAGAACCTCTCCCCTTGCCATTGGTGAAGTTGAATTTCAGCTGCCAGTCCAGCTAACCTCTGTACATGGAACGAGGAAGAGACACCATCTTATTCTTTCCCTCAGGCACCAAAATCTTTTGGGCTGTCTCACTGTAGCAAGCTGTCAAGGGGCTAGTAGCCTGATTTCCATATTGACTGTGGTGGTATGGATGCCTTTGTTGATTGCATGGAAACACAAGTACCAGCATTACTGTTAGGGTGAGTAAGATGACCATCACCTCAGGTAGGAAAGATATTCAGCACCAGCACTTTGGCTTATGTTTCCTAAACTTCATAGCCACTTGCCTTGGCTGTTTTTCCTGAACTTCATAACCCCTTCCCCTGGTTGAGGACCAAGACTGGGTACACCACATGGCCCATCTTAAATCCCCATTATTATTATTATTATTATTATTATTATTATTATTATTATTATTATTATTATTATTAAGCTTTATTTATATAGCGCTGTAAATTTACACAGCACTGTACATAAAATCATTTAATTAGACGGTTCCCTGCCTTCAAGCTTACAATCTAAGAAGACACGACACAGAAGGAGAAGGTAATGGTTGAGGGGAAGGGGATCAGGTCCAGCATTCTTCTCTCCCTCTGAGTCCTGGACCAAGGCAGATGGACAGATGGAGGGATCTGTATCTTAAGGATAGGCCTGATGGCATTGGCCCACCCTCTCTCCCCCTCAGAGGCCAAGATGGAGTCAGATGCCTTGTGGGAAGGGTTCAGATCCTTTAGTGAGGCCGGAAGGGAAGGCCTACTAATCATAATTACTGGTGGGGGACCTTGTCCTGTTACCAGTGCTGAGATAAACTCAGCTGTCAGTGGGGTAGGGAATCTATTAATTATTTCACTCTGATTGGGAAAGGGGTTGTCCAATGTGCTAAACCTATTTGGAGTATATAGATCAGCACCCAGGAGAACGCCTTGTCTCCCTAGTTAATTTTGTATGTGGAACAGCAGAAGGATGCAATTTTCCCATGGGCAGCAAAATGTCTTTCACTGGCACAGGTAAGAGTATCAACACAGTGCTGGGCACTGTATTTTCCAGGAAGCACATTTTGTAGCTGTGAAGGAATACAGTGTCATTCCCCAGAACTGGCACCTAACATATGATGTAGGCTGCATTTTAACTGCACCTGCTGAAAGACCAGATGTTTATGCTATCAAAACCTTTTGCAATACTCACTGCACACCAGAAACCTTACATGGATCCTTTAGACAGCCTCCCCAATTGCAGCAACCTCCTAATACCACCATCCACAGGCTATGCTAGCTGGGGCTGATGGGAGCTGCAGCCCAAAAATCCAGAGGGAATAATAATAATAATAATAATAATAATAATAATAATAATAATAATAATATCCCACCTCTCCAGTTGGATCGAGATGGCTTCCAATAAGAATAGAATGCAGTACAGAATACAATAAAATACCCAATAAAAACCTGTATCCCCCCCTCCAACACAACCCTTGAAATACCCAATTTACAGTGACAATGCTAAATAATATCCAATGATAAAATAACAAAAGACAATGGGAGTCCTGGGTGTTATACACGGGGGTCCATATTAACGGGGTTCAAGTAAGTTAATCAGTAAAGTCAATCAGGGAAGGCTTGTTGGAAGAGATCCATCTTCACGATCTTTTTAAAGCTGCCAAGATTGTCAATGTTCCAGATCTCTTTCTACAAGCCATTCCATAATTTGGGAGCAGCAGATGAGAAGGCTCTCTGGGTAACCGCAGCCAGTTTGGTCTTTATCGGCTGCAGTAAAATCTTTCCAGAGAACTTAAGTGCGCAGGGTGGATTGAATGGAAGTAGACGATCCCGCAAATAGGTTGGACCCAAGCCATGATACTGGAGAAGACTACCTTAAGACAGTGGTTCTCAAATTGAGAGGCAGGACCCCTAGAGGCATGAGAATTGCTCAAGGGGGCTGCAAAACTTGAGGTTCTCCTCCTCTTCCCAAAACTTTTCTGTCTTGGAGAGGAAGAAAAAGCCTCAGGCAGAGGATACAAGCACCTTTCTTGGCTTTCTCTTTCTCTCTAGGACAAGGGAGAGGGGCAGAGGAGAGCTATTTCCTTATAAGATGTCAAAATATGAATATACATGAATGTGTGAATGAAAATACACATACTGTACTGAACAAAGAAAATATTTTTATTCACATCCTATGTCAAGCAGGTTGAGGTCATAACATCCAGATGTAGATGAGAACCACTTCCTTGAGAGATTTTTTTTAAATTTGATTTTGGAATGATCAAGGGGACCTTTGCTGAATCTTAGGAGAACAGCTGTACTGAGATTTAACCAGGTCTTTCTTTAACTAGTGTACCTCCAGTTACACAAAAACTATAAAGCAACCATGTTGTTCATTTTATTTTAGCATGACAACACAATTAGATATAAAAAATGTGAAATGGGAGCTGGACCTTTCAATTCTACAATCTCAGCAGAACACAGAACCCTTTCATTAAATAGGAGCCCCTGAGTATGTAAATACTAGCTTGCAACTGCGTATATGAGCAGGTGGAATCTCAAGTGCTTTAAATGGCAGTGTACTGTTTCAAGTGACTAATCCTCCTTTTGTTCTC
Organism: Sceloporus undulatus; assembly: GCF_019175285.1. Lineage (NCBI taxonomy): Eukaryota > Metazoa > Chordata > Lepidosauria > Squamata > Phrynosomatidae > Sceloporus > Sceloporus undulatus. The sequence continues at coordinate 22,848,161 of NC_056527.1, forward strand.
ACCTCAACATGAATGTTATGCAAATCATGCTCATTTGTTCTAATGTGGTGTGGTGCAATGATCTTGCTTACATGAACAACCTGCAAGAGGTTCTCCATTTTACCAAGCAAGCATCCCAACAGGTACAGGTAATGGCAAATGCTCCTTATGCTTCACATGGAGTATGTCAGATCAAAAGAAAAAGCAACCTGGGTTATAAGTGGTTGGAAAATTGCAGCTATTAACTCTGTCTATCGGGCAGGTGCAACATGGCAGTTGGGTTGCACTCTAAAAATGCCAGTTGGTGGTGTA